>NC_139946.1:32007029-32117029 GCF_963454915.1 Gymnoscopelus microlampas
CTGTCATACATCAGAGCCTGTGGTACGCAGTTGCCTCCTCCATGGGTCGAAGATTTCCAATGGATTTTTTGCTATGTGTTTTAGATAAGAAAAAATATAGTCTTACATTTTGTTCAACAAGATAATCGACACAAATAAACACACTTTTGACCATGTTTGAACCACACATGCATCTACTGTAGTATACTGGAAATGGAAAGCACAGCTTCACAATTCACAGTTGCAATATTAACGGACGTCATTTATGCAAGCAAAACATGAAACTCTCTTAGTCTTACGTTAAAATTGTAAAGCTCACAGTATTTATCGGCAAGCCAAGGATCCGATGGATACAATGCTTACTGATTCCATGTTCAGTCCAAAATATGTCTGAGTCTATCCAGAAACCTCTATGTGTTTGTTATCCTCTTGTCCCTTATAAACACACACACACCTGTTCTCACACACGCACGCACATAACACGTAATCACGGCAGTAGCCTTCTCACACATGCTAAGGAGACACATGCTCCTCATGGGAGCACAGCGTTAGCCGCTTATTCTAACATAATTTGGCTTTGATGTTTTTTGACAAAATTTTCTTCTAAAGCCTCACGTTGCTTCGGCAGTGGTTAGACTGGTTTTACTGGCATCGCGGTTCATTTTCCTGCTGTTCTCTGGGGGTTCACAGGAAGAAAAAAGGACAGCATTTGCATAAACAGCATACCTCGGTAAACGTTGGGAGTCTGGAACTCGAAACCACACAAGGCAGATGTAACCGCATGACATGAAACCGGAATTTGAACCCATTCAGGTTGAGTCGCTGAGACCTCACTAAGCCCATAGACTCTATGACACGGTAGAGGATTCAAACGCCTAAGCTTCTCTTGTTGGTTAAGCCATGCTATAATACAGTGGGCAGAATGCCACAGCCTGGATTTTCACAGAAATCTGTTCTTTGTGTCCTTCACCCCTCCGCCTTTCTACTTATCCATCCCACAATACCCATGCATCCATAGCCAGTAGACGGGGGAGGTTGGTTCACTACCACAATGCTGCCTCTACTCATGTAAATACTGTTCAATGCCTGAAGTGCTATTGTGGCAAGATGCCAAAAAGACAACAACAAACCAAATGGACTCAAAGAGTTGCCACTGACAACTGCACTATCAAACTGTCAAACTCTATCTGTGTGGTCCTTAGCCACTTATACCCACTACTTGGGACTGGAGTCCCTCAGGCCCTCAGGACTCTATATTAGTGTATTTTCAGTTTTTGCTCTACATTAAATATCTTCACTGAAAATAGCCGACCTACAAGCTCACAAGCTCACAACACATCGAGCTTGTAGATCTGCTCTTGTCTGCGAAGGTTGTCCCAGAACACGGATGCTGGGGTTTAACTGGTTTAAGTGGGTTTAAGTGGTTAACCACTTAAACTCTGGGGCGCCGATGGCCTATAGTGGTTAAGGCGCATACCATATATGGGCTCTAATGCAGTCTGGCGGCGAGTAGCGGGTTCGATTCCCGTGCCCGACGGCCTTTGTTGCGTGTCACTCCCTGTCTCTTTCTCCCTGTTTCCTGTCCTATCTTCACTGTACTATCCAAAATAAAGGTAGAAAAGCCCCCCAACAGTTAAACCCTATGTAATTTATTGTAGGTCAAATAGCAAAAATAGCTGTTTTCCAAGCTCACAAGGCGTCAGGAGTTGTGAGATCAGTTATTTTCTTAGAATGCTTTTGATGAATGTTTGCCTATTTTTGCCAAATGTTCTTCTAGTTTTTGCTGAATGTTTGCCTATTATGACATTCCCAGAATAGGGAAAATAGGGTTCATGTTGTTAGAGGAGCATACCGCTGTAGAGTATACTGTATGTCACTGTCAAGAATCAAGAATCAATCAACAGGGGTTTATTTGTAAACACTCATAGTACTGTACCTGTATGAGTGAAAGCAGTGAAATGCTTGTGTGGCACGTTCCATAAGACCACAAGACAACATCCAATATACAATACAATCTATATATACATTTCTAAACCCAAAACCCCCAAAACAAAACTGCCACTGTGTGGGACTAAACACAAAAACAACATATCAATGTCACTAACAAGACACGCCACAACGTGCAGAATTACTACGCGCAGTCTGTAGGCCACTTCATACTGCTCAGCACACATCTGCCCCCTCGCAGCATAATTAATTGCGGCCAACACAAACTCACAACATTACAGTCGGCCATGTTGTTCCTTAGCGTCATCGCCGACCACCGCCCAACGAGACCCAAGTGAGGTCAGACAACACACTCCATATTTGGGCATAGCTCCATTGGGAACATCTCCTATTATGGCTTTATATAACCGCCCAACGAGACCCAAGTGAGGTCAGACAACACACTCCATATTTGGGCATAGCTCCATTGGGAACATCTCCTATTATGGCTTTATATATTATAGAGACCAACAAACACAAAGCACCGCGCAGCGGCTAGGGGGGAGGGGCGCGCAGCGCCCCGACCCTCTAGTATACAACAAAATAATAATAATATATACATATACTGTACATATACATAATACTGGGCTGTGATGAAATAAAATAAAAATAAGACATTTTTAAATGGTCTATTCACAGTTTCGTCCATGTAGCCATGTATCATACATAACAGCTTATCTCACATGTTTAGTTTATCTGTATAGTCATTCACAAGTTACTGAACTTTCCTGAATAATTCATACAGTGTTGGCTATTATGGCTAAGCATTCATTGCTCGGTTAATAAGTCATGGACATTTGAATTTTGTTCTTTTCTCCAGGGAATACATTTCTCATATAAGTCCATGATTTAAAATACATTAAAATGCGACCACGAAATTATATTTAATATTTAATGTGTTGGATTACCTATCTCAAGCAAGTTTCAAGTCTCTGCAAGTTGATTTTCATATCATTATGAAATTAATGAAATCCAGCGGCTATAATGCTTACATATTGTACTTTGGAAAATGGGTGGCAGTAATGTCAAGTTAAGTATGAGTCGAAGACAATGGACTAATTCCTTATCAAATAAGAAAGAAATACATTTTGACTGAAAACGGCACGAGAAAAGGCATTTATCACTTTGTTCTTTGGAGTTATGTTCTTTCTGTAAAGACACCATTACTTTCTTATGATTGAAACTAGGGCTGCAACTATCGATTATTTTAGTAGCAATTATGCTATAGATTACTTTTTCTATAAATTGAATAATCGAAAATCTGTTTTTTATATTTTAAAACTTTATTTCATACTTCCTCACACAATGGTGTTGTGCAAGGTATATAGTATATACAAGTACACAACGCATGACATTACTGCGTCTTTTTATTTTTTTTACTTTTCACCTGTCCAAAATAGGGATCGATTATTAATCAATTACATATAAATATTGATTAGTGATTATATTTTATAATCGATTAAATGGATTTTCACCATTTTTCAAAAATAGCAGATCTACAAGCTCATAGAGCGGCACTCGGTGTCGCGCTGTGAGCTTGTATCTGCTATTTTTGAATAGCCAAAGACATCTTAAAATGACACATAGATGCGTTCCCTTCCCGGTCTTAATGGGTTAACTGTTGCACCCCTAGAACCTAACATTATTGGGACAGTACATCTTGTGCTCTCCCTCCTTCCCTCATACAGTTTTATTGTCTCTGCACATGGATGTATGGCTCGCTCTCATTCCCTGTCCTTTCTCTGGCCTGTCGTTGAATGACATCATCCTGCATGGGATACAGCATGTTCTGTCCTCTTTGCTCAGCCCGTGACACACGCATGCACGCGCACACGGACGGGCATGTGTACACACAGACACACAGTATAGAAACAATGCCCTCACAAACACACAACATGCATGTAAGCCATGCATGCAAGTGCTAACTCGATCTGCCTCTACCTCTCACTCACTCACACAGCACGCACGCATGCCCACACACACACACACACACACACACACACACACACACACACACACACACACACACACACACACACACCATTAAAATGCTTCCTCAGTCTGTATTGTTGGTTCAGTAATGAGGGTCCTCTCCTCTCCCTGTCAACTCTACTGCCAGCCTGTTAACTTCCTGCCCCCTTTTCATGCTCCTATCTTCTCCTCTCCCTCCCTCTCCTTTCCTTACTCCCCTCCTCTCCTCCCCTTCTCTCATCCCGTTCTCCACTTCTCTTTCGGTCTTCCTCTTCTTCTCCCTCTCATCTCTTTCTTCCTCCTGCCTCATGTCGCTGTCTCCTCCTGACCACCTTGTCCTGTCCACTCCCTGCTGGGAGCACGCAGCAGACCATGCCGTCTCCAAGAACCAACAGATGGGGATTTGATGGGAGAAGGCAGTGGAGATGAAGGTGAAGTTGGAGGATGGTTAGGCACACTGCAAGATCCTGAATGTCAATGTAACTCTGAAGCCCGATGCGGAGCCCGAAAATAGCCGACCTACAAGCTCACAACGCGTTGCGGATGTGACAGGTTGTGTAGGTTGGCTATTTCCGCCGTGCAATGCTGTCATGCGACGGAGCATGAACGAGGCATTAGAGAGTAAACACGGACCCGTGGGCGTCCATTTTTACAGTCTCAGAGTTATTTCGACGCTGAGGATTTAGCAGCAAGGTTATTACAGCGTGTTTGACTAAAGCTAACGAAAGTTATTGATAAACAAACATAACATAAACAAACAAACAAACATAAAAAAAATGAACTGAAACTGTATTCCGTGTTTACCTAACTGAAACAAACTAAACTAAACTATCATTGAGAAAATGTCCTTAGTTTTCGTTTTTGTCAGCTTATGCCATAAATAAGTCTAGTATTTTGGATGGATATGAAATCTATCTTCCAGTTTTATAGCTGTGATCATTTTAACTGTTGAGTTTTTGTCACAGAATGCTTTGTGAATAACAAATACCCCATATTACTAAAGTAACAGGGTCCCCACGGTCATGAAATTCCTGGAAATATTTTGAAATAAAATTAAAAAAAATCCAGTACTGGAAAAGGTTTGAAATTGATCAAACATCATCAAAGGTCCTGGAATGTATCAAGGGTCCTGGAAAAATATTTGGCTATGCATTGTTTTTGGCTATTGATTTTGTTAAAACAAAACATTTTCATAAACATGAATAATATTACACGAAATATGTAACATAAGTAGTTTTTCGCCGAACGGGCTGTGTGACGGCAGCCTAATGTATGTCTCAAACTTTATTTTTGCTACACTGCCTATCTTTGGGCATTCTACATAGGAGTAAGAGACACATTATTGCGCTGAATGATTGTTATATAGGCCTGGAAATTGGGCTAAATATTCTGGAAAAGTTTTGGAAATTCATTGCTAAAAATGTGTGGGGACCCTGAAGTAAAATCAACACAAAAAATTAAAACTAAGCCCTGGGGGGAAAAGCAAAGCAGCGAATCTGCATTACAAAATCTTTAAAATGAAATAGAAAACAAAAACAAAAATTATAACTAAGGAAAAGTGCAAAATTATAATAACCTAGTTTTTCAATGTAGAAGGAGACAGTTGTTCATGATAACTAATGGAAAATGCAAAACTATACTGTGATAACTTTGTTTATTTTAGAAGGAGATAGTGGGATGAGTCTGTGGATCAGCCATGATGAGCAGCTGGTATTACTTTCTGGCAGCTCTTCTGAGCAGAGAACATGTGCTTGCTGGGCTTTCATTCCCCAATATTTCTCACCTCAAGCACTTTCTGTGTTGTTGGTGTTATGCAGAACATTAAAGTTTAGAAATTCCCTCTGTGCCCAAGGACAAAAACAATCCTCAGCGGTAATGTAAAAGGAAACCTGTGTCTTCTGTGTATTTCTCCGTGAAATGTTGGCGTCAAATGTTTCACATGACGTGGCAGGTTTTTAGTTTGTTTGTTTGTTTTTATCACACTACATTCTTTTAGCTACTGTGACGTCACGCCGTAGGACCAGGCAGAAAGGAAGCTCCGCTAGATTTGAAGCCGACAAGGAAGAGATTTCCAGCATACAGTTCTCATTAATGACCCAGCAGATGTCGCTATTTCCCCTCGCTGGCTGCAGAAGCATTAACACTCCATTCAAGGGAATGAGGTTTTGGCCGGACTTTACACTTGATTTTATTACCATCTATCTATATATACAATTTGAATCCTGCGCCATGTCGGTTGTCTGTATGCGACGCCAGTGTGACGGTGTGACGTAATCTGACATCACGATGACAACGCCAGTGTGACGTAATCTCACGACAGCATGACATCACATGACATCACATCCTACCTATAAATTCTAGGATGCCGTCAGATCGCACCAGTTCGACGGCTTCCATAGTGGGTTTTGGTCATTGGAGAGGTGATGCACGTCACCTCTTTCTGAAGTGGGTACTTTCAAAGCCTGCCGTGGATTTAGGAGAGCACAAAACTCTCTCTCACACTGTGAGGTGCCTGTAAGGTGGCACTGCAAAGTGAACGACGCGCAAAGTGAACGTCACGCTAGACGTTCGGGCCGCGTAGCGGCCCGAACTTCTAGTATATATATACAATTTGAATCCTGCGCCATGTCGGTTGTCAGTATGTACGTATGTAGCCAGTGTGACGTAATCTGACATCACGCCAGTGTGACGTAATCTGACATCACGATGAGACGGTATATGACATCACATCCTACCTATAAATTCTAGGATGCCGTCAGATCGCACCAGTTCGACGGCTTCCATAGTGGGTTTTGGTCATAGGAGAGGTGATGCACGTCACCTCTTTCTGAAGTGGGTACTTTCAAAGCCTGCCGTGGATTTAGGAGAGCACAAAACTCTCTCACACTGTGAGGTGCCTGTAAGGTGGCACTGCAAAGTGAATGACGCGTCACGCTAGACGTTCGGGCCGCGTAGCGGCCCGAACTTCTAGTAGTAAACATTTTCAATACAAGCCCTCAAATACCTGCATGTGTGTCTCAAAGAATGATTGATCTCCCTTCAGAAGAATGGGATTTAGGTTGAAAATCATGATGTTACATAAGTATATATGTAGATGTTAGAAATACATTTGTGCACTCTCAGAGTTACAAATAGCTCAAATTACTCTGAGAATTTTACTGTGTCTATAAAAAAGCATGACCATCAGTTGAAAAATAAGCATATCCTCCACCGATCTCTGAAAATTGTTATTAGAGATGTTTTTCTATACCCCCCTATGCGGATGTGCATACTTAAATACACACCAAACATACATACAGTACATACACCAAATCTCTTCACTAAAAAAAACAGATCTACAAGCTCACAACGTGTCGCATTGCAACACATTGTGAGCTTGCAGATTAGCTCTTGTTGGCAAACTAGAGGTTCGGGGCGCTACACAGCCCTCACAGTTCGGGCCGCTACGTGGCCTTCACGCGTACGCCGCACCACCGATCCAGCCAGTATGTCTGAGTCATAGTGTCAGGAGCTTTTGTCAGAGTACCTGTTGTACACGTCTGTTCCTTTTGTGCCCATGTATGTTGATCTCTGTATCTGTCTGTCTACCTGTGTCCCTTTATGCCCATATATGGAGATCCCTGATATCATTAGTATGTGTATGCCCATACCCTACATATTGGCATGCCCATATATGGACATATTGGTTGGATCTGTGGTTTTGGACAACTGGATATCCATATATATGTGGTGATGACCATTGACCACCCAGAACCTAAACAGCAGTAATGCATGAAGTATGAAGATGTGGAGGCCAATCAAGACCAACTGGCTATGTCAGTGCTCATCAAGTAGGCTTTCGAGCCAGACTGCTGACTCACACAATTTCCAAATGCTTCCAACAGAAGCGCTGAAAATGATTCAGGGGTAAAGCAAATGCCCCAGCCCTCCCACCCACCACTTCTGTTTCATATCTGCAGTCGCACAACTTTGCCCTAATGTACTGTAATTCAAATGAGTCAAAGCCTACAGTATATAGCTTGCTTCTTAGCAGAAATAAAAAAAAAAACATTTATTTTAAGGATATTGTTTAATATATTTTTGTGAATGGAAATGACGAACAGATGACAGCTTCCGTTTTGACATTTTGGAGATTGTGGAATAATTGTCTGGCTACGTGAGGCTAGTACTCAAGGGACTTAACCACTTATTCCCTATATACTTTGTTGACCGGTCTACTTATCTACAAGCTCATCACACGTCACGTTACGAGTGTTCATTCATTTAATTTTTTTTTTTAGACCTTATTTGATGATAATTTACAGCAGTCCAATTTGTAATGTTATCAGCTTCCCTTCTTGGTTTAATCCTATCACACTCCCAGACTTCAGTATACTTTAAGTGCTGTCCTCCTGATAGGTATGCTTGTGTGGTTTTTCACATATGTATGGTAATTGAAATGCTCTGATTGTGGCAAACCTGAAAAAAACATCTTTGAGCTTAAAATGCTTATGGGACTCCTAACAGATCCATGCGATTAACGGACATTTGCTGTAATCTCAATTATGCGCGTGCGTGCGTGCGTGTGTGTGTGTGTGTGCTAATACCTGTGCAGTAAGGGGAGGTAGCAGGTGATTGCATGCCATAGATAGATATGGCATGCAATCAACGAAGTCAAAGATAGTAAATACATAGTTTATTTGTCCCCATGGGGAAAATGGTTTGCAAAACAATCACAATTAAGGCATTTCACCAGTGCACACAACATCATAAAATCACCACTGGACATACAAATACCCATACACACATCGCATCGTGCAACAAATTAGGTGTATGGGGAAAAAAAAGAATATAATAGTTAGGATGTACAGTACCTGACCAGCTGGACATCCTTTGTGACCAGGAATGAGTGCTCACTCTGGCATGAAATGCATTCATTGCCTTTAGCCAGGCTTTTGCTTACAATGCAACTCCACTTGAATATGTCCTGTTCCATAATCCTCTTTAACCCCCCCCCCTCTCCCACACTCAAATTGATCCCCAGAGTTGGCCTGAGGTTTGTCTGTGCACCAGGTATTCCTATCTCCTCCCCTCTCCCTCTGAGAATTCAAACCACGTGTTCCAATGCGATAAGAGAAACAACTGTTCCCTGCAGTAACATGGGGCCATAATTGAATTGACAACACACACAGCCTTATCACACTGGTTCTCCGGGCATAGTGGGGGAAATGGCGCCCCTCACAAACCCCGGGATGGAGTAAGCGCTCCTGGGCCACCAATGAGCTCTTGACCCCTGTTGCTTGCTGGGGCACGTCCTAGCTGACAAGCGCGTCGTGTTTCATATATGGGGCGCGTGCGTGGTTATGTGTATTAGTACGTGAGTGCGCAATGTGTGTATGTGTATTAGCACGTGCATGCGCAATAGCGCATGGAGCCGCGGGGCGCTTATGCATCTGCGAAGGCGTCTCATTATAGCTGCCAAATGCAGGCCGTTGTGACGCGGGGTCACGGTATACACAGTGACACACACACTAAAACACACAGACAGTCCCGACCGAGGGGCACTGCAAAGGCCACACAGGCAGCGTGGAAGACATTGGAGCAAATATGACGCCACGTGCACACGCACGCCACGAAGGCTGCATGAGTGAACTGTGACCTTGTCAGGGTGCCTTGGCGATGGCAGTGGGAGCCGTCCACAGCTGTCGTTTGGTTCTGACCAAGCTAATCACAGTGAGATGCAGCTGGAGGCCAACGAACAGATGCGCTCCTCGTGACACGACACGGTCGGATCCAGAGAGGGAAGGAAGAAAGGATGTAGAGAAAGAGGTAGGGACAGGGAAAGACAGAAAGAGAGAGAGACGTCCAACTCGATGAGGAAAGAGGGAGGTGAGAGGCGTCCAAGAGGAGGAGAGAGATGGATGGATGGACGGACGGACGGACGGACGGACAGACACAGAAGGGCTTTAAGCAAGAGAGAGATATAGTTGAGTAAAAGGAAGGAGTGTGGGCTGTTGAGGGTTAGTGGTCCGGTGAGTTCATGATCTGCTCTCACAGGAGAGGGGTGATGCTGTGAGTCACTGTGACAGAGGCCTGGAGAGAACCATGACTACATTTTTAACGCCACTGTCTGTTCTGTACTCCACCTAGTTTACCAGTCTGATTAGCATCAGGCTAGCCATCTGTACGATGCAAATAAAAAGCGTACGGCCACGGCCTGCGCGGTTGGCGTAACCGTCTGGGCACGGTGGGCAAGACCTGGCCGACTGAGTGCCTTAACGGAAGTACCGGAATTTGGCGGAAGTACAGCCCCAGGAAATGATGTTGATGCTTTACAAATCTGTTAATATTCTCCATGAATGAAATGAAGTGTTGTGATTGGTTGAAAAAGATTACGGCGGAAGTCCTGCCCCCATAGACACTCTCTGCTTCAGGTCGTGACCAGGCTCTTCTCTTCGCAGATGAGTGAGGCTGGGAACGAGGCTACCGTCTGGGCACCTATAGGCGGGTAATCCAGCCTGACAGCGTGTCATGGGTTCGACTCCCGATCCCGATGGCCTTTGCTGCATGTCACTCCCCATCTCTCTCCCCATTTCCTGTCAGCCTACTGTCCTGCGTGCGTGCGTGCGTGCGTGCGTGCGTGCGTGCGTGTGTGTGTTTGTGTGCGTGCGTGCGTGCGTGTGTGTGTGTGTGTGGAGGTGTTGTCTATACTTTGACTCATGTACTGGGGTTGTGGACTATATTTGTCCACCACTGGTTATTAATCTGCTGTAAACCATCAGTATGGAATATTTATCTTCTAGAAATTCTTTAAAAGGAGATCTTACACCGGAAAAGAAAATTATGAGAAGAGACTGTTGCCAGTAAGGATTATTTCATTTCATCATTCAGAAGTTGAACCATTGCTTTTAAAACAAGTTTGTAAATTAACTGTGTGTTCATATCTGATTCAGTGCTTGAAGTTGCATTTCTCATTGGAACGGCTTCCCTTTTAGCACATGGGTGTAAAACTTTTATCGGCCAGGGCCTCCACTAGCTTTTGTCTCTCGACAAAACCTTTTTGTGACATGGCCGCTTAAATGATACCTAAGTAGTCATGCAAAATAGTAGTCATGCAAAATAGTGGTCATGTAATTGCGTGCTTGCTTGGGCAGTGATATACACTTTGTTGTGAGGATCTATTGTCACTGGGACTTCTCTCGATTGCAGCAGCCTATGCCTCTACAGGACAGCGCTGGCCTCGAATAAAAAACATGGGGCCCGATTCATTAGGCTGGTTGTAAATAACGTGTAAATAAAGTGACTAAAGGAGGGTGTATTTTCTCTAAGCAAAAACCGACGTGCAATTCACAAAGGGGTGTGTAAATCCCTGATATGTGCGGATCACAGTTGTTCCTCATTTTTGCCTGAAGGTCAAGCGCGTTCATGTGGAAGATCCTTTGCATTTCTCCACGCACCCATTTAAGACCACAAAGCTGTTTACACTCCCCCTTAAAGCACTGTGTCAATCAAAAAGATTCTCTACAAAAAATCATGTATGACTGGAGTTCACAGAGCACTCCTTCACCATCCTCTTCTTTTGCAAAACACTTCCAAAGTGCTGATGGGCAGCTGTCTTCTGCAAGGGACAAAAAGTTACTTTTGGCAGCAGGCCAGCAATCGTGAAGCCGTTTGACAGCTGGCCACAAAATGAGCCACCAGAAAATCAAAAATGCCCTTCAGTTCTGTCCTGGACTCGTTTACGGATGATGAAAAGTGGTTGTATATTTTTATAACTCCGCTCTCGATGTCCACTTTAACCTTGCCACCTGAATTCCACCCGCAATTATAGAGAATGTGCACCATTCTTGTCTTTAACTTTTTATACACAGATTTATGTACCCATAGTTCATGGTGACATAATGTAGAGACACACGTTCTAACCCCAGGCTGCTCTCCCCAAGCCTCAGAACGACATGGTTAAATATTGCATCTGAGTTGTCCTTGTCGTCATCGTAAAAGTCCAACAATTTGTTCTGCACACCAAGCTCTGGGTTGTAAAATCGCACTGCTAGTGGGAATAACTTGCTGTGGTTTAACGCTTCAGATACAATCTATGTATGAATATATTTATGCACAATATATGTTTGAATATGAATTCCAATCTGGCTTCAGAACATCCCACTCCACTGACACATGCCTACTCTATTTGACCGACTACATCAAACGCGAGGTAGGCTCTGCATACTGCGGCATGGTCATGCTGGAACTCCAAAAGGCATTTGACACAGTCAATCATTCAATTCTACTGAATAAGCTAAAGCCGATTGGATCCTCCATTCCAGAGCAATGGCCGTTTGAATGTTGCTTTTATTTTGACACTTTAAAACAACAGAAATCATACATTTTGTAAATCCAGTCTCCAGTAAAAACAGACTCGCTAGAGGAGATTTCAATCTCATCTAGCGAGACTTCCGGTGGGGCGCATTCAAGACAATCACGTTGCATAGTGTTCGGTCACTATGAACGTCAGATCTAAAAAAAGTTTTTTTTTAAAAGCTATTAAAATACGCGATGTAGGCATTTCTACTGTACCACTCATCCTAGGATATCAAAACATCATAGAAAAGGTAAGAAAACCGTGGGGCAAAATTCCCCTTTAATGTCTGACTGTACCTCGTGCTGTTTACATTTCTGACTAATAAAGTATTCAATCAATCAAAAAAACATTTTTTTTATCATGTATGTATACTGTATGTATGAACTGTATGCATGCATGCATGCAACCCTGTTTCTCCACATATCTGAAGAACCGTTCATCAGACTGACTTCACTTGGTAGGTGTATTGCTGAGGAAGTGGTGCCAAGGAAGTGAAGTCGATCAGACTAGTGGTTCTTCATAACCAGCCAACTTCGAATGATGCATTTCAATTGGCACCACAGAGTTGTTATTGTGCTCCACACACTGTGGGAGTGCTGCTATAAGGTTAATCTGACCCTTACTCTTCACTATGTATGAACTAGAACTGATGTGTTCAATCCCCCCAAACTGAGTGAGGAGTCAAGCCTGAGAAGAGAGTATTTTAGGGAAGAAGAGAAATGGACCTGTAAATGAGGGTTGAATGAATGAATGAATTCCTGCCATATTCAAACACAGTTGGCAGGGAAGAAAGGTCATTCCTTATGTTATGACCCTGTGAGAGAACAGAGTTTAACCTCCTGCAAAGATGTGTATTAATGTATGTCCATACAGGCCTATAGGCAAACACTCAGACTTCCCCCCCCCCCCCCCCCCCCGACACACACGTGATCACAAGTGTGAAGGAAAACACTGTTCATGCACACACACACCCACACGCACACACACGCACACACACACACACGCACGCACGCACGCACGCACGCACACACACACACACACACACACACACACACACACACACACACACACACATACAGACACTCACTGATACAATCAATGTGATGATGCAAGGAGATGATGCTTCTGTTATTTGACACTTTTAATCTGAGCAAAGCAGCCCGTTTCCTCTGGGAAGCCTCACTCTTCCCCCTTGTTACACATTCTCTTTACTTTGCCCGTGGCTAAGAGAGATAAGACAAAGGCGGAGATGAGAGTATACGAGAGCATAAATTAAATGATCATCCCCGTCTGACACCGAGACGCAAGCATGACTAAACGGCCCGTACTATCTTCATTATATCTCCTCCGTCACTCGACGGGCTGCCTATCGATTGCTGTCACTTCTCATTTGCATATAGAGAGACGTGACGACCTAAATGCCATTACCACGGAGCAGGAAGAGATGAATGACAGAGGTTGGACGCTGCTACGAGAAGAGAAAAATGAGCAGTGGATGGTGTTGTAATGAGAGGTCAACCACGGGTACAACACGTGTACAGTGAGAACACACAATAATGACTCGGATAGTCGTTTTCATTCGAGGCACGCAAGCACCGGGCTTGTCACACTCCCAGTGGTGGATGGATGGACGCATGGAGGCATGATTGACAACACTGGTCACCTTTATCCCCTTGTAGCTTTGCTCCCCATTTCCATTTCATGGCTACTTATATTTACCACCCCAACCCCCCGCCCGGCCGGTCGTATGTCAAGGCTCTGTTTTCAGTGTGAAGTGTTTTACTTCATACTTTATTGCCGTTTTTCAATTTAACCGCTTAAACCCTATACTTGACCGTGGTCCCTTCTTTTTTCCCTCTATACCAGACCTCTTTGGAAAGAAATTGCCGATCTACAAGCTCACAACGCATTGTGTTGCAATACGTTGTGAGCTTGTAGATCTGCTGTTTTCACCAAATGTTTGCCTATTCATACCCAGAATAGGGATACTATAGGGGTCATGTAGTTAAACCTAACCTGTTTCAGCTTTGTTTGGATACCGGACGACTAAGAATTACTGGCTGTATTCATTGCACTCCAAAACTGCAGGACACAGATCCAGTTTACTGACCGTATAAAATCAGTTTCACGGCAGCGATTAAGACCATGAAATCAGGCAGGCTCCTCTTGAAATGTTGTGTTATTCACAGGGCTCTCTAATTAGCTGGCAGCTGGACGATCGCTTAGCTGATGAGCTGAACATTTATCTTTGGCTCCCAACAAGTGGAACATGTGTACATCCCCCTGAATCACCTCACTCTGGTTTCAAGGCCAGGAACATCTGTCAGTTCCTCAGCTACTTAACCACCAACTGATATACAATGGTTCTAGCTCTCGTGCGAAATCCAAACAATTAGTTTTGATGAGTACGGTTTTAACTCTCTGTTATTGTTTAGAAAATAAAAAAAAAGGTTAAAAAAATTACAATGTTACTGGAGAGCACGCAGCCATAATTGCATTTTCAGCCATATAGAGGGTTAATAAAGTTCAAAACTGCTAAACTTCCATCCACTATCTTGTAAAAAATCACACCCTGTGTGAAGGAAGCGGTGCCTTTGGGGCGGGGCTTAATTCATTTCAGTTCGTCCCTATTGGTGGTCTGAGTCGACTTACCAAATTTGTACTTGGTAGCATGCTGCAAACTGGAATGATGGCTGTTTAAAGCCCAGCCAATGGGCAGACAGAGGGGGCGGGGCTTAAGTAATTACAGTTCGTCCCTATTGCTGGTTTTAGTCCATGTACAAAATTTGTACTCCGTGGCATGCTGCGAACTTGAGTTATGGCTGTTTGAAGGCCAGCCAATGGGAAGACAGAGGGGGCGGGGCTTCAGCAATTCATGCTGGTCCCTATTGGTGGTCTAAGTCCACATACCAAATGTGGACTTGGTGGCATGCTGCAAACTGGGGTTATAGCTGTTTAAAATCCCGTGCTCATCCCGTGCTCATACGGGCGCTGGGGGTCCCTGGACCCCTCTTTGATAACGTCAGCAAGTCATGCGCCTCGCTATTGGTGGTGTAAGTCCACATACCAAATTTGGACTTGGTGGCAGGCTTCAAACTGGAGTTATAGCTGTTTAAAATCCCGTGCCCTAAACGGGCGGACGGACATAGCATACGCGGGGGGTCCCTGGACCCCGCTTTGATAACTTCAGCGATTCATGCTCGTCCCTATTGGTGGTGTAAGTCCACATACCAAATTTGGACTTGGTGCCAGGCTTCAAACTGGAGTTATAGCTGTTTAAAATCCCGTGCCCTAAACGGGCGGACTGACATAGCATACGCGGGGGGTCCCTGGACCCCGCTTTGATAAATTCAGCAATTCATGCTCGTCCCTATTGGTGGTGTAAGTCCACATACCAAATTTGGACTTGGTGGCAGGCTTCAAACTGGAGTTATAGCTGTTTAAAATCCCGTGCCCTAAACGGGCGGACGGACATAACATACGCGGGGGGTCCCTGGACCCCTCTTTGCTAACTTCAGCAAGTCATGCTCGTCCCTATTGGTGGTCTAAGTCCACATACCATATTTGGACTTGGTGGCATGCTGCAATCTGGAGTTATAGCTGTGTAAAATCCCGTGCTCATCATCCCGTGCTGATACGGACGGACGGACATACGGACAAAGTCAAGCTTAGAGCGGTTGGCACCGCTAAAAAGAAATGTATCGTTAGTCTCATAGCATAGTTGCCTAAGATTCTTTTGGGCCAAATTGACATTTCTGCCTAACTCTACTGTCGTAACACTGCTGCTTCGTTGTGCCTTATTGCCAATGTCCTCAGCCTACCAGTATGCTTGTTACATTCCAAAATGACTTAGGCAGAAATTGCTTTTAAGCCAACTTTTTGACTTAGGCAGAAATGTTTTTTGAATGTAACAAGCACTCTGATAGGCTGAGAACATACAGTAGGCAATAAGGCAGGATGAAGTTAGATGAGTTAGGCAGCTATAAATAAAGGCAGATAAACATGACCAAAATTTGTTTTTTACTCATGATTGCCTAAGTCCCCTAGATGACTTAGGCAGAAAGTGATTTTTTGATTCTTCTTTCCTGAAAACCTTAAAAATATGACTACAATTATTCTATGATGATGGTGATTGGATATACAGCAGCTGACCAATCAGCGCGCACTAAAGCCTTTTTCTGCTGTCGAAACACTCATCCACACATTCATTACATCCCGGCTAGACTACTGCAACAGCATCCTCCATGGCATCACCTGCAATGCCCTCAATAAACTCCAATATGTTCAAAACTCAGCTGCCCGCCTGCTCACCAGTACCCGCTCCAGAGACCATATCACACCAGTCCTCCACAACCTCCACTAGCTGCCTGTCAAACAAAGAACCCACTTTAAAATGCTGCTCACCACTTAAAGCACTCCACAACCTGTCTCCCCTTACCTCTCTGACCTCCTAAAGCCACATCCGTTCTCTCAGGTCCAGTGATGCCGGCCTCCTGGAGGTCCCCACGACCAGGCTCAGAACCTGGGGAAAGTCTGTTAAACCTAACGCTATTATTTCCTCTCTATTGCAACATTTGATAGTACTTGGTGATTATTCCCTCTCTGATGGCAATGGTCTGGCAAGCATGTCTGCTGCACTAGTCCACACAATATTTTAAAATATCCTGCAGTCCTGATTGTTTCGTTATCAGGGTTAGTATAGTGTTCATCAGTATTGTAACAAACAGTATCTATCTATCTGTCTGTCCATCTATCTATCTGTCTGTCTGTCTGTCTGTCTGTCTGTCTGTCTGTCTGTCTGTCTGTCTGTCTGTCTGTCTGTCTGTCTGGATAGATAGATAGATAGACGTCTGTAATGTCTGGCTGCTCAAAGTGCAGAGAATTATACAGTTTATCCTAAAAGTACAGTCATGTGTGCCAGGCCTGAATTTGATCAGATACTAGTTGTTAGCCTCGTTCCCAGCCTGTCATCCCTTCCAATTTCACTTGTTTATCCTGTATACTGTGTGAGTTCTCTCTCCTGATTGTATAAAATTGGTATCCTGACCTGAAAATGAATTTTCTGTTTAATAAAGAGCTGGAAGTGAAATTGGAAGTGATGACACAAAGAAATGAGCAGTCAAAAGTTGAACTGGAACAATATAAAAGCTGAGCCTCTCCTGATTGAATCAAATTGACAATCCACCTGCAAATGTATTTCTGTTTTATTAAATAGCTGGAGAGACAGGGAGGACCCTCAAAATCTATAGGACTGATAACACTTTATAACAACGCTATTCTAGCAATGCTTACTTTTAACCATAGGTTTTTATGCCTTGATTTTCACGTATAACGTATAAAAAGAATGTGTTTTATGTATACCCAGCTGGGTCTTATGTTGTTTTTTATGCCATTGCTGTTTTGTGTGAACGTTTTTGAATTCTGTAGCACTTTGAGATGTGTAAAAATGTAAAGTGCTTTACAAATACATTGTATTGTTATTATTACATCGCAGCCTGATGACTTGAATGTTGAATATTCCCCAATCGAAAACATGGGCACTTTTTTTGGTTCCAAGGGTCTGCATATTGTTCATCTGAATGTGAACAGTCTTGTTGGGCCTAAACTCAAACTGGCCCAAATCAGAGAAATATTTCGCGATGGTAAGGCTAACATTTTGAACTTATTTGTCTGTCATTGACCAAATTTGATGATTCAACAGACTCTGAGATTTAAATAGAAAATTATTCAGTCATCAAGAATGATAGGAATAGGCATGGGGGTGGTGTATGCACATAAGGATACTAACTTTATCACTCGTTCTGACCTGAATCTTGAAGCAATTGAAACTGTGTGGGTTGAAGTAATTTTTGAAAAAGCCAAATCTGAACTAGTTGGCACCATCTACAGACCTCCTGTACAGAGTGATTCCTATACTCGAGGGGTGCTTAGCTAAGGTGGACCGTACGAAAATCTTGTTGGTGATTGGAACACGGACATGCTCCAAAAATAATTACTCAACACACAAGGGTGTGTGATTCTACTCAAACCATCATAGATCTCATTCTAACATCGGACAGGTCCAGAATCACAACGAGTGGGGTTATTGTATGCGGGTTAAGTGATCACTAAAAAACTAAAACCCAAGGCCGTCTTATCTAGATCCCTAAAAACCTGCTCTAGTGAGGCCTTTAATCACAAACTGGTGAAGCTGGACTGGTCCACTGAACTCAGGAGTACACAGGTCGTAAAGTTGACGAAAACATAAACAAACCATGTGCGCTTTGGAAGTTACTTAAAGTTTGAAAAAATGTGGGTCATTTTATCGTCTACTCAGGCTTTTGTGAGCCCCCCAGAATGTTTTTAAGTTGCTTGATTCAGTATTTAGATATTTGATATTCATTTGATCAGACACGCCCCCTGCCTGTACAAACCCATTATAACTTCAAACTCCATTTTTAACATGTGAGATTCATCAAAAACACCCGTCCTTGGTTCTGGTGACTAATCCTGCCCTCCTTATACGTGAGGGGGCCGTGTTTTTTCGATTACTTTTTTCATTTATTTTATTACATTATTTTATTGTGTTTAATTTTTTTAATTTTCCCCAAAAAATATTACAAATAAATGAAAAGGGTAATTGAAAAAACACGTTCTCCTCACGTATTAGAAGGACAAAATCAGTCACCAGAACCAAGGATGGCTGTTTCTGATGAATCTAACATGGTTAAAATGGAGTTTGTAGTTACAATGGGTTTGTATAGGAAGGGGGCGTGTCTGATAAAATGAATATCAAATATCTAAATACTGAATCAAGCAGCTTAAAAACTGTTTTTTATCTTTAACAGGTTTTTTTTCAGTTTTATTTATTTTGTATACATACAAATGTAACATACAAATCTTGCAACAATTTCTTATGTCATAAACATACATAACTGTAACAATAAAAATACAAAATATACATTTATATGTTATTGAAACAACGATCTCTTATGTATGTAGCACTGGCCCTTTAAGGAAAGTGCATAAAGAGGGGTGGCCAGGTTTGTGGCCTCCTGCCTAGGCAGAAGCCTGGTTTGAGTGTTTGTGAGAGAGACATGGAGGCATGAGGGGTACAGACTAATTCTCAGTAAGACAATCTGAAACAAATGACAAGGTTTTTATAACTCATTGTAACAATAGTATATATATAAGAGTTTCGATAGGCTGACAATATTAGGCCTGTTGTTAATTATACTAATAATATATATATGTACTTCCAGAAGCCTCCAGGTCCTTTGAGCAGCAGTACCCTGTGGCTGTGCAGGCCTTTATCAATTGGAGCCATGAGCACATATTGACTATTTGGGTATGTTTGTTATTTTTCTGTATTTTGTCATCTTGCTATAGGAGCCTAATGAATTGTTGGAGGGTTGCTCTAATGCTTTATTATTTGATTTTTGTAGGAGCTGAACTAACATCACTGTTTTTCCCACCGTGCCATATATATATATACTATTTAGACTGAGTGCAATAGGGTTGACTGAGGACAGAGCTATACTGGGCCATTAAGTAGCATTGCATGATTTTGATTTTGGTTTTGCTTATTTGTAGTTTGTTTTGATTTGCTGATTTGCTTTTGGTTACTTATTTACTTTATTTTCTTTTGGTTTTGCATTATTTGGATTTGATTTGTTTAATTTGTGTATATTTAGTTTAGAGGCCCCGAAGCCCTTACCCTTATTGCCCCTTTGCCTCTTGAGTTTAGTCCCTTTTGCAGAACTCTAATACTAATCGCTTTCTTCCTTTCTGTATTTTAACCTGACTATTTTTATACCAACTGTTGAATAAACTTGACACATTTGATACATCAGCCTCTGGTTCTGTTAATTCTGAACCCGTACCTTCCTGGGGAACCTTACCTTGTTCAGTCCTATACATCTATATATATATACAGTATATGGTTAATGTGTTTAAAGGATCCCTCACTCCTATATGTGTGGGTGGCGTAGTCATTGCTTTACATGGCCCTGCTACATGTATAATTCACAAATGTTTAAAAATAATAGTAATAATAAGAAGGAGAGAAAAAAGAAAAGGAAGAGAGGGAAGGGAAGGGAAAGAAAGGGGAACCCTGCTGTCTCGCCTAGTGCCCCATCCACTTAGGTCTCATCAAGCGGCATCCGCAAACTATCGTAATAGTCAAGGAAGGGGGTCCAAATATCCTTGAATTCTTTATCAGACACTTTAAGTGTGTATTTAATTTCCTCTAGTGTCAAGAGATACAACTCCTCGCGAGCAGAGATGTTCCAATTTTGTTTTTAAAGTGAAATATCCCAACCAGGCTACAGTCAGAAACTGAAAACCAGGTTTACAAACATCAACATTATTTCGGACGACACTCTCAGTACAGACAAGCTGGATGTGGCTAATCGCTTAAACATCTTCTTTACAACCATAGCCACAACACTGTAACAAACTGCCCTCTCACACTGGGCTTTATGGTGTAGAGCACATCCAAAAATTCTTATGGAGAATTATGGAGAAAATTGTTCATGAACAGGTTGAAAAGTATCTTGCTGAAAGAAAAACGAATGTACAAATTCCAATCTGGCTTCAGAACATCCCATTCCACTGACACATGCCTTCTATATTTGAACGACCGCATCAAACATGAGGTGGACGCGGGCAAATACTGCGGCATGGTCATGCTGTACCTCCAAAAGGCATTTGACACCGTAAATCACACTATATTGATTGATAAGCTAAAAGCAATCAGTTTTGATAGCACATCAGTGAACTGGATGCAATCCTATCTGGAGGGGAGCGAACAGGTGGTGAACGGAACACAAGAAAAGAGGAAATTACATGTACCTGCCTGGGTTGCATTTTAGATGCTAATCTTTCCTGTGAAAAAATGGAAACAAGCCATAGTGCTTTATGGGTTTAAAATCCTCTTAACAGACCTTGTATTGAACTGTGCTTGTGCTTTGCAAACTGTTAATAAAGTATTCAATCAATCAATCAAAAGTTTGTGAACGTGGCCCAGACTCCCTAACACAAGGACAATAAGTTGACAGTTATATCCCAGGGCCATAATTTGTGTCATCAAATACTGATATTTTGTAAGTTTGGATGTAAAACAAGTGTCCATATACAGTACAAATGAAATGGGCAGCCTATTTCAAAGATAGTAATGTTTTTTCTAATTTCATTAATGAACACAATAGCTGGGGTATTTGGAATATCTTGCAGTTAATTGACATGTGTGTCATTGTGATCAAACCAGTCCAGTTTTACAGTGCTGTGTTTATACATTTTTGTTGTCCTTTCCTGTACTTCTCTGACCTTGTCAGAGACCAGATCCACCAGACGGTCATGTCTGGCAATGTACAGTCCTTTATAATGGCTGCAACCATTTAAGATGTGTGTGCCTGTCTCTGTCGTGTGGTAGGCCTACTGGGTGTCGGATACAGGGTCATGTTCTGATGGGTACCAGGTTGCCAAGTTGAACTTGGTCGGCAGCACTTGTAAACAAGCTTTAATGGTGAAAATAAGAATGTCCTCACCAATGGTGTTATTTGAGAGGACAGAATGTGACAGTGATCAATGCTTACTTTTATCCATAGGTTTTTATGCCTTTATTTTCACGTATACAACATTGAGATGTGTACAAATTTAAAGCGCTTTACAAATACATTGTTTTATTATTATTATTACTATCTGAATATAGAGCTTTAACCTTTTCCTCACATTTTAACCAACCAACCAACCCCCCCCCCCCCCCCCCCCCCCACACACACACACACACACACACACCTTTTTATTTTAACCATAAAATATCACTTACATGGTCTGTTAGATAGGCCTATTTACTGGATCGATTAAATAACACTTCTACTACTACACACAGGCCCTAAAATGATCTAGCAATATCCATGTGAGCATCATCCAGTGTGTGGACCCAGAGCCTTGTACAGTGGTGTGTGGACACAATTCTTCTGTCCTAAAGTCCTGCTGTAGGTTCATACACTAGTATACCCCAGACACGTGCTCATGCCGCCATGACGTAGCAGTCTGGC
Source organism: Gymnoscopelus microlampas (assembly GCF_963454915.1). Classification (NCBI taxonomy): domain Eukaryota; kingdom Metazoa; phylum Chordata; class Actinopteri; order Myctophiformes; family Myctophidae; genus Gymnoscopelus; species Gymnoscopelus microlampas. The sequence goes on from NC_139946.1 coordinate 32,029,344, forward strand.
TGGTGTGATGTGATGACGCTTGGATAACATAGTCTAGGGTGCAGGTTGAAGTTGCAGTGTGACTGACTGTGTCCGTAATACAACCCTGATCCCTTCCCTAACAAACAGCATGCAGCGTGAGATGCGGCTACATTCCAGGTCAGATTGATGTTACATAATTCATCACTACTCTGCAGAGTGAGAGAGAGCAGCAGCAGATCCTTGTCGTCGTGAGCCTTCATATTCTGCCACGTTCTGCTCTTGCTGCTTGCCCCTGTCGTAATTCATTTTACAACATAACGAAAGCACCGCAAGACAACAACGTGTCGGCCAAATTAGGCTATAATTAAGACAAAAATGTCAAACGTTTTTTTCTTACTTTTTTTCCCTTTACAAATGAATAGGCTCAACGTAATAAGCAGGTCACAGAAGGCTTTGCTGTGCTTGCTCTTGCTGCAGTGCAGCGATTTGCGCTTCGTCCGTACGACGGTGCTAAAAAAACTCAAGGAGCGGCGGATGGTGCGCCGGTTCTGTCTCCTCTCCTCTCCTCTCCTTTCCCCTCCTATCCACTCCTTCACTCTCCTCTCCTCTCCTCTCCTCCGCTGCCTGGTATAATTCTCAGACGCTGGGGGTGTGGTTTACTGACATCAGCACTGCCGCGTACTACAGTGGTTCAGCTGGGGCTGCATGACTGTCTGGTGGAGCCAGCCAGCCACGCATCTATATTTTGATGGGCTTGTATGGACTGTCTGGGCTCGGTGACTCGGGGAATTGATAATATAGCGTGCGTTGAGTGGAATACTTGGTGCCGGTCAGTGGACGGTTTGTGCGCGGCGCGTCGGCCACTGTTGTCGGGAACGGTGAGTTTGCTCCGTCTATTTGTGTCTGGAGTCTGGGCTGGATACTAGTGGCAGTCAGACTAGTGCAGTCGCGAGTTGTGTCGGCCAGACTGCATGCGCTCTGAAGTTCTTATTCGCCTAGTCACGATTTGTAATGTATGTATAGACTCTTGTTTGTATTGCTTCCACTTATTATAGCAGAAAGCTGGTGTATGCTCACATGAACTATTTAGATACCCTGTATTTCTTCTGATTTATTGGTATTTATACTGATTTTGGTGATATTTATGGTCACTTATTAGTGGCTATAATATTCTCAGACCTCAGTTAATGTTTTTGAAAATTATATCAAAACATGTACATACCAAGGGATTGTGTCATGTGTGGTATACACATATTTACAATTATTAGTAATTGATTTTTTTTATGTTACTATGTGTAAACTAATAAAACAGATTTCAAAAACAAAAAACAACATCTATACCAACAACTAATGTTAATGGGGAACATACTATTACTAAGTTAACACAAAAAGAAGAAGAATGCTGCATGGTAATAACATTGCAACTTTATTGAAGTTTTCAGGTGCATCTGTCTGCTTTGGGACATGTGAGAGAGAGAAGACTGCATAGGAGAGAAAGAGAGCTGTGTGCAGAGGGATTGCACACAGGGGCGCGCTGAATAAGAAGCCAAATTCTGCACTGCAGTGGATTTTACTCAGGTGTGTGTCTGTGCGTGCGTGGGTGTTGTACCTGAGGACAACAGACTGCTTTATTCCCACTGGGCTCCACACACAGGACATTGCAAACGTCCCTGCAGAACCTCAGGGCATCATCTACAGGTCACCCTGTCCTAGAATAGCCAACTGTGCCACCCTCCTTTTGCAGCCCTCCCTCCCCACCACCCACTCTCACCCCTCCTTTCCTCTTCCCAGTAAGGCACAGCCTGGTGGATTGTCTGTCTGCCTTGCTGCTGCCCAGTCTGCCCATGCGGAGACACAAAGCACTCAGGCCTCTGACTGGAAAGCTGTGATCAACTGGCAGACTGTTAACAGCGGCTAAGATTGCTAGACGTGTGACCAAACCAGGGACTGAAGTGTGCAGACGCAGTCCCACCGACTGACTGACCATTATTATAGGAGCATAGGTTTCATAAAGTTTCATTGTAACTGGAGGAATTGATTTCTGGTGCTGTTTTAACCCCCTTGGACTGAAAAGAAAGTGGACTTCAGGTCTCACAGGTTTCCAGAATTCAGGTGCGGAATTCCACCTCAGGGATACATTTTTTACGAGCTTATTTTTTACCGTGTCATCCAAGTCACTGCGACACAGCAACTCTCAGGCAGCATCCAAGGTTTTCCCAGGATTAGATGTGGAGCTCCAGTTCCACCTCAGGGATTTTAACAGATATTTCTATTCTGCAAGCCTTTTTTATTCGCTTTACTTTTTCTTTTCTTACTGAGTAACTGAAGTCGACTGGACACAGCACATTTCAGGCACCATTTGTGTCTTGGCTTTGTAACCCTCCCCCCCCCCCCTCCATGAACTTCTGTTACCATGGCATCTGACAGCTTTCAGTACCGGGCAGTCTTTGAGTACAAGCGAGAGCGCGGTGATGACATCAGTCTCCAGCCGGGTGACCTCCTCACCGTACCCTGGGCGTCTCTGGTGGCTGCAGCAGGAGTGGACTACCAGGAAGGGGACGAGCGAACCCCCAAAGGCTGGCTGCATGGCACCAACGAGAGGACCAAGGAGAAGGGAGACTTCCCAGGGACCTTTGTGGAGTACGTGGGGGTGGTGAGAGCGGGCCCACCTGCTGCCAAGCCCTGGCACAGGCCAATGCCCCCAACACCTGCGGGGGCCCAGAATGCTGTGGGGCCCCAGCTTGCTGCCTCAGGTGAGTGCCATGCACCCCTCCACCACAGGGCCAAATGCAACAACAGCCTTTTTTTATCACACACAACATTTATTTTAATGTTTTCATATTTTAGCGACTAAAGATGAGAGCCTAGCTGGGATATATATACGGTATGCTTGGCAACAATACATAGAAAATGACTACTACTACTACTACTCTGGATTCTGAAGGTGTGTAGGCCTACCTAATTATCTTGTTTGGCTAGAGAAGATTCCACGTAGCCTCTTGGTAGGGCTCAGAGTTTGTCAGCTAGACCAAAGCTGGGATAAGCTCAAACCCAATCTCAGAAAGGCAATTTTCTCATTTCTTTTACACATACATTTTTCAGGACCTCTTAATTAACAGGGCCTGACTGGGCCAACTCATATATGAAGATTGAACATGTGCAGTATTGCTCTCATGTTTATTGAACAGCGTTATGTTGTCTTGGGGTCTGGAAGTGTGTAATTCCCTTACTGCTATCCTGCCAGAGCTAAGACCAAGTCATTAAGGCATACTGTAAAAATATACGAGTTGTGCTGCATTAGAAAATAAAAGCTGCATGTTTATGGTGTTAGTACAGATTGTGTTCTTCGCTTCAGTCTGCAGCTCGAGCTCTCGAGTGGAGGGAGGGCCGTTGTGGCGATCAATGGCCATATTTCTCCCACATGCGCCATGCTTCTCAGAAACATTGCCCCATTTTGTGGCCTACAGGACTATCGACTAAGTGTCCATTCAGTCCAATCCAGTAAGCTCCTGAATACCTGGAGCACCTTGCCTTAACCACTTGCTAGGGTTCCTACTAGCATCCCTATTCTGGGGATACATTCACCAAAAATAGCGAAGAGAGAGAAGTATAGAGGGTTATTGGTTAATATTCCAATGTGCACTGGGTCTCCTGCATTAATGATTGTGCATGTGTCTGCATATGCCTGTGTACATCGGTTAGAGCGGCTTCCAGGACACTGGACTTTAGTTAATGTTTTATTCAGGAGACTGTCGAATGGATGGTCACAGTAACGAGGTTGAGAGGGACTTGTGTAACGCAGCCCAAAATGAAACCAGCATTGCGAAATAGAAATGGCCCACTTAAAAAGCTATTCTCAACTCTGCAGGCTTTGGTTAGTGTTGTTTACTAGGAAAAAAGGGTGGTCAGATCTGTTCTATCGCTGTGTGAGGGCGATGTTGTGGGGCTAGTCGTCGTAGCTGTTTTTGTGTCTGCTCATTTGCTAAATGGGTCAGACAGACAGCAATGTGTTCCCTTCCTCTGCATCCCTTGGCAGCTCTCTGCTCTCTCTTAATTGTCTGGCATATTCATCTCTTGTTTGTGAGTGCAGTAGAGCCCGACCGATATATCGGTCATTATCTGACTTTCTTTTTTCTTTCCTTTTTTTGGTTGATATTCTTTTGGGGGGGCTTTGTGCCTTTATTTTTGATAGTACAGTAGAGAACGAGACAGGAAACAGAGGAGAGAGTTGCGGAGTGACATGCAGCAAATCCGTCACCGGGCTCGGGAATCGAACCCGGGACACTGTCAGGCATCAGAGCCTATGTGGTATGCACCTACCTGACCACTTGGCCATCGGCGCCCACATTATTAGACTTTTTTTTATCAGTATCGGCACTTATCTAGCTGATTTGTCCTGATTTTTAACCTTTTAAACATCTTTAAAAATAGCAGATCTACAAGCTCACAGTGCATTGAGTTGCGACGTGTTGTGAGGTTGTAGATTGGCAATGCTTTTATATTTCTGAATAGGGCTTGTGATTAAATAAAAAAAAGTTTGGTTTGTGTATTCTATATCTACTCGTTTGCTTTGTTGTATAATTCATGTATTTCATATATTATAAGTTTACAGTATATAAGTTTATACTGTATAGTTAAATCAAAAATGTGTTTCTGTCAAAACATTTTTTGTTTTTAGTTTTAAGTGAAATGCTGTCAAATAGAAACTTTAATCAAATCCAAGTTTTTCAAATTGATTTCAAAATATCGGTCAAAACATTGGTATTCGGTGGTCTAGGAGCCTCCGAAATCGGACTCGGCATCGGGACCCAAAAATCTGGCAAAGTTCGGCCTCTATTCATCCCTTGTTTGTGAGTCCAGGGGCTGGGGCCATCTTATATAAATAACACACTGAGCTTCTTCTTCACTCTGCCTGCATGTCTCTATCTCTCTTTCTCTCTCCCTGTCATTCTCTCTCTCTCTCTCCCTATCCCCCTGTCCCTGCATCCACTGCTAGTGACAAGACTCCTAGTCATACCATGTGTATGCAACCTCTCCCTGTTCCTCTGTCCATCCCCTTGCTTGTAGCTGCACAAGGCTGTATTTGTCCTGAATAATTGATTGGCTGGCGCACTGGCTGCCTGACATGCCACATTCCTGCTCTCACAAATCACCCCAGTGGTGTAGCAGTAGCACACTAGCACAGGGCAGCACACTGGGCCCTGCTGAGGGAACGCTAACAGATCTGCAAACTCCATCACTGCTGACAAGCAGGCACGCCCTGTTCTGAGTACATTGCGTCTTGGCAAGAACGTTCCTGGGGGTGTATTGATTCAGTTTTCTGAGAACAGGAGTGATGTAGGATCACAGGGGAAGTCGAATAATCGTATACCCTTTGCAGTACTTCAGTATAGCTATACAGGATTGAGGGCTTACATCAACTTCACCAACAACCTAGACAAAGATACTTAAAACCTATATACTTAGTTGACTTCTGTCCCCCAGAGCTGAGGGCTATGTACATGGTCCGCTCCTTTTTCCCCCTCTACACCAAATATTGTGTTTGCTACTTTCACAGAATGTTTGCCCCAGAATAGGGATAGTGTTCATGTACGTAACGTATTAGGCTGTTTAAAAGTATTGGTTAATTTTATGTCCTTCTTGATTAAGCTTACTTTAGAGTGTCAGACATTTAATGTACAAAATGACAAATACTATTTCAATATTGCAACTTGAGGTTTCTGCAGGGAACCAAAGATATTCAATTCATTCATTTTCATTCAATTCATCACTGCACAGTAAAATCCAGAGTATTCATTTAACTCTGAGACCCTTACTGGTCAATCTTTTCAGTTCTGAGATCATGTGAGATACACCCACAGAGCCTTAGATGGATACAAGAGCCTCCTTTTCGGTCCTAGTCATGGTAAACCTCTGGATGTGGCCATTGGGAGATTGAATAATGAATATTTGTATGCCCCGTCTTAATCTTTCATACGATGGTGGTGGTTTCAGGTCCCTGCACTACAGTACGTAACCATAGTTTTGCGCTAGGGCAGAAAAGGATATCACTGTATTCGCTCCATCTCACAATGCAATGCTGATAGCTGTGTTGTTTGCCCTTCCAAGATAATGGTGGATTATGGCCACGCACCCAATTACCTGTACGTACGGTATGTCTCAAAGAATAGAATGTCATTCAGATTCTCTCGGTGTGCTACATTAAATATTCCCCTCCACACTTATTGCCTCCACCTGGCTTCCTCCACCTGTCTTCTCTCATCTCCAAGGTACTGTATGAGTGGTGTGGCAGGGGTGAGGCGGGGGGAGGCGGGGTAGCTGAGGTCAGGTAAGCGTGATTTAAGTTGTGGAGTTCCTTTGAGGTGTCTGCTTTGACAGAGCGCCGCAAGCTCAAAGACTGACAGAGGAACAGCACAAGGAATTATTCATTTGACATGCAGTGTCTTCACATCTTCACCAAGCTCCTCTCGTTTCTCCGTCCCCTAAAAGCCTTTGCCCCCTCCATGCTCAACACTTTATTTATTCATTCTGACCTTCTGTTCTGTTCTCATCATGTCATAATGTGACATGGATGTCATATCACGTCATAGTAGGCAAATATTCAGCGAAAAATAGCAGATCTACAAGCTCACAACGTGTTGCAACATGATGCATTGTTGCCGTGTAAATCGAATATTTCTGGTGAATAGATTTTGTGAAGAGGAAAAAAAAGAGGGGGCCAAATATTCACCTTATTCCTGGTTACGCCCACCGCTTCCGGTCTAACGTAGGGGGTAGGGGGGGTGGGGAGTCCCATATCTGATCCGAGGGTGAAACATCAATGGGTTTCCAGTGTTCTTGCATTACACATATCAATAGATGGCGTTGATACAACGTACATGAAGGCAACCACCATAAAACCCCAAAAAGAAGAAGAAGACCCGTGCCGTGTTGCTGGAGCGTATATACAGTCTACGACAGTGTTTTGCCACGCTCGGTGCGTGGCAAAACACTGTCGTAGACTGTGTATACGCGGCCCAACGTAGTATGCGTCTTCTTCCTTGTTTTTAAAGGCGGTTGGCAACCATCTCATTAAGGTGCATTACCGCCAAGATATTGAATGAAGCGGCACACAGAGAAAAACTCAATGGCACTCAATAGGAGGCAATGGCTGGAGGATGCCAGGAATAAGGTGAATAGACCCCTGGGGTTAAGCCTCTGTATGGTTCTCTAATCTCTACTGGTTCTTCAGCTTAGTTAAGGTCACCCTAATGGTTCTATATAACTCCCTTTGACAAATCTATATAGCAACACATGAAGTTCCCCAATGATTACAAGCCAAAGAACCACTTTTAGTGGTATTCATCAGCATTTTTGTTTAGTTAGTAGTGTGTACAGCACCCAAGCCCGGGCACATACTTCTAAACACACACATATGGTGCTGCGATTAAATCAGCTGCGCTACCTAATAGTTCTGACATGGCCAGTAAGCAGCAATCAGTGCACAGAACTTCTGATTGCAGACACTCCCACATTCCCCAACCTCATGCCTCAGCCCTCCCTTTAGGGGAGTTGTTCTCCTGTGCCATGCAACATTAATTATGACAGCAGGCTAATCAATCCCTGATGGGAACCTAACCGTCTACCTACTATAGGTATGGGGGAGATGGAGGGAGGAGCTAGGAGGCTAAGCTAATCAGAGTTCATTGTGAACTTAATAGGGTAATCACACACAACACACTGCTGGGCCACGATAACAGTTAGCTTGTTTTATCTATAGCGGCGCCCTTGCTGACTTTGTTGCGTTTCCCATTGATGTAAATGAGGGAAGCAATTAGATGCAGCGACAGAGGACTCACAAGTCCCTTGATCATTCTGGACAGGGGCATTAATTGAAAGAGTTTGGCCGGCTAGGTGGCAATTCCCTGGCGTGACAGAGCCACGGCGTGATGCACGAGATTGCCCGACGGACGTGGGTTACCTTGAAATAGCCATGAAGTGGGACTTGCAGCGTGAGCACGGTTGCCATTGAAAACCGCAAAGGCCTTGACGTTACCACTGAGGCTTTAACACCTGAGTGTTTCCCTCGCGTCGTCCTGAGCCATATATAGAACCATTTTACACAATGGGGCCAGTGTGCGCAGGTGATTTGGTGGTCTTTTCTGTACAGATGTAACCTTGAAAAGTCTGATGTGGTCCCTGAGGGTGGGTGTGTGTGTGTGTGTGTGTGTGTGTGTGTGTGTGTGTGTGTGTGTGTGTGTGTGTGTGTGTGTGTGTGTGTGTGTGTGTGTGTGTGTGTGTGTGTGTGTGTGTGTGTGTGAGAGCCAGGAATAAAGTCAGACCACACAAGCAGAACTGCCCTATCACCTTCTGATGCTCTCTATCTCTTTTCCACGCATGGTACAGTACACTCATGCAGTCATGTGTGGGCTATGTACTGTACTCTCTGCAGAATGTCAGCCAGTGTTCCATCTCGGTTCCACCGCCTCTCGGCCTCCTCCTCTCAATCAAACTCCCTCTCTGTCTCCTTCGTCCTACCCCGCTATTGGTGTAGGGACCCCACACACACACACACACACACAATTAGCTGAATATGCTGCCCTTGACCTACAGTGTACCGTAAATACATGGTGGTATTCCACAGAGCCAGGGGTGATTAGATGGGTTCCTTTGATCTCCCATCTTTCCCCATGGATTGCTTGTCATGTCTGCTGCCTGACCTATTTTGTTCACAGTGAGAGCTCCTCTTCTCCTCTACAAATGAGCACTAAACAACCACGCTTCCCCTTTATAATGGGATATACTATCTCATCACACTCAGGCAGACCCCCCCCCCCAGGAGATGCACATGTACATGCATGCAGCGTGCACTTCTCAAACAGTGGCGATCGAAAGCAATTGGACTTTTTAATTGAGCACCAGCAGGTGTCTCTTTGTCTTGTTGCAAAGGTGTGTGTGTGTGTGTGTGTGTGTGTGTGTGTGTGTGTGTGTGTGTGTGTGTGTGTGTGTGTGTGTGTGTGTGTGTGTGTGTGTGTGTGTCCCAAGCGTGCACACGCGCGGGTGTGCACGCGTGGGTTCTTGAGGAGTACGCTGTGTAGTGCTTGCAACCCATCAATGTTATTACGTGCATGATGAAAAGGTGTTATGCTGTTGCTAATGACTTGGAGATCAACAACGACAGAAGGAAACAGAGAGACTGAGAGAGAAAGAGAGAGAGCAGGACGTGTGAGAGCTGTAGGGAGAAACACTAATTGTTATTTGCTAGCTGAGACTGTGTGTGTGTGTGTGTGTGTGTGTGTGTGTGTGTGTGTGTGCGTGCGTGCGTGCGCGTGCGTGTGTGTGCGTGTGCGCTGTGCTCATGCCCAGCAGCAGGGTGACAGCCTGTGATCAGTTGTGTGATGGGCTCCTGGGCTGGGGATCGATCGTGCGCAGCAGCGGCCTAACGAGGGGGCCCGAGCTTAATTGCCTCATTTGTTGGTTTTATATTTAGCTTAGCTGCGGCTAGCATGTTAGCTCTTTGTTTAGGCTTTTAATGGGTCAGATGCTCTCGGCTCTGCCTTTGCCTATTGTGTAAAATCGGAGGCTGCAAAGCAGAGAAGGAGGGGGCGAGGGAGAGAGAGAGAGAGAGCGAAAGAGTGGGAATAGAGAGAGCGGGGAGTGAGAGGGTAATTGTATGGGAACACTGTCATCCTATGGAGACATCCTGGTGAAGAAGAGTTGATGCGCTGTAGATGTTTTCTATACCTCAATGTCACTGATGAAGCTAGATAGGGAGGTGGAGATCTCTTTCTTTGTGTGCTGTGAGCGTACCTGTCTCCTATAACAACCTGCTCTCTCACCTGTCTCTCCTAACCCCCTGCTCTCTTACCTGTCTAACAACCTGCTCTCTTGCCTGTCTCTCTTAACAACCTGCTCTCTCACCTGTCTCTCCTAACCCTCTGCTCTCAATGACTTCTTGACAGTCTCTCTCCCCCCGTATCCCCAAGGACCTCTTCCCATTTCCTCCGCCTAGCTCTCACATTTTTCTTCATCTTGAGGAGGAAGAAAAGGAGTAAGGCCTTACTTCACTCCACTAGGAGCCTACTTTTGTTACAGGTTCAGTTGAAACTAATGGGAGAGTGGAATAGTAGGGAGGCCACTGCTAGTTACATATAACATATTGTACTAACATACTCCCATACAGATTATGTTAACATAAGGTTGTATTCATTAAAATAAGTTCCAGATTGCAGATGTAAATGGTGCATTTATATGAATTACAGCTGTATTATAATGTGTTTTTGAGGTGCTTATTCTTCCATTTATGCCGGGAGGCACCTCAAGTGTAAAATCTTCAGTGTTAATTTAGTTAGTTACAAATGAATACATGTATACGGAGAAACAAAGTTTGTTGTGTGTTTGTGTTGTCACTCTGTTGCATTGGAACTGCGTCGGTGACATTCTGTGGTTTAGGCCCAGCCATGTACACAGTAGAATCCTGAGTGTGGATTTAACCATGAGAGTGTAATAAAGGACCCTTTGCTCTCAGTTAAGTGAACACTTGGGATTTTACAGTGTGCCCTGCCCCCTCCGTGTGTGTGTGTGTGTGTGTGTGTGTGTGTGTGTGTGTGTGTGTGTGTGTGTGTGTGTGTGTGTGTGTGTGTGTTGTTTTTCTTCTAGAGGACATGTGTCATCCATGTGGAAATGTGGAGCTTTGGCAGAACATTCCTTGGCTGCATTTGCTTTCCTTTCTCTGCTTTCGTTTCTCTTCTGCTTGTTCCTTCTCTCTCTCTCTCTCTCTCCCTCCCTTGTCTTTGTCTAGCTTCCTCTAGCCTTTTGCACATGCATGCACATGCTCGTGCACACACACACATGCACACAGAGCCTCTGCCCTACTTACATTTAAAGTCAGCTCCGCAGTGCAGCAGCACAGTGCGTCTGGCCGGCCGTCGCCCACATTTCCAGCCTGCAGACGGCGCGGCGTGTGCGTGGCCCCGAGGTTATCGCCGCACGCCAATTAGGAGACCCCTAACGAAGGTCTTAACGAGCCGACGCAGAGCGAGCAGTCAGCAGCAATTTCCCCCTGTTAATTTAATCGTGAAACGTTGCACGTTTATGCGTTGCCAGTTCATTGCCATTAGCCTTTCAATGAATACATGAAAACAAACACAGGAGAATTGCAAATAGTATAACCTTTAAGGTTATTCTGGCGGAGTGGAGATATAATAAAGTTGAAATGGATTATGGAGCCTACCGTACCTTGCTGTCCTCGATAAAGAATTTGTAAGATGAAGGGGGGGAGAAAAAAACGTAAATATTGGAGAAATGAGTTTTGCGTTTCCTGTTGCCATGACTAGATTTCTAGATTATTGCATTTGGCCAACGTGCGTCATGGGAGCCGTGGAGGAAGCAGTTTGGCACATCAATAACTTTTCCCACGATACAGCGTGGGTTTCCATGCTAATGTCTTTAATCTCTGAAGTATTATTGTTTGTATAGGTGAGATTTATCGCCCCTGTTTTGAAAGTCAATTACTGGGGGCCAGAAAAGCGCGCGTGTTAAATTGATGAATAGGCCAGCGCCCAGGTTCTGTGGGGGAAATATGGGGGGAAAGGACCAGGTGATAAAAATATACACGGGGAGTAACAAATAACATGGCAAGTAGCCATGAATAAAACAAGAGGGAAGAAAGAGCACAATATAATCCTGGGGGACTGTGAGGGATGCGGCGTTCTGATTCGGATCTTGCAATGGCGTTGGGAAATTCTTTGATGTTCTATACTGGAGTCCCACACATTAGTCTGTCAGAGACAGAGAATTCACACTATAGCCCAGAGTTAAGTCTTTAAATAGGGCTACGTGGGAGTTGGCGCACATGTCTGCATCCCTGAGAGTATTGAGTCACAGTTTTAGCAGCACGGTTCTGCATGGGGGGGGGCATGCCGCATTGCACTGTACCTACAGATAAGGTCTGGGCGGGGGGGAGGAGACAAGGAGTGAGACCTACTGTAAAGCCTGATTTACAGGTATACTTAACCACATGAACCCCTAGCATCCCCATTCTGCGAATGTCATAATATAGTGGGGGCCCTTAGGGAGATTTTAGGGTATGTTCGTTCACTTTTGTCTAAAAGCGCCAAATTTGGCACAGGTGTAGCTCAGGGCATACTTAAATGATTTGGCTAGGGCGCCCGCGCCGGTGACCTTTGGGGTCACCACAGCGGCTGATCCAATATGGCCACCACCTGAACACGCTTTTGCCTCTACATTTGAACCAGATGAGCTACAAATCCAAACTTGGTGTCTATTTCATGTTTTTTGACAATTAGAAATATGATGGAAAAATCATCTTTATGATTGGGTGTGTCTGGACACCTAATTAGCATATTTCCAAGATGGCGGCCATGTAAAAATTAGGTGTACCTTAACTTTTTATACTTTTGGCAAACTATTTTAGGTTTTTCGAGCATCAGAAACCTACTGGAATGATCAGATTTATGATTAAATGTATCTAGAGCACTTTAACTTCCATATTAACAACATAGCCATTATCCACCAAAACTCTATGAAAAGCCTGAAGCTCTCACACTATTCATGCTTGCAGGGCCAGACAGTGCCAGGTTGGTGCAAGAGTTTGAAGCTGTGTATAGTAACATCAGCTCACCATCCTCAACTTCTCATCATGAAGAGGCACATAGCTTGCAGGTCAAGTTCATGAAAGATGTCAAAACCTTCGCAGCCATTATGGAAAGTCACGGGAATCCTTTTCTATCAGTAGATCATGACCTCACAGCACTTGACACGCAGGAAATTGTGGAAACAGAAGTATCTGAATCACTCACAACCGTTCACAAAGTTGCTATAGCCCTACATTTAGCTTATGTAGAGGAGCGACTTGAGAAGGCCACAAAGCCCATTTCGGATATAATTCCACGGACAAAAATCTTGACTTTTGCAAATCGACCAGACCGAAAAGCCAAACGCAATAACAGCATTCAGAAGCAAAACATGAATCTCATCACCCAACTATTCCTTTCCCTTCAATCGAGGCCTGATGCAGACATTGCAGAGTTCTTCAAGTATGAAAACCAGAGAGAGCCACCCAGCATTTCCAACCAAGGGCTTTTACGCTGCGGCACAAAGCCGGACATACTTGAATGCTTGAATGTCCAAAAAGTCTGCATAGCAGCAGCTAAGAAGGCCACTGTAGTTGTGCTTGATGGAGCAGTAATGGCCCAAATGGTCCGGCCCCTCGCTGCAAATACATTCAATGAATACATAAACACCAATATTGCAGGGTTTGTTAGGTCATACATGAGCCATGACTCTGTTGAGCGCTTGGATATTGTGTTTGACACATATCCAGAGGAGAACCTAAAAGCACAAACTCACCAACGCCGAGGAATGGGGAAAAGAACTAAAATAGGGGATGACAGACCTCCTATTCCAAAGTGTAATTGGAACAGTGACTTCCTGAAAAATGAAGACAATAAGAAATAACTGTTTGGACTTGTAAATGTCGAGCTCACGAAGGATGACATGCAGGGTAAACTACTGCTGTGTACGATTCATGATGATGTTCTCTGCAACAGGCCTGGATTCAATTTGTCTACACTTAAGCCTTGTAACCATCCTGAAGCAGACACGAGAATGGTTCTGCACTTGGCCCATGCTGGGGCCAATGGCCATAAAAAGGCTTTTGTCCGTACGGTTAACAGTGATGTTGTCATTCTTGCAATCCACTTTTTTGATGCATTAAAGATCACAGATCTTTGGATTGGCTTTGGCTGTGGAAAAAGCTACCGAGACATTCCTGTCAGGGTTAGTCCTCGGAAGTCACTGGCATTGCCTCTCTTCCATGCGCTGACAGGATGTGATACTACATCAGCCTTCCTTGGCCATGGGAAAAAGAGTGCATGGGCAGCTTGGGAGGCAACACCAGATCTCACAGACACCTTGGTTGCCCTCACCTTGGAGCCTGAGAAGATCAACTCTGATCCTGTTCATATGCAACGTCTGGAGCGTATGGTTGTCATCAGAGGTGGGGACTTGGACTCGAGACTCGAGACTCGACTTGACTTGAAGTCCCGATTTTGATGACTTTAGACTTGCTTGACCAAATCAAAAATAGACTTGGACTTGCTTGGGACTTGAATGCCAAAGACTTGAGACTTGACTTGACTTGAACGCTAAAGACTTGAGACTTGACTTGACTTGAGCCCTCTTGACTTGAAAATTCAAGTATTTTCAAGTCACTTTCAAGTCAAGCCAAAAATGTTTAAAAAGTGTGCATCAACTATAATGTTATTAGTCAGAAATCCCGGCCGTCAGTGACACCTAGTGTAGTGTTGCCAAAGCTGCTTATTTACCCTAACTTTTGGACAAGATTTGGCTTGTTTTTGGCTTGTTTTTGGAAGTCGGTTCGCTTGTTTCTCTCCCGATACTTGGCAACACTGGCCCACATGTTGCACGTTACCAAACAAACAACACACCGGCTTCACTCCTGCCGTCGCTGCTGGAACTGAAGCCAGGTGGAATAAAATGTCAACTCCAGCAGTTATAGCTGTCGGTTTTAAAGATTACGAGAAAAGCAGTATGCAAGGCAAGACCTATACTTCACATTAACATTACTGCGTGCTAAGTGCAAACTATAACCAGTGGTGGAAAGTAACTAAGTACATTTATTCAAGTACTTTACTTAAGTATTTGTAATTTTCAGTACTTTTACTTCTACATTACAGTCATTTAGCAGCGCCTTTATCCAAAGCGACTTACAGTAAGTGCATTCAACATAGGTAGGGAACTAAACTACTAATCACCAGAAGTTTTAAGTGCATTTTCTGCAAAAACAAGCAACCAGTCCAAGAGTATACCTAGCGCTAAGGTAAAAGTGCAATATATCAGCTACCTACTTCTACATATGAGAGGCAGATATTAGCCTACTTTTACTCCACTACAATTATTTGAAAACTTTAGGTACCAATTACTTTGTAGATTTTGGTTATTAATACAAAACATACATTGACCACTTCAGCGCTATATACATTTCCTCTTCTAACCCGGATTTGAACGCGGTTTCCAGTGCAAGTGCTGAAATTTCACCATTGTGATAATAGAGCCTGCCTGCTTGATCAGAGGATACACTGAATTTGTGTCAGATCCTGTGTCTAGGTGAGACATGGCCTTTGACATTATCTAAATGTCTCAATAGAAGAGCAGGGAGACAAAATACAACCACCCTGATTGTATAAGTTATATTGTAGTAACATACTCTACCATACAGATTGTACAAAATGACATTATATTCATTAAAAAGGGCCCTTTTAAACCCTGTCCTCAAGGAGGAAATTAAAAGTACAGTATCTGCGTTCTGTTGGCCTGGAAGAACCCTTGTTTTAAAACAAATGCAAATTGTGAAAAATGCTCATGATGTATGTAAATCTTTACATATCTTGAATTAACATTTTGACTTGTTTGGGACTCGAAACAAAAGGTTAAGACTTGTTTAGGACTCCAAACAAAAGGTTAGGACTTGTGTGGGACTCGAACCAAAATGCTAAGGACTTGTGTGGGACTCGAAACAAAAAGCTGGGGACTTGGACTTGACTTGGGACTTGGCTTTGTTGACTTGGACTTGACTCGGGACTTGAGAGCAAAGACTTGAGACTCGACTTGGACTTGCAACATAGGGACTTGGTCCCACCTCTGGTTGTCATCATGTACAGTAAGAGCTGTGGCTGCAGTAGTGTAGATGAGGCCAGACAGTGGCTTTTCTCAAATGGTACAAAGTCCCTTGAGAACCTTCCTCCCACCCAAGCTGCACTGACTCAGCAAAAAGGGCACTGCTGCAGGCCAGTTTTTATTGGAGTCAGGCAACCTCCGTCAAACTGAATATTCCCAATTTTGGAATGTGGGGATGGAACAGCTCGACAACAAAGGCTTGGGAACCATACTGGACCCATCTGCCAGATGCCAGTACAGCCTGTGCCATCCTTCTCCGCTGCGGGTGCAAGAAGTCTTGTAGCGGGCGCTGCAAGTGCTTTAAATCTGGGGTCTGTTGCACCTAATTGTGTGGATGTGAGGGTGCAGCTTTTGTCTAGTTATTGGGGAACAAAAACAACAACAACCCCAACCCCCCCCCCCCCCCCCCAAAAAAAAAAGAAAAAAAAAGGGAGAGAAGACAGCCTCCACGTGGCCTCCCCCGCAAGTAGCCAAATAGCCCTTTAAGCGAAACCAATGTCTTCAAAATGTCACAACCACAGCCCCCCCCCCTCCCCACCCCTGACATTTCATATAAACATCAGAAAGGAATCATGCATGTCAGAATTAGTTGAATTAGACCTATTGCACCAGGTTTTACTCATAACAATGGCCAAGTTACGTCCAATGTCTTCAGAATAGCAAAACGCCACTTGGAATTATGCAAATTAGGGGTCTAGACACACCCAAAAAAAAAAAAGAGCATTCCAACACATTTCTAATTGTCAAAACACATGAAATAGACACCAAGTTTACAGTTGTAGCTCATCTGTTTCAAATGTTAGAGACAAAAGCTATTACAAGTGGCGGCCATATTGGATCGGCCGCTGTGGCGACCCCAAAGGTCACCGGTGCGGGCGCCCTAGCCAAATCATTTAAGTATGCCCTGAGCTACACCTGTGCCAAATTTGGCGCTTTTAGACAAAAGTGAACGAAAATATCCCTAAGGGCCCCCACTAATAGGCGAACATTTGCCTGAAATTAACAGATCTACAAGCTCACAACACATTGCGGTGTGGCGCGTTGTGAGCTTGTAGATCATCTGTTTTTGGCGAGCGCCGCCGCCGTGGGACAGAGTATAAACTGAGCATTAATCAAGCAGCTTTTAGGTGCGTTGAGTGGTCAGCTCAGCTAAAATGCCTGTAATGGGAGCGAGCGGCTTGCAATAGGCTTATTGAGGCGTAGGTACGTGGGCGAGGGAGTGCTCCCGCACAGGCCCTGTCAATAAAACCTGGCTTTTATTTTACTGGCTGCTTAATTGGCCCTGGAATCACCGCACTGAGCCAAGCAGAATCTCCTCCGCAAAGCCTGCAGGGCTTACTTTTGTCAACAAACGTGCATCCACTCATGCTTTATTGATTTCCATTTCCAGATTGGATGTTATGATTGGCTTTAGGACAAAATGTTTTTAATGAATAATACGATTCCTACCAATACCCTATGCAGTAGCAGTCTAAGTGGCGCTGTTGTTGTTGAGTCACAATTGATTTAGACCAGAGGTATAGGGAGAGAGGGAGGCAGGCTGCCTGGAAGTCAAGCCTGACTTCATTTCTGGTTTAATACTGTATGGGTTTCTCTCATCTAGTTACAGTGGGGAAATGCTTCAGTGATATATTGCCACGAGGGCTGGCTCCCTCACCTTGCCTGTGTGCTAGTGTTTATCTGTTTGTGTGTTTGCGTGCGGGCATCAAGTGCTGTATTGCTTCTTTTATTTGCCATTTTTCTGCATATGTGTATGTGTGTGTATGTGTGTATGTGTGTGTGATGAAGGGGAGTTACAGTAAGTGTGCTTTTGCGGCCCCTATGTGTTTTCCCGTGAATCCCAAGCTGGCATTGTTATAAACCCAGACCTTTCACCAGGAGAGCTACGGACTGTAAATCTGGGCTCTCCTGGATACGTGTGCAGTGGCTCGGGACAAGGTTTTATGTTTAAAAGGCACATGCGAGTGAAAGAAATCCTCTCAACCCGGAGAAATCTGCTTTCTTTCCTGTATCCTCCCTTTTCTTGGGGCTGTTTATGGGCACCTATAAAATGACACGTTTTTTATGCCCCGGATTTTACAGCCTAACTCCTCCTGTGTGCATTTTAATGCCCTCTGAAGTCTCTCGATAGCCTGGCGTGTAGTCATTTGACCAGTTTAATTTCTGCAATCGCTGGCACAGTAAAAATAATTTATCAGCTCTTTTGTCTTGGAGCTGTCCTGAGGCGTTAATCTGTTACGGGGGTTTGAGGCATTACTTTGATGTAGCTGCATGTTACGGCACTGTTTACTTTGATGACCAATTGCTTTAGGGTCTGTTAGGGCACACCGTTTGTGAAATTCTGGGCTGATACTGACGTTTAAAATAATGATCTGACTGATTGCCAATTCTAATACCAATGTTGTTGTTTTTCATTCTTTCTTTTTCCCCCCCCATGCTATTTATCCCACTTTTCGTGCCAGGGAAACAAATACATCTTCATTACAACAAAATGACTGTTAAAGTATTTCAGCCCTATAGCACACTTTGAATGAGCATAAATTAAATCATAAAAATTTGATGAAACGACATACGATATGAAACGATATAACCTTCTTTCACATGAAAGATTATTTTAATGAAAAATAACTGCCTTTTTAGCCTGCTATACAACTATCTAAAAACATCGGCCCCCGGCATCAGTAAATGTCATCCAAGGCCGTCAACAAGGTGAATATCCGCTGATACTGATGTACAGAGTACAGTGCATCCCTAAATAGACCGTATTTAACAAATAGAAAGCTTGTGTTTTCTTAGGAAGCTTCTGTGTATATTTTCAGTTATTTGAATTCTTCTGTTTTTTGTAAATGCACATGTTTTTATGGTTTTCATCTCGCAGTTTATTGGGTCTAACAATTTATTTCGGACATCATTCTTTCAGTGCTTCCATAGCACTGCCACTTAAAGTGATTTTATAGGCTTGAATGTGCAGCAGTTTCATAGATGGCAATACATAAACAATGTGAACTATGCTGGGCTACAGTAGCAGCAAAACAATGTTAGGGGAGTAGATCTTTTTGTTTCAGCCATTTAACCACATGAACCCTAGCGTCCCTATTCTGGGACGAACATCTGGCAAAAATAGAAGATCTACAAGCTAATGTGACGTGTTGTGAGCATGTAGATGCGCTATTTTTGTCATAGACATTTGGTGTGAGGGGAAAAAGAAGTGTCTGAGTATAGACCCCCGGGGGACCCTGGTCGACTAGTGGTTAAACGTATTTATGTCATCTATGTAACAGAGATATTCAATTTACAGACGAATACAACAAGTAATATTTTCCAATTTTACTTTAACCCTTTAAAACCGGGAAAGCATCTGTGTCATTTTATACTGTGACTTTTCAAAAATAGCAGATATACAAGCTATCATAGCTATCATAGCGTGTCACTTCGCTTGTAGATTTGCTTCTTTTTTTTTTAAGCCAACATTTTTTACTCAAATCTTTGCCTCTGGGGGTCCCTGGAACAAAACATTTTGAGATGGGGGTCGGTGGCCAAATACATATCATTTTGGGGGTTCTTGACATGAAAAAGTTTGAGAACCGCTGATATAGCAACATACGTTTTTCATAAAACTTGTAGAATCGGCCTCAGGTCTTAATGGGTTAAAGTCCACCATGTCATCGGAAGGTACTTTGTCCTGTTTGTCAGACCATTTGCTCTACTCATCTACAGTACATGTACATGGTCTCCAACATTCTCCCATACAGTACAGTGTGTCTATGAGAGCGCTTCAGCCAGAGACAGGGCAGGGCTAAAAGTGATTAATTGGCTAGTAAAAGTAATATAGAGGGGCAGATTTAGAGGGATTAGGGCCCGCTTACTGTGAGGACGGATATATGGTGGAGCTTTGCTTGGCTTGACTGTTCCTTACATTTTCTGCTCCCCCCTAAACCCACTAATGACACACACACACACACACACACACACACACACACACACACACACACACACACACACACACACACACACACACACACACAGCAGGACATGGTGCCATCTCCATTGCCGGGCATGAAACCCTCCGGTCTCAATAGAGCAGTTGTGTTGGCATTGAGGCAGATGAGTAGGAGATACAGCTTGGCACCAGTGGCACTGTACGTGTGTCTGGGTGTGTGTGTGTTTTTGTGTGTGTGTGTTTGTGGGAGAGAGAGAAGGAGAGAGAGAGAGAAGAGGTAGAGAGAAGAGCTAGTGAAGTCGTTTGGGGTTATGTGGTGCCAACTGTTAGGGATTTTGAGAAGAAAAGAGCCTCTGTTAAGCTAAGGCTATGTAGGGATAGAGGCTAAATCTGACACACACACACACACACACACACACACACACACACACACACACACACACACACACACACACACACACACACACACACACACACGCTGCCCCTCACAGGCAGCTCATTGAGCAACTCTTTCCAAACGCCTCTCTTGGCGGTATTCAAAAGTTACATAAAATACAGAGGATGACAAATATGGTCCATTACAGTCGACTTTCTTTAATTTGTGCAAGAGTAGCCTATTTGTCAGTGTCACTTCAGCTTCCCATGTCTGTCTGCACAATTACATGCGGGCCGGCTCAGATAGTCATTTGAACCGCCGCTGCCTGGCCGAGGGACCCCTACGAGAACCTTCACTGTCGTCCGTTAAAGAGCACGGAGGGAGAAAGAGGCTGTTTACATGTAGATGTCAGTTCCCCGCATTGTGAATATGGGGAGATGGGCCTCAGCTTAATCTCCAGTCTCGGGGCGCAGGCAACAAGGTTTTGACAGGGCATTTCTTCAATTAGGCCGCCGTGCGCTGATGTGGAATCACCCCCATCATATATATATAGACCCCCCCTCCTTTTTCTCCCTCCCTCATAGGACTGAGCGTTTTTTTTTTTCTTCGTTTTTTTTTTTTTTTTACGACTAGAGCAATTTCGATTCTTAATTATGTGGAGAAGATTTCCTTAGCTGTGCACATCCCAGCCTGGTAGAAAAGGAAAAACGAGGTCAGCGTTTCTACCGTGCCAGCAGTTTGTTCCGTCCTGCCAGCACCGTGCCCACAGGTTAAACAGCAAAGCCTTCAAAACCGTCGCTTGGCTGCTTTCATCTTCCCAGGGAAGAGAGAAAAAAAAAAAAACCTGCACAAAATGAATGATACCTCAGCAAATACAGTATATATACATACACACACACACACACACACACATTGGTACGGGCAGCTTCCTTGTTGACACAGGTGCTGTTTCTCCCTCATGCTCTTAGCCACTCTCTCTTGTCTCTTTATCCACCATCCTGCCCCCCCCTCTTTCAGCCAGCTTCTCCTCATTTCCAAGGCACACTCACCTCAATTTATATCTTCCCTCCAAACATTTATCTCCGGGAAACCCTGAGAGATCGAGAGCCGCGAGAAAGTATTTCCGAGTGTTTTCCAAGAGAGAGCCATGTCATCCAATATGTGAGGACACTGCCACACACGGGCAGGCGGCCCTGTTTGCTTACACTAGGAGGACACACTTTGACATGGCAGCCCCACGCTGTGGCGGTGTTTGCGGAGGAGGTTTGGGTTAAGCACACAGGTCTCAGTGTACACAATGTGTCTGAGGGACGTCACAGCGTGCTATTGCTGCAGGCTGGAGCAGACCAGGACCTTTTGTTTGAACGCCGTGTCCACACATCACCCAGGAGGAATCTGTGGGCCCATAGGGGATCTGATTCTTCTGCACAACCTAATCCTTGAGTGTCAAAGGTGCAATCCGTAACTTATTTTAATGAATAAAACATCATTTTAACCCACGTGAACCTTCGCGTCGCTATTCTGTGGCGAACGTTTCGCAAATAAAGTGCAGATTTACAAGCTCACACACAGCGTGCGAAAGCTTGTAGATCAGCTAAGAAGGGGGGACCAAGTGTAGATCCCTGGGGGATTGCGGTCAACGGAGTACTGTGTAGGATTTAAGTGTGCTGTATGTTAACCCATTAAGACCAGGAAAGCATCTGTGTCATTTCATAATTTTATACTTTGGCTATTAACACACATGGTTTTTTAAAACAGGGTACATCTAGTGCCAGCGCTCTTACCGTTTACGCTGAGCTGTTTAGCGCCGTAGAAGCCTCCACGAGGACGCGGGTGTAAACAAAGGGTGCGTGCGCGATGGTCGAGGGTCCCGACTAACGCTTGGAACAATAATATTTCTAGCGCGATCCGCCATTGCAGAGTGATCGCACGTCGAAAATGGCTTGTTTCCACCACGTGTAAAAATATATGGAGATATGGAGCTTTTTCTCCAGATCCTATCATTGGAGAGGACGGAAGAGACGTTTTTTGGGCACTTGTCACATCCGTCCATTCCATTTTACAGGGACCAAGGATGATTCCTAAGTTGCGTTAGAGCGCCCCTTGTGGAAAAAAAAGATGAAAAAAACAATT
Organism: Gymnoscopelus microlampas; assembly: GCF_963454915.1. NCBI lineage: Eukaryota > Metazoa > Chordata > Actinopteri > Myctophiformes > Myctophidae > Gymnoscopelus > Gymnoscopelus microlampas. The sequence goes on from NC_139946.1 coordinate 32,051,453, forward strand.
TTGCATACACGAAGATTTATGGCACTCGACGGGTGTATTCGCAAACACGAAGATTCTCGTGTTTGACACTCAATGTATTAAAAAATAGCAGATATACGGTACAAGCTCATAGCGCTTTGAGCACCACTGATATTTAGCAACATATGTTTTTCAGAGAACTGTTTTAGAATCGGCCTCAGGTCTTAATGGGTGAATACAATGTCACTACTGTAGTACATCCATTGAGATCCAGTAGGACACATACTGGTTGACAAGTAGTACTGCTTGAAGCTCATAAGCACAATATCTCCTCTGGCCAAGGAGGGATTCAATCTTGGCAGAGTGTATACGTTTTTAAAACCTTGTTTTAGGACATGAAACTGAACGGATTGCAACCTTAATTTAACTCTGAGACTGTATAGATGTACAGAGTTACCAAATGGACGGTCGATTTGGTTACATTCTTGCACTCTCAGAGTTACACATTGAGAAATGAACACTGAGTATTTTACTGTGTATGGTGGTGTGTTGTGGAGACTATAAGGCAATGTTTTGAGGCAGTTGTACAATTTTGCCTTCAGCTTTGGCCACTGGCAAGTAAAATTATGATTCCCCGTATTTTACAAATGCTTTGTCACAACTGCTAACCCTTTAATACTTTCCATCGGCAGAGGATCAGATTGCTTTCCATTTATCGTTTCGCGATCTAGGAGTAGATATAATTTTTATAGCCTACATCAAATGGCTCTCTATAAAACACTATAAAAGATGAGGAACTGGGGGGGGGGGGGCGCTGGTCGCTGGTCGCTGACCGGTTAGTGCATTGACCACATAATTGCACAGTCCTTGGCTCCGTTCCGGCTGGGGACCTGGCTGGATTCCATGACATCCCCTGCCCTTAGCTTCTTGTGTGTTTACTTTGTCCTTTATAAATAAAGCAAAAATGCATTTCCCCCGTAACCCCCCCCCCCTACCCCCCACCCCAACCTCTGAAAATATCACAAACATACATTTTTGAGATCCCGGGTGCAATCTAGTCGCTTTCATAAAAATAAAAAAAAGCCTACTCTTGTCATTTAGAGACACACGAAATGACCCATATCTTTTCCTGGGGTCCATTATGTACAGCAGGGGACATAACTGCCAGGGTTGTGAGAGGCAGGGAACTGGGTTTTATACTTTTTTAGCGGCGCTAGCCGCTCTATACCTTTAGGTATAGAGCGGATCCTGCTCTATACCTGACTTTGTCCGTGTTCACCGTCAACGTTCTGATTGGTCAGACCCGTCAACAAAGTGATTGGTCAAGCTTCACGTGACACGTGGCTATAAACACATTATAAACACATATCGATGACAAAATGTATCAAAGGCACCGCTACCTTCACACAGGGTGTGATTTTTTAACATACACATACATTTATACACTCTCAGAGCTAAATACCACTCAGGATGAACAATAATTTGGACCCGACAAAATTGTTTAAATGATTATTTTTTCACAATTATAGTTATTTTCTTATTCTGCACCTTTTTAAAACCTCTTCATAAACAATATCACCTTTTAAGTGACTTGAATCTATGTTTGAAGAGAGACGAGGCATATTATAAAGACAAGTGATGTGTCAGACACTACAAGGTGCTTTGTTTCACAGCAGTTTAACCTGTTTCCTGAAGGTCAGTGTTTTATCCCCCGCTGAGCGATGACCCCCCCCCTCCCTTTTCTGTTGTTCCTTTTCTCTCTCGTTTCTCTCTCCTCAGTGTTTTTCCCTTATTTGCTGACATGTTTGTAACGTGAGAGGAGACGCTCTCTTATCGTACTTGTGGAATTCCTTGCATCGCCTTTCCCCCCGGCGTCTCACTGCGTGCACACATGTTGTACTACTGGTGCTGATAGGTCTGTTTATTTATGCATGTACAGTATGTGGGAATATATTTATATCTATATTTATATAATTATATACTATTTCTACCACCTCCCATGGGCTGTGTCCCACTATTTCTTCTGTCACACAGAGAAGAGCCTTTCCACCATCATGTCTTCTAATGACCCTCTTTCTCTGCTTTATTTATAAAACCTTAAAGATGAGGTGTAATACATTTTAGTAGGTCGCATCTACTGCACATTTGAATCCAATGTACGCAATGGACATGATACCAATGTCATTGTCTATTTGAAGCTTCGGCTATTTCTAAACATAGACTGTTACGGTGTTAATGGCTTTATTTTTAGATTTTGCGCCAAAGTCATTAAAACGTTACCGAACTCACCTGAATGATTTAGGCAATGTGGGCTAAATATCATTACACGTACGGTTAATAATGAATCACAAATGTTTGAATTTCATTCGTGTAGCAATCTTTTCTCCAGAGGCTATTTTAGCTATAGATTCTTCAAATCAATCCGCACTTTAAAATGTATTAAAACACAATGATAACATAACTTTTACCCAAAAAAAGAACCATGTAACGATATGTGGTGTGTTGGATTGCAACGCTGCAAGTTGATTTTCATAATGTACTTACAGTAAAGTGAAATGGTGGACTAAACAGACAAGATGCTCTTCTAACAGTCCAGTAGTTCAGGGGTTTCCAAACCTTTTCACGTGTCTCTCCAGGACCCAAACTTACAAAAAGACATGAATTAATCATTTAAGCCCTACTTCAAAATAGTGAAACTAGCAGATGTTCAAGCTTACAATGCGTTTCATCGTCTTGTGAGTTGTAGATGTGCTAGTTTAACTATTTTTTTTAAATATATACATATTTTTTGTATATATATATATGATATAGGCGCTGTTGAGGGATTTTGCCTGTCAATCATCGCCCGGGCCCAGAAAATCCACTGAAATTGTTGGGTGTAATTGAGGTCAGAAAACCCAAAAATATATAAAAGAAATATATAAATAATAGAAATTTGATGTCATGAAACCTTTAACACTGCAGTTTTCACTGTGCTATTGCATGTTCAAAGAGCCAATTCCTGGTATGCACCTCTCAATCCATCAGCAATGAATACATTGAATCAGATTTGCATCAGAGTGGTGGTTTGGGACACGACAGGAAAGCGCAGAGAATTCGACGGAGGTCCACTTATGTGGGAAAGCCATTGCCCTGGAGGTCTGGTATAGGCCTGTAATCAGCCCCCAGCCACGGTCTGGCTCCGTGTCTGCAAAGAGAGAGACAAGGCAGTGATCATGGACACAGATAACAGTCTGATAATACCTGTATTTACTGTAAAGCTTGTGTTCCATGGGGAGATGTGTTCTCACACACGCAGCCACGCACGTACACACGTACACACTCTCTTTTTCTCTCCCTTTCTTATGCTCTCTCTCTGTCTGATTTCCGTCTCTCGGTCATTCACTCGCTGCATATTACCATATCTCTCTTTTATATACATCACACCATTGTTCTCTCTCTTTCATCTCCAAGACGCCTCTTGCATTGCAGTTTCACTTTTTGGTGAGATTGAAGGATTATATGAGTGTTTGTGCAGACCTAAAGGCTAAGCCATTACAAAGTCGGCCCGCGGAGCCTGGGAGAGTTGTTCTAAAAATGCGTTTGCACACGCACACCGCACGAAGAGAAACTGTAATTGGTTCTCAAGTTGATGGATTTCTCCCACAAATCTATCCAGTATGCCGGGCACCGAACGCCGAGTGCTGTGATGATTATGGATGAAAAATAGCATTCTGGAGAGACAGTATAATGTATTATTAATGGAGAGAGCTCACACATGAGAGAGATATTTACTGGGCGGCGATTAGCTATTCTCTTTCTTTTTCCTTGACTTCCTGTCGCTCTGGCTCAGAACTCTGTTCCCATCTTTTTTTCCACACAAACTTTGTTCTAAAAGCGCCATCACAGTACTCGGGGGTAGAGTTGAACTGCCCTTGAACTCGCCCCCACCCCTCTGATACACACACACACACACACACACACATCCCGATAGCTTGGCCACTGACCAAATTTGGATGTTGAATTTTTCATGCAGTTCATCAAACTTTATTGGAGAATATGATATGTTAGCCTGGATCTCGCCATTCTATTTGCCTTGTGTTTCTCTTAATTCAGCCTGGAGCCTGGCTAACAGGCTTATGGGAGATTTGGACGGCTTGCTCTCACTTGGACGAGCTGCGGCGTTTGAAATTCGCTGATGACAGGTCATGTCGACCCCAATCAAAGTCAGCCAGCTCAGGGTGTCCGCCAAAGTTCACTGGCGGAACTCTTCGCAGTCCTTTTTTCACTCGGCGTTGAAGATAAACAGAGGTTGGAACAAACGTGTGGATTTGTTCATTATTTCTCTCTCACCCAAGACAAATTGGTGGAAAGGACATTTTGTACAAGAGAAAAATGAATTTCTTCTCCCATTTCTTGTCCGATTTGCAACCAGAGTTATGGGAAGGAGTTTGGCTGCGTCTTAAAGGACTGAGTTCAGTCCTAAAAGCAGTTCCCTGTTGGTTTATAGAGGAGGAAGGCACTGTGCCACTTGAGGGTGTAACCCAGAACAACTGCTTTCCCAACCCACATATCTGTTAATCAAGCCTGAAAAATACTTATACGCCAAAGAACACAGTCGATCTGGTCCAAAACCTTAACTTTAGTGTTGATTAATCATATTACAGCTGAATTATGGGAAAGAGGGACTTAAATGCAGTTCATTCATACAGTCAACAATCTGTTTACTTAACTTTTACTGCCGTTTACCTAATAAATGAATCAACATCCAACTAGATAGGTGTGTTGGACATTGAATAGTACTGTATTGTGTGCAAATGGGGGATTTTTTTTATGTATGATGTACAGTACATGCTGGCTTTGTGTCAGTGACGAATGCTTTCCACGGGCTATACACACCAGAGGAACATCACCAAACATCCATTCAGCACCAGGAAAAACCCTGTGTGCAATACACATGATGCACTAGAACCATCATCAGCTCTACTGTACCATGCCACCTATCTTAACACAAACTCCAATATTTTATATTGCAGTATTATGTTGGGAATTATGTTAAGAATACTGGACAATACCAAAATATGAGTCGAAGTGTCCCTGAGCAGTTCAAACATCTTGCTCATTCAAGTATCTACAGTATGTGAGAAAATTGAATGATTTAACGTAAAGTCCAACTTGCAGTTTAACAGCTACTGTAGAATCCTGAGTGTTCATTTAGCTATGAGTGTATACAAATGGGCCCATGGGTCCACTAAACTGGATTTAGCTCGTCTAGCTGCCACTATCCGTTCCCTTCAGTGGTATACTTTAGTTTAGCATAAGATTTGGTCTCAAAGTATACATTTCATCATACACATTTAACAGTCACACTGCATTTACGTATAGTGTTTTCTAATTTATTGCACCAGTCCAGAAATAGTTAATCTCTGTGCTATTGTGGCAGACAAATTGGAAGTTGAGCCATACCGATGAACTAACGACACACTTGCTCAACTTAAATTTTCTGTCAGCGCCAGAGGACTAGATTTCTGAATCTATGTTTGTGCTTACAGATAAAATGCATAGCATATGAGAGAGCATGGGTAGAGCTCTAGTCAAAACAGCTAAGCAGACAAGAAGAAGCTCATTTTCTTTTACTGATATCACTGGAGGAAAGAAATTGTATTCTGGTAGAACCTGCTTCTGTTATATACAAACTTTGTTCTGTCTGTCACTCGGAATTAGCAACTAAAACCCTATATACTTAGTTGGTCCCCCAGGGGTCTATTACCATACAAAGCAAAAGTGCAGTATCTACGCAAATGTTTAACTGATGAAAAGGATTTTAAAGTGTTTCAATTGGCCAGCCAAATGGGTTATCAGTATATAAGTGATATTGCATATAATTGTATCTCTATTCTTGAGGTAATTGTTTATCCCCCAAAATCATAAAGGCTAAGTTGACCTTTGAGACAGATAAATAAGTCAATGTGTCCAAAAACGCAGTTACTGGCTTTGGTATCACATCTCTGCGCTTAATATAGCTGATCTACAATCTCTCGTTGCAACTTCATACTACAACTGCTGGAGTAAACACAATTTAAACTTCATAAAACTAGTTGAAAAACCTTTTGTCCTACAGAATAACTCAGTTTGGCCACGGTAATATTATAAAAACCCGGCTTATTGCTTGGAACCATAGTACTGCTTGTTGTCTTGTCTTCCTCTCAGATCACACTGGGACCTCAGCTCTTTCAGTTGCATAACAGAAAATAGACAGCTCTGTCGCCAGGCCCATGGGGCTAGCAGCACTGAAGTCATTATTTTTGTCCAAAAGAGAGAAAGATGGCTGATTTAAACTCTGGCTTCCTGCATCAGTCTGTCACTGGAGTCTTGTTTTATACAACCCAAGGGCAGAACCAAGGATGGTGGAATGTTCTGGACCGTGTCCCTCGGCGACAGGGCTTCACGGTGATGGTTTAGGCTGACTCAGACGCCCCACTGCTGCAAAGTTATGTGGCCATTTTGACCCCATCTGTTCCTGTGCGACACACAAACCAGAGTTTTGAGGTTATCTGCGTTACTAAAAAAAATATTTTTAATGACTTTGTGCTGCCCATATGCCCACATGAGGCATTGATCGCACGCACGCACGCACGCACGCACGCACGCACACACACACACACACACACACACACACACACACACACACACACACACACATAAAAAGCTGCCAGAGAGGACATACAGTACTGTACACGCCTCTAAACCATCAGTCTTTCTCCCTGGCTGCAACATCCACCTCTTTGTCTATCTCTTCCTGCAGCTTTCGTTTTTTTTTAAGACACTCTTTACATGTGTCTCATCCCTTTGCTGCAGTGTCATTCCATTTCTCTCCTCTCCTCTCCTCTCCCTCTCTCTCTCTCTGTCCGTCCATTTCTCAGACACGCTCCTATGCTCTCCTAATTATTCTGTCCCACTGGGGGTTCTTGCTAAACCGTTTTCCATGTTGTTTCTCTCCCAGCAGGGGGCTTCCTCTCCTCTTATTTGGTTATCTATCCTTACCTTAGAAGAATACCCAGACTATCAAATAGAAGTGTGAGGTACCATGGGTGCTCTGTATGTGTACTAATAAGAAAACTTAATTTGACTCTTGGGGTTAAATTAACACTGAGGATTTTTACTGTGTGTGTGTGTGTGTGTGTGTGTGTGTGTGTGTGTGTGTGTGTGTGTGTGTGTGTGTGTGTGTGTGTGTGTGTGTGTGTGTGTGTGTGTGTGTGTGTGTGTGTGTGTGCGCGCATGTGTGCGTGCGTGTGCGTCACACTGCATTAGTCCACTCATGCGTCTTCTGTTCCTTCCCCGCCCACTGCCTCCGTGGGAGATTCAATTATACTCTGTGTTAAGACACACATGCCCACATGTATACACACACACACACACACACACACACACACACACACACACACACACACCCACCCACCCACCCACCCACACACACACACACACACACACACACACACACACACACACACACACACACACACACACACACACACACACACACACACACACACACACACTCTAACGTTTATGCATGGACACAGACGGAGGCAGCGATGCACCCCACAGACACACACACACACACACACACACACACACACACACACACACACACACACACACACACACACACACACACACACACACACACACACACACACACACACACAGATATGCACTCAAGCCACCTCCTGAACCAACCCCCTCCCCATATCATTTACTTTTCTCATTTAATAAAATACCACTTCACTATCCCTCCCTCCTCACAACAGGCCTACACCATTAGCTCTAAAACAATCCCTTCTTCATTTATCTTTCTATCCATCTACCCCCCCCCACGCTCTCTTATCTAATCTCACCTTAGGCGACCGCGCCCATCTTGGCTCTCGTTACCAGAAAATTCCGTTATATATCTGCCGTCTGCCAATTTACTCGTCCATTTATCATTTTATTACCTGGCTTCTAAGGTACAAAACCTGTTTATTTCCTCCCTCTCTGCCGTCTTTCTTTTAATTCCATCAATAATTAGCTTTTGGCTTTTTTCAGGTTGTGGAAAAAGTGATGCGTTTTCGTCGTGGGATTTAAGAGAACGGAGTAAATGGGCACAATATTGACGCCTAAGCTGTCTTTTACAGCCCGCGACTATGTCATTCCCTCTGAACTTTAAACAATCCAGAGAAGAAAATGACATTCATCAAACACACACACACACACAAACACACACACACACACACACACACACACACACACACACACACACACACACACACACACACACACACACACACACACACACACACACACACACACACACACACACACACACACACACACACACACACACACACACACACAGAGAGAGAGAGTAGAAAATAGCATTCATCATCATCTCTCCCGGCTGAATTGTAAATCCGTCTTTTAGAGCTCTTGAGCCGTGGGTAATTCTGGAAAGGCCAGTCCTCCGCTGCCACTGTGACCCTGGCGGATCTTGCAAATCTGTGGGCCTCTCGCCCTGGGACGGGCGGCTTCAATCGGCGCTCGCCGGCACAACTAAGAGCCTTGCCTCTGGTACACGCATATAAAGCAGATAGTGGTGTAAAGTCACTAAGATTTACTCAAGTACTGTATTTAAGTACAATTTTGAGGTACTTTTACTTTACCGGAGTATTTCCAATTGTCTGTACTTTTACTTCTACTCCACTACATCTCAGAGGCAAATATTGTGCATTTACTCCACTACAATTAATTACTCCACTACAATTAATTGAAAACTTTAGCTACTAGTTACTTTGCAGATATAAATATGTTACATTATGAAACATACATTAACCACTTTAGCCCTATTTTATACCTAGGCTATTTGAAAATAGCCGGTCTACAAGCTCACAACGCGTCGCGATATATACCTAGGCTATGTGAAAATAGCCGATCTACAAGCCATTTTCAAACATTTTACTACTTTTACGTTTGGTACTTGAAGTACATTTTGATACCAACACTTTTTTACTTTTACTCAAGTAAATTTTGAATTCCGGACTTTTACTTGTAACAGAGTACTTCTACAATTGCAGCATTGGTACTTTTACTTAAGTAAAACATTTGAGTACTTTTTCCACCACTGCCTCTGGTACACGCATATAAAGCAGACAACACCAGATGCCCTCCTAAAACCCATTACTGAACGCGAGCGACACTGAGGGTGGCTGTTTCCTCCAAAGACCCCCTGAAAAATAGCTCAGCTGCCATCAAGATTGGCAGCCCCGGAGAGAGAGAGAGAGAGAGAGGGAAAGTGAGAGAGAGAGGGATTGAGAGCGATAGAGGGATATTAGATGGGATGGCAGCAGGAGAAGCTCATCACAGCAGAGCGAAATCACAGTCACTTAGCCTGCTTGCGTTAGGCGCTAACTCCAGAGCCTGGCACAGGGGCAAATCACTGTTATTTTCCAAAGAGATGACAGAGAGACATATATGGGGGAGGGGGGGGGGGGGGGCTTCTTGGCACGTGAAAAAGAAGAGAGGGATTTGTAACTGCTGCACTTTGAAATTACTGTCACCAAAGTGAACAAGAGTGAGAGAGACAAAAAGGGCGGGAGAGTGAAAAAGCTACAGGGTCGAAATTGCAGTCATTTACCAGTCGCTGACTAAATGGTCTACATGTCTATAGTGCGTTTATCCAAAGCGATTTACAATGTGTGTTACGTTCATCCATTCACACATATTCACACACTCGTGGCACAGGCAACCATGCAAGGTATACCTGTACAATCCTGTGGAACATTTTAAAATGTCTTGCTCAATGACACGGTGTCTGAAGGAGCCGGGCATCGAACTGGGGACCTTACGGAAGAACCACTTTATCTGGTAGCCCCCCTGGTGGAAAATTCTCTCTCTCTCTCTCTCTCTCTCTCTCTCTCTCTCTCTCTCTCTCTCTCTCTCTCTCTCTGCATTTTCTCATGGTTGAGATGGATGATAGTGTGTACAACCATCTAGGGAGTATTGCTACCTGCTGTGAAGGCAGAAGGGAACGTCTTGCTCTACAGCTGTGGCGGGGCAATAAAACGGCTCCCTTGCAGGTTCTGCCTGTAAAGGGGTGCTCTGCCATTATTAAAGCCTCGTGAGGGTACTTATTAAAGGCTCTGTTTGGCTCATACATTCAGAATAGTGCACGCCTCGAGACGCGCACCTGCGGTTACCTAAAACGATGTGTGGCCTTGTGGAAACCGTTCCCTTCCATGCCATTAACGTCATTCTACAACGTGCCCGTCCATCATGGAGAGGAGAAGGCTCTGCATATAGTGCGTTGTTCCGCATATCATTCGCTCTGTACTCTGCACTGCACTGCCCTTGTCTCCTTGCCTCCTCCACTTCCTTCTATCATGTTCTGCTTTTCCTTCCTCATCTGCATCATCAACCACTATGTAGTAAATGTAAAAACATGTCTCTTTCTCCCTTTGTCTCCGCTTGTCCTCTAGAACAGGGATTCCATGCCAAGGTCCCCCAAATAGCCATAGCCCACCTTTTGCGAAATGGCTTTAAAAAGGAGCTGATGTACAAGCTCACAACAGCTCACAACGCATGCGTTGTGATGTTGTAGATCTGCAATTTGTTCTGTTTTTGAACGTTTTCAAATGTATTTATTTTTTGGACATGCAGTAATAACATGCAGGTTTAAAGTGGTTAGCACTTTTTTCCCCTTTCTAATTAGCCCTGCTGGCGCCCCCTGGAGGCTGCCACTTTGAAAACCACTGCTCTAGATCTCAGTAAATCTCTCTCTGTGCTTCCTCCCCTCGATCGTCTACCTTTCTCTTTGAAGGGTACACCTGTAAAAAAAATGGACCCAAAAGGACCCGCAAGGACCCATTTATTTACACTCTCTGAGTTAAATGAACATTGAGGATTTTTACAGTGTAACGTCTCGTCTCTGCATGTCACACAGCAGCCGCAGTAGAAGGCCCAAAAATAGAGGCGGCTCTGCCCAGCTCTACGGGATAAAGATCAAACACAACAGCCCTCTGCACACACTGGAACACTACTCTACTGCTGGAGATGGAGAGGAGGAGGAGGAGGAGAGGAGATAGAGGGCTTTTGGGGATGGAAATGGGACATGATACTGTGAGAGGGTGTGTGTGTGTGTGTGTGTGTGCGTGCGTACGTGTGTGCGTGTGTGCGTGTGTGAGTGTGCGTGTGTGTGGTTGGGTTTTAAGCCTGTGGGGGAGAGGATGCCAGAGAGCGAGTGATTAGGATTTCAGTTTAAATTTAGGAGTTTGGAGAGGGGGAACCCAGAGGATGTCTCCCTCTCAGTAATTCTATCTTCATCTCTCTCCAGTGCTTTTACTCTCTCTCTATCTCTCTCCCCTCTCTCTCCCTCTCTCTCCGTCTCTCTCTCTCTCTCTCTCGAACAGTGAACAGATAACGTTCATGGGCTTGGGGGTGGAGTAATAGCCCAATTCTTTTTCAGGTTTAATCACAGAAGCAGACGTGGATGATGTTACTCACTTCTGCCGATGTCTTTGGGGGTGAAGAGAGAGAAAAAGATAGACAGACTTTTGGGGAATAAGTAATAAGGGCAACAGAAAGGAATTTGTTTCAGTGGTCTGTTAGTCCGTCGGTCTCAGTGGTCTCAAGATTCAATGTACTATTAGGTGTATCTGGTGGAACGTCAACATCCCAGTTTCGGAAACACTTTAGAACATAATCCTCAAATTTGATTCCCGACATTCTGACATGGAACGCGTTGCCCAGAAGTTAATCTGTTAATTTTGCGCCAGCATTCCTGTTTGGGAACACTGCGCTCCGTCTGTTCAAAATCTTTCCATTGCAAATGACCGGGGCCCTGCATTCCAGTTATGCTCTTTGACTAAATTGGCCCTTTGTTTGCTTGGACAACTCTTGCACAACCAGGAAACAACCATTGTAAAAAAAACTGAAACTCTAATAGTCCGTATTCTGTCCTTTTTTGACAGCTGACAGGAAGCTGGCATCACAGCCCTAATAGGCTTCTGTAGGTTACTGATAGCATGGCTCACCATGTCTTATTATTTCGTCACTGTCGAGCAGAAACCTCATATCTCCAGATTTTGAATCAATGCCCTCCTTCGTCAATAACTGATCTACAGTATAAGCTTGTAGATCATTTTGAAAGTGAATTAGTGTTTAAGGGCGTCTATGGGTTTTATAAATACTGAACCTGAATGAAAAGTATTAACAAGAGCTTGTGACTAAATAATAGCTACATTGGATACATCGCAACACCGGTTCCTTTTCCCTTTTTCGGAAAAGTAACTATTTTGGACATACAAGGTTACCACCTGACAGCGACGATATGTGTTTATGTTGCCACAACAGGAGCTGTGTGTCCGTTAGAGAGCCTTAACCCATTAAGACCTGGAACGCATGTCACTTTTGTCACTTTTTGATTTGAGCTAATTGAAAATAGCAGATATACAAGCTCATAGTGCCACACTACGAGCTTGTAGATCTGCTATTCATGAAAAATCGTGAACATATTATGTGCAAATCTTTGAATATATATTATTTGAAAGCGAAAATGTTTAACTCAAATCTTTGCTTCTGGGGGTCCCTGGAACAAAATCTTTCGAGATGGGGGTCCGCGGTCAAATACATATCATTTTGATGGTCCTTGACATGAACAAGTTTGAGAACCACTGATTATTAAGTTTTTCAGAATACTGTTGGGATTTAGAAGACATTTCTAGAATCGGCCTCAGGTCTTAATGGGTTAAGGTCTTAATGGGTTAAGGTGTACGCAACATATTGCATACGGTACACACAGTAAACATATGCAGTATATTCATTCTTTGTGTGTGTGAGTGTGTGTGTGGGTGAATGTATTATGCATGTAGTGTGTGCAAACATCTCATTTGACAAATTTTCAGTCAAGGCGGCATATCTTAATAGGTTGCTCACTGAGAGCAGTTGTTTAACAAAATGTGACTTTATGGATCTCAGTGGGCTGTGTTCCTATGTCTGCTTTCACATTGATATGGGGTTCTTAATGGTCAGACTGGGAGCTGTTGCTTTAATTGGCAATTATCTACATAGCTGAAAAATAAGAAGAAAGAAAGAAGAAGTAAATCCTGCAATACATGTTTTTTCCCCCCAATCTTATGGATTTCAGGAGAGGTGTGTGGTGTGTGACTGTGCCTGCATGTGTGAAGATAATAGCGTAGCGCAGAACCAAACAAAACCATTTCAACTTGAGATGTGATGCACACGCGTGCATGCACATTGTGTGTGTGTGTGTGTGTGTGTGTGTGTGTGTGTGTGTGTGTGTGTGTGTGTGTGTGTGTGTGTGTGTGTGTGTGTGTGTGTGTGTGTGTGTGTGTGTGTGTGTGTGTGTGTGTGTGTGTCTTACCTGAGCAGAATGCACAAATATGACTCTGCCCAACCTTGGTTGATGTAAAATGGTTTTGTTTGGCTTTTAACAGTACCATTTTCTTCACTTGGACACCCATGCGCACACACAGACACACACACACACACACACACACACACACACACACACACACACACACACACACACACACACACACACACACACACACACACACACACACACACACACACACACAACATGGTCCGCTGCCCCTCTACTATCTGATGAAATGTGAAATATTCTATTTATCTCGAGTGTGGCGGCAATCATGGAAAAGAGAAAAACACTTTTTCTTTTGGACTATTTGGTGTCAAGGAAGACAATCCAATATCCACACTAGCACTCGGTTTCTGTCAAGTTCCTTTTGCTTGTTTTGTCTATTTCATTGGTTGGTTCTTTGTTTCTTTCTTTCGTGTGTGTGTGTATGCATGCGTGCATGCGTGTGTGTGTGCATGCGTGTGTGTGTGTGTGTGTGTGTGTGTGTGTGTGTGTGTGTGTGTGTGTGTGTGTGTGTGTGTGTGTGTGTGTGTGTGTGTGTGTGTGTGTGTGTGTGTGTGTGTGTGTGTTGGGTGATGGATACGGTCCCAGCAGGGGCAGTGGGACTGTCACTCCTCTCTGATAGATGCTGTAGGGAGAGGAAAATAGCCATCTTTCAATGTCTGTCTACCTCCTCTTCATCTTCCTCCGGCCCTCTGCCTCGCTCCACCATGGCTTTGTCTCTGTCCACCCTGTCTCCTGACGTCTGGCTTTAGGGCAGCAGGTTCCCAACCTTTTCTGGATCAGGGCCAGTGTTGCCAGGTCTGCTTATTATCATTTCCCCCCCAAGAGTTTATTTGAAAATAGCAGATCTACAGATCTACTATATTCAAATAGCTGATGTATATGTTTAACGTGCTCATGGGGCCTTGTTTTCCTAGACCTGGTTGCTTGTTTCTCTCTCAAAATCTGGCAACACTGATCAGGGCCCACTTGAAAATATTGAAAGCGTTTGCGGCCCACCTATCTGACCACTTCACACGGCAGCCATTCGGCTGGATCAATGGAAATAATGTAGTATATATAAGTTCCTAGTTATTGGTATCACAATGAAAATAGATTTTTCAAGCTTTTAAAGAAAATCACACCCTGTGTGAAGGAAGCGGTGCCTTTGGGGCGGGGCTTAACTCATTTCAGTTCGTCCCTATTGGTGGTCTGAGTCCACTTACCAAATTTGTACTTGGTAGCATGCTGCAAACTGGAATGATGGCTGTTTAAAGCCCAGCCAATGGGCAGACAGGGGGGGGCGGGGCTTAGCATAACATACGTTGGGGGTCCCTGGACCCCTCTTTGATAACTTCAGCAATTCATGCTCGTCCCTATTGGTGGTCTAAGTCCACATACCAAATTTGGACTTGGTGGCATGCTGCAAACTGGAGTTATAGCTGTTTAAAATCCCGTGCTCATCCCGTGCTCATACGGGCGGACGGACATAACATACGCTGGGGGTCAATCTCCAAGTCCGTGTGTGTGTGTGTGTGTGTGTGTGTGTGTGTGTGCGTGTGTTTGTATGTGTTGCTTCTTTGCCGTGCTCATCCCGTGCTCATACGGACGGACGGACGGACGGACACGGGGACAAAGTCAAGTGTAGAGCGGTTGGCACCGCTAAAAATATATCACAATTTTTTGTTTACATTATTATTTAATTAGAAGATTATCAATAAAATCTTAATGTTCATTTGCGTATTTGGGGGTCAACTTGCAATATCCTGACGGCCCACCAGTGGGCCCTGGCCCACAGGTTGGGAATCTCTGCTTTAAGGTTTCTTTCCGATGATTCCATTGCTCGCACTTCAAGCTAGCAAGTGACATTTCTGGCCCATATTTCTCCATCACTTCTGCGTTTCTCTTTCATCCCACCTGCCAGGAGTCTCACTCAAGCCTGTTTCCTTTCATGCCATCCGGCTGATGCCCAGGCTATGACTTCTTCAAGTGTTTTCCTTGGCTGGTCATGACAGCTGTGCGGATTTATTATTCATTTTGACCTTTTTAAAAACCAACATCTGCTTTTATACATGTCAGATTATTGCACTGGCACTGGATGGAAGGAAAGTGGGAGTGACGTGAAAAGCAGAACTGGCCAGTTCTAAACTCATAATGTCATTAAGTACATTAGTCCGATGATTGACCCATGGACCTCGGGTGATTCTTGTTCCTTTTTTCTTTTCTTTTTTTCCTTTTGGAATGCTTTATAAATTGGCGAAATAAATATGGGTGTGTTTCTTTAATTGACAGTTATCCCCATGACAAATGATTCATGAAATGAGGGTGTACTGCACACTATAAGAATAACCTCTTATAGACTGTATGCTCTCTCTCTCTCTCTCTCTCTCTCTCTCTCTCTCTCTCTCTCTCTCTCTCTCTCTCTCTCTCTCTCTCTCTCTCTCTCTCTCTCTCTCTCTCTCTCTCTCTCTCTCTCTCTCTCTCTCTCTCTCCATCTATCTGATGAATGTGTAATGCCAGGGAATGGCCCTCATAAGTGTTTGCCATGGCTGTGTATTTCTCTGGAGCCTGGCTTTTTGAAGTGGCAACACACCTGGGATTTATTGCAATGAGTGCACTCCACCAGACATACACATTATGCACAAAGCCACGCAGGCATATGGTTGCATGTCGCACGCACACATGCACACAGCCAAGAGTCCATATTAGTGTGAACTAGTGTGCTACTGACACATACGCGTTGCACATCTGTTTCCCTGTCGACCATCTCGTTTCCAAATGCATTCCTTTCGGTCTCACTCTCTTTAGCGTGCTCTCACGGCAGGCGCGGAGGCATCCTCCGGTATTATTCCCAGTCCTTTGTCCCTCTCTCCCTCGCCTCCCTTCATCTCTCCCCTCCTCAAACCAATATCATGGCTTTACTCTTGCAGGTATAGACTTACACTTTCCACGCTGCTGCAGAGCTGGAAGTCAAAGGGTTTGGTGGAGTGGAAAGTTAACAATTTTTAGCCCAAAAATAGATTATCTACATGCTCACAACGCATCGCATTGTAATGCGTCGTGAGTTTGTGGATCTTTGCAGAGGAAATATTTGCACATCCACAATCATGAAGAACAATTCATGAACAAAAATCCCGTAGACTGCTCTTGTTCAGCAGCAGCAGTTTTATTCAAACATTGACAGACATTTCGGTCCGAGTGTCTTGTAGATCTACAATTTCTGCAGTTGTAGACAGCTTCTGCCTAAAATGACCCATAATAATGATGATTATGATTTGCCCAAAATAGGGAAGCCAGGTTGAAAGTGCTTAATTCTCTGCCACAAGCAAAGAGGGGGAGTCTCTCATCTTCTATTTCTCTTTCACTCTCTTTCTCCCTCTCTGCCTCTCCCTTCTCTCACTCCATTTATCTCCCTTCCCTCCTCTCTCCGCACACTCTTGCATGCAATTTAATCTCACCTCTCGGTTTAATCTCGTAGCAGCGCTCATAGTGCTTATCCTCTGCAGTATCTGGTGTAACATATACTTGTATGCATGTGAGGTCTCGTGGTGAGGAGGAGCTGTGTGTTCTTTATGTCTTTGTTAAGTCCTTACTATTAATTAATTTATCGTGAATCACTATTCATTATATGCCAGTGTCATACATTTTAATGGCACGTCGTAATTACATTGCTTTATTGCGCTAGAGTGCTCTAAGGGGTGCCTTAAGGTTCTATAGTAGGCCCGCTTTTCTTCAGCATCTGCATAAACATACGTGCTCACATGTTAATGTACGGATGTGTGCAGATGTCACGGTCACCTATGCACATGCAGAGTGCACAGAACATGCTTCATCCTTACTGTAGCTACCTGTCTGACTTTGACTGTATTCAAAACCGTAACTATGTTTTTTCTCTACTAGAAGAAATGCACTGAGATTGTAGTGAAAGGGCGGAGGGTGGAAGCATTTATATTTAGGTGTATACTGAATATACAGTACACACACATATATTATGTCTATGTATATAATATTACATATTATTTGATGCTATGAATTTTGTGCTACCGATGACTCAGGGCCTAAAGATATAAATGAGGTATTATAGGTATTTCTTGTGCATTGTCCTCGTCAAATAAATAAATACATAGATAAAGTAATTGACATAATGCTGTCCTGAAGTGCTGTAGACATGAAACATAGTAACCTACATTTGAAATAATGCTGTCATAACCTAAATGCTATCATGACAAATTGTTGGGCATAAATGGCACCGGTTGTGTTTTCATGCAGTATACACGATACATTTATCAATTTAAATATTTACTGCAGGTCAGACCACAGTGACCCAGTGTGTACACACACACACACACACACACACACACACACACACACACACACACACACACACACACACACACACACACACACACACACACACACACACACACACACACACACACACACTCTTAGATGAGGTGACGTTCAATCAAAAGAAGGTCAAGTGCAGCGGTTTCAATAGTATGAGTGACACACATTATTTCTGTCCCAGCGCACCCCCCCCCCAACCACCACCGCACGACACACACACTTACACACACACTCACACATAAACACACACTCGCACACGCATAGGCTCACACCACCTGAGATTAGTAATTCCCATCTGTCCACTGCGATAGCAAGGTATTAGCACCACACTAACTCCCTGAAAATCCTGGTTTATCACACTCATGCATCCTCCATTATCCTCTAAACTCACACACACACACACACACACACACACACACACACACACACACACACACACACACACACACACACACACACACACACACACACACACACACACACACAAACACACACGTGAGTTGTGAATGACAGACATAAGGTCCATCTCTTTCATCATGGTGGCAGTTATCTTACTTATCTTACTTACAATATGTGAAACTTACATATTCCTGTCAATGGGGGGAGGGAGGGACTGAATACTATCATGTGACCTCACAGGTGCATACCACATGTGTATATGCACACACACACACACACACACACACACACACACACACACACACACACACACACACACACACACACACACACACACACACACGCCAGCCAACTTTCTTTCAGATAAACCCTCCAACACTGAGTTAGCATGTGCTGATTGTGTCGTGCGGTTTAGTGTTCTGGCGTGAAGCTAAGCTCTGCGTCGCGTGCTTTTTTAATTGGATCAATGATTGGATTGATTAATGGAAGCTTTACTTCTAAAAAGTGCTGACGCAGGCCGCGTGGGCTGACACTGCAACAGTGGGTACTGTATGTCGTCGCTGTCGGGTGGAAACCTGGTATGTCCAAAACCGTTTCTTTATTATTATAAAAAATTATCTGCAAGCTCACAACGCATCACTTAGCGTGAGCGTCACGTTGTGAGCTTGTAGATCTGCTATTTGGACTTATTTTGTGTCACACTCTTGTATGATGAAGTAGAGCATTAATTTGCAAAAAAAACGTAAAAACTTGAAATATGGAGATACAAGGTTTCTGCCAGACAGCAACGATGTGGTGTCGGGATGTCTGCTTAAGTTGGGGAGGTTTTTTTTTGGGGGGGGGGGGGGTGGGGGAGCTTGGTACTGTAAGTACTGTACTGAACTGTAGGTAATCATGTATTTGGCTGACTACTGGTAATCCATATTGCTAGAGTCTGCACAGTGTTAATTTGTATTGTTATACATTTTTTAATTGTCTTCAATCAGAAAGCATTGATTTTTATTTCCACTCTGAGCTCAATAGTGTTCTGCCTTGAGTTGTGTTTTGACCCCGTGTACTACAGGTTATCTTGTCTATAACTCTGATGTATTTTATGTGTGCTGTACACCTTAATACAGCTTTATTGTACACATTGGATTTTCCATCATCAGGGTTAACCTTGTAGACTTACAATCGTTCCTATTTATCAAGGCAATATGCATCACGTCTATTCAAACTGCACTCTATTAAACATCTCGGTATGAAAATCCTCTGTGCAATTCAATAGACGGAGCGTCAATGGAAACGCGGTTCACCTGTGACCTTTTTATATTTAGAGTTTTAATGAAGCTCTGCTTGTCGATGTTTGCATGCTGTTGGGTAAAGGTTCATGTTTTTTTCATTACTGGCTTCGTACACAGTGAAATCCGCAGTGTTAATTTATCCATTTGTAATTTTGAGAGTTAAATGAACACTGCGGATTTTACTGTGAAGATTCTGTTCCTCTGGCCTTGTAGACACTTTCCTGTGTGTTCTGCATCTTTATCTTTAGTGTGCATCCTCCTATATCTAATTATTGCTACTCTTTTTATCCACAGGCGCCATCCACTCGCTTATTTTCCCACTCAGCTTTCTCAATGTTAATCGTTGCAATCAGGTGAATTTCAAAACTATGTTTTCTTATCAAAAAACGGGGTAATTGCATTTGCAAACTGTGAATAATGTTGCTCATAATCGGGGCTCGCGTGACAGTTTGGGAGAGTTAGAAAGGCACAATAGCGTTTTAATCTGGACGCACGCACACAACGCACACACACAAACACACACACACACACACACACACACACACACACACACACACACACACACACACACACACACACACACACACACACACACACACACACACACACACCACACACACGCTCATTCACTCTTTCTTTCACACATACACTTAAAATCTTCTCTCTCCCTTAATTAATATTTTTCTACTGTGCTCTACATAATGTCCCTCGATTTATTTATGTTCTCACTGTCTCTCCCGTTAAAGCTGTCTGAGTGTACAGTATATATTATACAGTATAACATTATACTATAATAAATAACGTAGCAGACAAACAAACGACAGAGTTTGAGGCATCTGGCATCGGTGCTGATGTAGCATTATCGAAGGCATCTGTTGTGTTGCTGCTGACTCACTAAGCGACGGCTATGCATTGTGAACATAAGACCTGCCTTATCCTACACATTGTATAGGACTCTCCATAAGAGGCTTACACATACCTCTTTGGAATTTATGTGTGTCGTGTGCATACCAATGTCATCTGTCCATCTATTGTATGTGAGGCTTATCTAGGTCAGGGTCAGAGTGACACCCGAGTAGCCGCCCTGGACATCCCTGCTTTCCATTTCGTCCGGTTGAAACCTTGTATGTCCAAAACCATTCCTTTTTTTTGTGTATTATTGTTTTTACAGCGTTTTAAAATAGTGAAAATAGCCAATCTACCAATCTAGATCTGCTATTTTCACTACTTTTGTGTATGATGAAGTAGGGCAGTACTTTTTACGAACAAACTTAAAAAGTTGGAATATATGGAGACACAAGGTTTCTGCCTGACAGCAATGATTCTTTCCTCCTGTTCTTCTTACCGGGGGAGCACCTTCTTACAGGTGCTCTCGCTCCGGAACAGTGGACAAAGTACCCTAGTACTTGAGTCAAAGTATTTTTTTTATCTCAATGCGTTGCTGTCTTGAAATGTTCCTCCAAAAATGTCCAGAATCTTTAAAAGAATATCAATAATAGTGAAAATATCAGATCTACAAGCTCACGATACGTTGGGAGCTTGTAGTTTAGCTATTTTCACTATATTTTAAGTAACTATGTCTTAATTGGTTAATTCATAATGCACTTTTTCCCTTCCTAGAAAAATAGTGGAGTCAAGAGTACAATATTTGTCGTTGAAATGTTGTGGAGTGAATGTCATAAGTATCCAAAAATACAAATACTTGAGTAAAGTACAGAAACTCAAAATGTTTTACTTAAGTCCAGTACTCAAGTAAAGGTACTTTGTTGATAATAATAATTAATTAGACCTATTTGATTCCGTTGGGGAATTTCAGTTTTCAGCTTCACCCAGCTGATTGCTGCCCACAGAGGTGGGGGGGGGGGCAGTTAGGGGTCAAGTGTCTTGCTCAGGGACACCTCAACACATTGATTGCTGGGACCTGGAATCGAACCTGGGAACTTACCCTTCGCAGACGCGCTAAATACCCATTCACCTATGGCTGTTACTGTCCACCACTGTGAGCAACTAAGTAATGCGGCTCTATGAGTGGCCCCACTGGATCAGCGATGTCCTTACCGTGTCCCCACCATCCGGTAGACAACCTCATGTCTGTCACCTGCATTCATCCATCATGTGTCTCGTTAGTTCACTACCGACAGCTTGAGATCACAGGTGAGGGTTGGAGCGAACATTCATCAGGTGAATGGAGAGCTTTGCTTTTGGGGCTTTGCGGCTGTGTTGCCAGATCCCTGGCACTATTTTCAGATGAGAGGGCACACTATACAGCTTTCTGATTTCAATAGTCTCAACCTAGTATAATTGAATAGGAGATTATCAAATCATTTTGTTTTATACATTATCTGTTTATGGGCAGATACTGTTGTTGTTAATGACATCGTTGTCACTATTCTGGTATAATGCATGATCCACACATTTTATGTTGAAGAACAGCTGTCGCTAGGGCGGGGCAGTGTTAACACTTAGCCTGCCCTAATTATTTCAGATTTTTTGCTGTTTTCTGCCAGAGATTTTTCATTGATATTAAAAAAGTACTCAGGAGCCGAGATACAGAATTTTTAAGCTTTTAGTTAACAAGGAAGTGGATAGGAGTCTAGATCTTCGAAAAATGTATCTCCTTGGTCTTTGGGTCAAATTGAAAAAAGAAAAAAAAAATCTAATTTTTCAATAGAACGCATTTATGCGATCTTGGCGGCCAAGTGCGCTATTTAATAGATCGCATTTATGCGTGATTGGCAGAAATTGAGTTAAAGTGCCAGCCCACCACCGCAGAGTCTGGGCTTCAAATCCACTGCGGTGCATCCGGCTTTGTCGGCCGTCTATACCAGTGGTTTTCAGCCTTTTTCATATCAAGGTCCATTATTTATTGGGCATTCCAGCCACGGACCACCATTTGATGAGATTTAGCCTATCAGACCCAAAACTTAGAATATTTTGTTATCTTTGGATAAGATGAGACAATTCCATGCTGTATTGATGTTGGTACCACAGGAGAGATAACAGGCAAAAGTTGATCAAAATAACAATTCTTCTGCATTCTCTAATTGTGTAAACTTCTTGTAAATTAAGTAATGCGGATGTTTAACGATAATTTGACTCTTGAGAGTTGGTTTCATTTTACACTCAAGAGTTAAAGATCTATAAGGGTCCATTTCGTTACCAACTCTCCATCATTTAGCTGGGGACCACCTGGAACCCCTCAAGGACCACTGGTGGTCCCGGGACCACTGTTTGAGAACCACTGATCTGTACGAACACAATTGGCCCGTATTTGGGGGAGGGACGGTGATATTTGTCACTGCTCGTTACACATACTCCTACTGACTGGGGCGGCGCCTAGCTACAGAGAGTGTTGGGGCGGGAGGAGTAGGGCGAAGGCTCTACGTCCTCCCGGTGGGGGCTCCTCTCTGGCTCGTGTGCCAGTATGATACAATGATGATGAATTAATTCGCAAATTGTGGAGAAAAAAGTGGTAAAACCTCCAAAAAACAAAGAAAACATGTCCTTATTTACTTGATAGTATCTGACTGTACTAATTGTAAATCCTTTTTATGTGTCGCCTTACTCAAAAAGTGAAGTTATAAATGTACGCTACAGCAGTTTATTCTGCTACTGTATGTTTCTACTCAAGACTGTTGAGAAATCACACCTTGTACGGGGTGTGCAATGTGCATGTTGTGAGTATTCCCACGAAAGATAAGAGTAGTATTTGAAATGAGATTTTTGAGGGCTTAGTCAAATCTATCAATATGCAACATTTTTTTGCATATTTCTTTTGGTGGTGTGTGCCGGAGTAGCCTAGAGGCTTATCAGACAGCGTATGTGTGTGTGTGTGTGTGTGTGTGTGTGTGTGTGTGTCCATCATAAGCAGCATGCCCAAACAGGTAAGCAATAAAGGAAGAGTTATTATTGGTTTATCTCTGGTCAGGACACCTGTCAGATATATACACACACACACACACACACACACACACACACACACACACACACACACACACACACACGCTGCATGTTTAAGCGCAGAGGATAGAGCATGAATGTCAAACTCATGTTAACCGCCTCTGAAAAATGCCCCCTGAAATTACATGTCTGAGATTGTGTTGTATCCGGTGTGTGTGTGCTTGTGTGCACCGTGTGTGTGTATATGCATGTATGTATTTAATATGTATGTAAATAAGGTAGTGCACTGGCCACGGACACACACATTAATCGTGAAGACGTCTGCAAGCATATAGTGCAGTGTCCCTGTGGGCTGGATGTCAAGGAGGGGTGTGTGTGTGTGTGTGTGTGTGTGTGTGTGTGTGTGTGTGTGTGTGTGTGTGTGTGTGTGTGTGTGTGTGTGTGTGTGTGTGTGTGTGTGTGTGTGTGTGTGTGTGTGTGTGTGTGTGTGTGTGTGTGTGTGTGTGTGTGTGTGTGTGTGTGTGTGTGTGTGTGTGCGTGCGTGCGTGCACATGTGCTTCCCATCACTAGAAGCCCAGTGGCTGTCTATATGACTTTACCTTCTGTCCCGTCACTTCTTTCTTATTTTACTTATTTCATGGTTGAATGGCGTGGCTCATGTTGTGAACAAAGACTTTGAAGGAATTTAATGAACGTGGTTCGTGAGGACCTTGACCTTTGACCTTTGACCACCTACTTCTAATCTGTTCAACCTTGAGTCCAAGTGGACGTTGGTGCCAAATGTTATGAAATCCCCTCAAGGCATTCTTGAGATATTGTGTTCTCAAGAATTGGACAGACATGAAGTCACGGTGACTTTGACCATTGGCGTTTGACCACATACTCTACTTATAATCAGTCCACCCTGTGGACCAAATGTCCACCCAAGTGAACATTTGTGCAAATATGACATTTCCTGACATTTTGCATAAACACAAAAGAATGAACCGTATAGATCACTGTTTCACAAACAGTGGGTCGAGACCCATGTTTGGGTCGCAGACACATTTTTATGGTTTGCAAGTAATTTCCATAAATAAATAAAAACAACGTTCAAGATGTAGTGAAAATAGCAGATCTACAAGCTCACAACTCATCCTCAAGCAATGCTGACCAATTTTTATGGGAAAAAAGTTTCCTAAATTTCAAATATATAGCAATTCCAATATTTTTCAAAAGTAGTTCATAAAAGAAAATGTAAAAATCTAATAATTTCCATAAATAAATGAAAACAACGTTCAAGAAATAGTGAAAATAGCAGATCTATAAGCTCACAACGTGCCGCAAAGCAACGTGTTGTGAGCTTGTAGATCTGCTATTTTCACTAGTTTGGGTCCCGGGCAAACGTCTTAATTTCTCTTTTGGGTCTTGAGCTAAGAAGTTTGGGAACCACTGGTATAGATGGTACAGTAGGAAGACCCTTTCTCCTGCTCAACTTGCTGTTCCTTTCTCTTTTACCTGCATCCTTTCTCACCCCCTACATACTACCTCGTCCTCTACATCCTTTCTCATCCTCCCTTAAGTGTTTGACATTAAATGACATAATCAGTGTCTCCCAGTGCATATGCAATCAAATCTGGTGTGTTAAGTTTTTGACATTAAATGACATAATCAGTGTCTCCCAGTGCATATGCAATCAAATCTGGTGTGTTAATACAGAGAGGCTGTGAAAATGAACCATTTTTGGGAATTTATTTTCATACTCTCCGAGTTAAATGAAGACTCTGTATTTTTACCATGCATCCATAGAGCCAGCACTAATCATTCTAATCACAGCTCGGTATATGCACATAATTATGTGTAAAATCAGTTTGCATATGAGCTTCCGTTCCACATTAGAGACTTAATCTATATTATTAACTCTGCAATGCTATCGTGCTGACAAAATACTACCACACATACTCACACACACACACGCACGCACGCACACACTGTATGTTGTCTGTGCACGGCTTCACGCACACACACCTTGCTGAAAAAAGAGTGTTTCATGAATAATGAGCTGTCCTCTGTTAAGCATGTGACATCCTCCTGGTGGAAATGTATGTTGTTGACATTTGCAGCATTCAATGTGATTCATGCAATAATGCAATGTGATTCATGCAATTTATTCTCAGTGGTGAACAATAACTAAGTAGAGTACTGTACTTAAGTATTTGTTTTTATTGACTTTCATTCTGCTACATTTTAAATAGAAATATTATACTTTTGACTCCACTGCATTTCTAGGAAGGGACTCTTAGGACCGAAACGTACAAAAAAATATTATGAATTAACCCCTTAAGCCCTATTTAAAATATAGTGAAAATAGCCGATCTACACGCTCATAACGTGTTCATAATCGTCTATTTTCACTATTTCTGAAAATGTCTCAACATTTCTGAAAATGTACTTTCGGAATTTGTGCTTCGAATACTCGAGTATTATACACCTCGTCCGACACTGTTTATTCTTCATTGTACGACGGTATCCAGTGCGGGACACTGTCACAGAGAGACGTATAAATAAGGCATTATACAGTCTGTGGCGCTTTCTCATTCTCAAGGCCTCCTGGTGAGATTGGCGTCTGCAGATCCCCCGTCGTGCAGCTTCCACACTGTCTGGCACATTTTGTCCGCTTTAGTGTCGTGATTCTCTTTGTTGTTGACTGTTTAAGTTGACAGTATCCGTCGTGTGCTATATCTAAATCCACCATAGAGGCCCTGCAAATGCATTCAAACCTGGAGTTAGAAAGGTTTCCCTGACGCAGAAGCGACGGTAACTGTGGGAGGGCGACAAGTCAACGCTGGGGAATGAATAGAGGACAAGACATGTAGGTAGAGAGATAAGTAAAGTTAGTAACATTATGCTGGAGGAGGTTTAGGCACATTTATAACAACTCTATTCCTCTTTTGATCGATTGAATACTTTATTGGTCAGAAATGTAAACAGCACGAGGTACGGTCTGACTAGGCTAAAAGGATAACACAAAAAAGTCAATTCATCAACATAGCATAAGATTAACAATAATACGTATCAACAACAAATGCAAAACACTATCGTATATGTGCGGAGAAAAAGGGGAAAATGTCGGCAGTGAATGACACCTCCTTTCTATAGGAAAAAAATTGTTTCCTGATAGATGTTTTTTGGGGCGGTGTAGCCGCCCCCTATAAGTGAGTTTTGGACACCGACCAAAACATTTGTATACCCCCTAACCCTTCCATTGTTAATGCAAATCGATACTTTTGCAAAGTCAGCTAATCACATTACAGCTAGTGTCATCACCACTAACTGTAATGTGATTGGCTGACTTTGCAAATTCAGGACTGTGATTGGCTAGCGAAACACATGACACATGTGAAGCCCTATGAATAGCAGTATGGACTTTAAAAAAAGTTGTTCATCCTTTTTTTTAAAGTGAGTCATGTTGTGATGACCACACACCGCCCACTTCACACTGTGTGTGATTTTTATTCTTTATTCCACTATGTTCAAATGTATGCCTGACATATATGAATAGCCCCCCCCCCCCCCCCCCCGCGCCCTACAGTAGTGTAAGCATACTAGTTCTTCTTTGCAGCCAGTGCTAAGCACTCTGTGGGAAGAAACGGAAGAAGACAGGGGGGGGGGGGGTGTTGGTGATGACAGTGTTTGTGTGTTTTATGAAGCAGAGTGTAGCGGCCTGGGACGGGCACGCAGCGAGACCCCCCCCCGCTGCCCGTGGAGACTATAACACCACTCCAAAACCTAGCCTGCAGATATGTAGCTGCACACACACACAAGCCTATGCACACACAGATAAATACCCATGAGCACATATAGAGTACACGTCTGCTCCTACAGTAGATACACACGCGTACATACTGTACGCATGCATATATTCATCTATATAATTTATTATACAAATACACACTGATGCCAGCATACATTACAACCAAGAGTAAATACAAATGTACAGAGATAGGGGTAGTTGAGTTTGTTAGGCAACTTTTTTTAGTACAAAAATGCACCAACATGAATACTACTTCTCCCTCTGAATCCAGTCGTAATGTTAGCAGTCCAAGTGTCAGTCTAACGGATCTGCTTAGTATTCCCCTATACCCCCCCTTCATAGCAACTGTCGTAGCACATATACCTGATAACATGACTGGAAGCTGCCACACACACACTCATACAAAAGAAAGTACTGTACACACACACACTTGCAAGCAGCCAGGCGTGTCAAGCATGCACAGATTTATACATAAAAATGCAATACACATTACACACATACAGTACACACACGACACACACACACACACGCACACACACACACACACACACACACACACAACACACACACACACACACACACACACACACACACACACACACACACACACACACACACACACACACACACACACACACACACACACACACACACACACACACACACACACACACACACACACACACACACTCCATTTGCAGGAGGAAATAGGGCCGGTACTACAGAGACTCGCTTCACCTTTACTAATTCCTTATCTCTGCCTCCAAACCAAATCCTCTCCCCCTCCGGCCTATTACCTCCATCTCTCCCTTCATCTTATTTTATTTACCCCCTCCAATCCCCTTCTCTCTCTCTCTCTCTCTCTCTCCTGCACCTCGACCACCATATCCTTGACTGAATGTAATTTCGCCTCCTTATACACATGGTCCCTGGCCCTCTGAATCTCCATCTTCACTTGAATCTCCCTCTTCTTCACCCGAAGCCTGATTCATACTTAGTTTCACGCCGGCACACCCGCACACCGAAAATACCCAATCTACAAGCTCAGCTCACAACGCATCGCACTGTGCCACAATGTGTGGAACAAAGTACATCAAGCAATTTGATCTCCCTCTCATCACCGTCTCCAGCAAGACTCCCCCCGTATGACGTTTGAGAGCAAAATGGCCACTGTGTGAATACGATCCACATCTGGACGCTGCTGTCGGGACAAAAGAGCTAATGACCTCCAATGAAATCACAACTTTCCAGGAATGGCATCAACTCTCTGTTTCTCTGTCTCTCTCTCTCTCTCATGCTCCCACACATTTTATCTCGAACCACACCTGCACGCACCCCCCCCACACACACACACACACACACACACACACACACGTCTGTAGGCTGTGACCCCCTTGCGTAGCCTCCGCCACTTCCCAGCCCTCTTATCTCTGTCTCAGAATAGATCTCCCTCCCAGATCCCATCCATTTTTCATGGCCCCTCGCTCCTTGACGCCTCGGCCTGCCTGTGTCACACATGTGGCTTTGTAGCCTCGGCCAAGCCAAGCCACATAAATATTTGATGGCTGGGGTCCTCAGCTTCCAAAAACAGTGGCTGACCTTCCGCCGTGCACGCACGCACACCCACGTATGCGCACACGCACACACACACACACACACACGCACACGCACACACACGCACGCGCATGAGAATACATAACACTTGTCTCAGAGACATAGGGAGAGTCACCTTTGAAAACGATGCAACAATTCTTCAGGGGAGTGTGTGTGCGTATGCGTGCGTGTGTGTTTCATAAAACCCTCCTGCCTCCCCCCTACTGTGATGATGTCCTAAGCTTGTACCCATCTCTCTGTCTAGCAGTCTATGTCCATGGTGACACTCTCCGTCTGTCTCTCTCTCTCTCTCTCTCTGCTGTATGTCACTGTTGACCTTCAGGTCTTTGTCACACTCACAAGTGCGCAACGTGTGGATGTAGAAACCTGTATCTGCATAGAAGTACTTTTGTACGTACAGTACAGTATATGTGTGCATTCAAATGGCTGCAGTATGTGCATGGTATATACTTTGAAATGTTTTGATGCACACGTATATTCATGTATGCTGTGTGTGTGTGTGTGTGTGTGTGTGTGTGTGTGTGTGTGTGTGTGTGTGTGTGTGTGTGTGTGTGTGTGTGTGTGTGTGTGTGTGTGTGTGTGTGTGTGTGTGTGTGTGTGTGTGTGTGTGTGTGTGTGTGTGTGTGTGTGTGTGTGTGTGTGTGTGCGCATGCGTGTGCATGCGTCACAGCAGGCAAACAGGCACTGGGCAGACATTGACCCCAGTAATACAGGTGATGCCCTCCATCAGGGCTGTGTGTGTGACGGTTACTTTGGCCAAGTACTGTGTGTGTGTGTGTGTGTGTGTGTGTGTGTGTGTGTGTGTGTGTGTTTGCACGCGTGCATGTGTGTGTGTGCATGTATACAGCGGGTGTCCAGGGGCCCAGGGGTGCTCGGGGTTAATGGATGGAGCCCCGTACCTCCTACTGACAGCAGGTTAATAACCTGAGAGAGAGAGTGAGAGAGAGAGACACACACACACACACACACACGGGGGGGGGGCTACAAGGGAGGGGTTTGCGGGAGGAGAGAGAGAGAAAGTGGTGTGACAGACACAGGCGGAGAGAGAGAGAGAGGGCGAGGAAGGGAAAGGACAGGGCGAGGGAGAGAGTTATGAGACGGAGAGTTATGGGTAGAGCGTGAAATTGAAATGGAAAGCAGGAGAACAAGAGAAGGAACAGCGGGACGTACAGAGACTGGCAATGAGGAAGAGGAAGACGAAGAGGGGACGAAGGACGTGTAACTCTACTTACTTGTCTTGTTCCCCGTCCATTATGAGTGGGATGCACTCTTCCTGTCATTTCAAAGTTAGACACTTAACCACTTGGCAAAAAATCGCATATCTACAAGCTTGTGAGCGGCTATTTTTTAGATTTGGTGTAGATGGGAAAAAAAGCGGTCGCAGTACAGTTGTAACTCAAGCCCGGTTCTCTAAGACTAGAGAACCCATTAAGACCTGAGGCCGATTCTACAAATGCCTTCTAAATCAGTAGTTCTCACACTTTCAACATTTTTTTCCAAAATGTTCAAAAATAGCAGATACAAGTACAAGGCTGCAGTGCGGCACGAAGTGACGCGCTGTGAGCTTGTATATTTCCTATTTTTGAATAGCCAACGCAAAAATCTAAAACGACACAGATGCTTTCCCTGTTTTAATGGGTTAAGTGGTCATGCCCTACTGTATACTTAGTACGACGACTTACTGTAGCATTATATTAACTCTCAGGGGTTTGCAGTAACAAAACAGTCTCCTCTCTCCGAACAGAGACGAAGATCTAAAAGACATTTACTTAAGAACACTAGGGACAAGCCTTTGTGTGATTTTTAACTTCTTAAACTTTTTTTTAGCTGTGTATAGTACTTGGGGTGGGGCAATGTCCTTGTGTAAATGTTTTATTCACTTTGACATTTGTTTCAAATGTATTATTCTTATTATTGTATGAACTTGGCACCATAGAGCCAGCAGAAACAGTTACCTGCTGTTACACAGGCAGACAGCTTACGCCACCCATGTAATGTGCAAGTTATTAGGGTGTGAAGAACTGAGCACATTTGAACACGCCACATTCTCAACGTTGATTCTCTCGACCAAGAGGCGCATGCATGCTCTCATCGACGCACAGGCGCAGACGCGTGCAACCATGCACACACACACAATTAATTGCCTAGCTGCTATAGTTACTATAGGAATTAACCTTTATGCGTAGTCACCTTTTAGTTTGGTAGTATAATGCACAAATTGAGAACCTTTTTATGAAATTCCGTATACCGTAGTATGATATTTCATAATTGCAACTTCTTGTGGCCCTGTACATTATACTGCTAAATCTACATAATGTAACTGGTGCTAAATTATGTAGAGGTTTAAAACATGACCACATGCCCTCCGCTTCATACTAGACTGTCATGAAGCAAGCTTGACACTGGAAAGGGTTCAAATCCTGGGAAACGTATGACAGAGAAAGTGAATAACTAATGCTTTCGCAGGCACCCTCAACAACTAATTTAGTATCAATGTGCTCTTGTTCGAAACACTTGAAAAACTGCAGCTACGAAGTTGCTCAGAGGCCAACTGTAGAATAATGTACAGTAATTGCATTTGGCGGCTCACAGGTGTGAACTTATGTAACGTAAGAAAAAGCTTCTTGGATGAATATAGTGTGTCCTCTAAATACAGTATGCTACACTACACACAGTCACCCACACACACACACACACACGTGCAGTTAATAACACATTGACAGAAGCAAGAAGCAAGGTGAAGGGATCCACTGCATTAACCCATTAAGACCTGAGGCCGATTCTACAAAATGTCTTCTAAATCCTAACTGTTTTTTTTTTTTACTATATCAGTGGTTTTCATGTCAAGAACCCCCAAAATAATTTGTATTTGGCCGCGGACCCCCATCTCAAATTATTTTGTTCCAGGGACCCCCCAGAAGCAAAGATTTGAGTCAAAAATGTTCCCTTTAAAAAAATAATATATTCAAATATTTTCACAAATGTTCACGATTTTTCAAAAAATAGCAGATCTACAAGCTCATAGCGCGGCACTCGGTGCCGTGCTATGAGCTTGTATATCTGCTATTTTTGAATAGCCAAAGAAATCTATCTATGACACAGATGCGTCCCCGGCTTGAATGGGTTAACACACACACACACACACGTGCAAGACAAAAGATGATATTTCAGTTGGTAGTATAATGTACAAATTCAGAACCTTTATAGAAAATGCTTAAAGTATGATATTTTATAATTGCCACTTCTTGTGGCCCTGTACATTATACTGCTAAATCTACATAATGTAACTGGTGGTAAATTATGTAGAGGTTTAAAACATGACTACATGCCGTCCACTTCATATGCTAGACTGTCACGAAGCAAGCTTGACACTGGAAAGGGTTCAGATCCTGTGAAACGTATGACAGAGAAAGTGAATAACTACTGTAATGCTTTCCCAGGCACCCTCAACACACTAGTATCAATGTGCTTTTGAGCAAAACACTTGAAAAACTGCAGCTATAGTTGCTCAGATGCCAACTGTAGAATACTGTAATTGCATTTGGCGGCCCCAACGTAAGAAAAAGCTAAAAGCCTCTTGGATGAATATAGTGCGTCCTCTAAATAGGCTACACGACACACAGTCACCCACACACAAACACACATGCGCAGTTAATAAGAAGTTGCCACTGAGAAGCAAGGTGAAGGGATCCACTGCATTAAGACCCCTGAAGTGAATAAAGGGGCCTCCGTGTTGAACTAGCTAGCATGACAGAAAGATCAGCGCTAATGGTTTTAATAGCCCAACATCACCCCATTAAGGCACACACATACACACACGTGCACACTCTCTCACGTATGACAGGGGCAGACGTTTCAAGGTTGTGCCGCGAGCCCATTTCCCTCCGTCTCTCCCCCTTTCTACCGAGGTGTCTTTTTCTACTGGGTCAGCATTAAAATCAGGTCTTAAGGAAAGTGACATTAGCGATGATAAATGAGTTACACGTTTCATTAATCACCCAGCTGAAAGGTGTGCAGAGAGAGAAAGTGAGGGAGATGCTGGAGGGATGAAAGGGGCAAACAGAGAGAGAGTGAGAGAACACTCCCTCGCTCCTTTGCCCTCTCTTTGTTTGTCGAGGCGAGCGGGGAGATGATTTACGCGCAGTGGCCATGAAGTCAGCGCGCCAAAACTGCTCCAATCAAAGTGACAGAGTCAAATAGCTGTTCGCCCTGAGCAGCGAGTGCGGAGAATAATTGTATTCAATCATGAATTCCATTCCACGCGACTGCTGAAAATGCCCTGATGGTAATTATACAACGTGAATGCACTCAACATCGACAAGTTGAGCCAATTAGCGAGCCGCGGAGTCTGTTTCGCAGCCAAACGATTCCGTTTACCTGTCTCAACCTCTTGAACCCTGCCATGTTTGGCCCGATGGCGAGATGCGTCTTGGAGTGTTGGCGCCCCTTTGATGGAATGAGACCATTACGTTGTGTGAACAATAGAAATCCAGCAGAAGTACACATCAAGACCTCGCATTCTGAGGTTTTTCTTTTCCAATCTTTGAGAAAAATGTAAATGTACGTGTTGTAAAACGGCCTTGTAATTTCTTTACAAAAGTTCACGTCCGTTCAGTTGAAATGCTGTCCTTTCCTTTCCGTAATGGAAAGTTAGGGCAAGCCGTGCAAGCGTGGGAATCAATCAGCATAATGCAGGAAAAGCAAAGACGTTGTTTTGGGTCCAGGTTTAGAGTTCATTGCTTGCTATTAGACAGATAAAGAATCCAAGATTGAAGAAAATACATTCTTTCATTCTGTTGCCATTATCTACTATCTCTGCTAAGACTAGACCACGAGCCATTGGGCTGGGAAAAAATAGAATGGATTAGGGCTTTTCTTTATCAGTTCATAAGATGTCTTTACATGTTATCGGGTGCATCTGAAATGTGTTTTCGGAATATTCTCGGCGTCGGTCCGACTCACCCGAAATCCCATGAACAACAGGCTGGGAAGAAATCCATTTTCATGGCTTAGCCACCCGTACCTAAACCAGTACACACCGCATACTAGATGTGAAAAATAAAATGATGTTTTGTGCTAGTGTTTGTGGCCCGGGATTTTATGTTTGTATTACTTTATGACTTTGTGTGTGAAAGACACATCCGTTCTGCACATTAACTGCACATTGAGTCTATAAAGGAGGCTTGAAATACTAAGCGCCATACGCACAATGACTGCATGCATGGTACAGTAGCGGTGTGCCCAGATTGTTATGACCAATGTGTGCTCTGTGGTACGACGGTGTCTCGCACTGAAAATAGGCGATCTACAAGCTCACAGTGCGCCACATCGGCGATGCATTACGAGCGTGTAAATCGGTTATTTTCTCCCGTCGTGCGATGAAGTATAAATCTGGCTTTATGGATGCTGTAAAGTGCCCTGCTCTGTTATTATTGCAGGATGTATTTATATTTTTTGAGTGGCTATTGCCTTGCATGGTGAAACGCTGTGATCTGCATGTGGGCTCCTGCGCACGATCCCTCCTCCGTCTCAGGGCATTTAAAGTATGCCATTAAGATTACAATTTAGATAAAGGGGTGTGTGTGAGGGGGGGGGGAGGAGGGTGGGATCATGGCGTCCCCCCGGCTGTCCACCTATCATTACACCACTGGGTGCTTTTGTGGTGCAGTCGCTGGCAAGCCAACAACATGCATCCCTTTGTTCTCGCGGAGCGCCGTCTCAGGCGACCGCGGGCACGTTAATCAGTGTACCGTCCTCATATCGCAGCTGTTAACCTGCATGGAAAATTACGTCCCTGATCTCCTTCTAACTAGCGAATCTCTCTCGCTCGCTCGCTCGCTCTCACACTCTCTCTCTCTCTCTCTCTGGGAGGGGGAAGTATCCATAGCGTTCCTCTCCATATCTCAGGAGGAACTTGCATTAAACTCTGGCTTCCTCTCTGGGTTTATCTGATTAGGAAACGAGTCGTCTCAGTTAACCTCAGCCTCGTTAATGTCGCCGAGCGAACGCTGGGAGGAGATTCGATAAGACGTCGCATGGCAGCAGGAGGCGCAGGAAGAAGGAGTGAGACAAAGCTAGCAGGAGGTGTAGGGAGAACAGGCGAAGGGAGAGAGAGAGAGAGAGAGGGGGAGAGGGAATTAAAGAGGAGCGATAGCAGTAGCCTCTCGGTCTTATCTTAATTATAAACATGATGACCCAGCTGTGCTAGCCGCCGTGTGCCAGAGGTCCGACTGTGACTGGTGACACACGCACCCGCGCGCACGCACACGCATGCGCACGCGCACATGCTATGCACACACTTAAAAACCTCCCTGACACTCCCTAATCAGCTCATTTTCCCCAGGGGAGGTGTGTGTGTGTGTGTGTGTGTGTGTGTGTGTGTGTGTGTGTGTGTGTGTGTGTGTGTGTGTGTGTGTGTGTGTGTGTGTGTGTGTGTGTGTGTGTGTGTGTGTGTGTGTGTGTGTGTGTGTGTGTGTGTGTGTGTGTGTGTGTGTGTGTGTTTCCATCACAGGTGAGCAGGGTAGATGAGAGAAGATGCTTTAATTGCTTTTTAGGCTGCTCTCCACTCTTCTCTTCTCCTCATCCTCTCCCTCCTTCCTCCTGGTCTGACCAATGTCTCAGTGTGTGGAAGGTGGGACTGTGGAGCAGCGGGTTAACACACACACACACACACACACACACACACACACACACACCCCATCGCTGCTGCTGCTGTAGATAGTGACATCCAGTTATAGCCCACTAGCCCAGCCTTATACTCATGACCAATGATAAGCTGTGTGTGTGTGTATGTGTAAGCATGTGTGTGTGCGTGCATGCTTTTTTCAGTGTGTGTCAATGGTGTTATAACATCTTTCCTGTATAAGAAGTTCCACTTTGCTACAACTCATCTCCACCAGGTCTCTTTCTCTCTCTCCCTCTGTGTGTGTGTGTGTGTGTGTGTGTGTGTGTGTGTGTGTGTGTGTGTGTGTGTGTGTGTGTGTGTGTGTGTGTGTGTGTGTGTGTGTGTGTGTGTGTGTGTGTGTGTGTGTGTGTGTGTGTGTGTGCGTGCGTGCGTGCGTGCGTGCGTGAACCTCCTACTCCCAGATCACCTCTAAATGGCTGCCTCGTTAAGCCAACGTATTGCTCCCGTTCCCAGCCACAGCCATTTCAATTAGCTGATGAAGGAGGAACCAAGAGGGAGAAGGGAAGGATCTGCTAAACCTCAAGGTTAAGACCGGAGGGGAGGACAGGCAGGAGAGCAGTAGAGTGGAGGGTAGGAGGACCAGGGGTGAAAGTGGCTGAGAGTTCTTGCCGGAACTGTTAGGGCGCGCGGCGAAGCCGCGCGGCCGGGGGAGTGCGCGGCCGCGCGGCGAAGCCGCGCGGCCGAAAAATTTTGGGGGGGCCCAAAATTTTTGGGGGGGCCCAAAACCCATAAAATGCATAGAAAAATGCATTTAGACTATACGTTATAGGTGTAACTATAGGCTTTTTCCCTCATTCATGTATCCCTGAAGATCAATTTCTTAATGCCTGGTATCATGGTGTAGAAATGACAAGCACATGATATCATGCATAGAAAATAGTTTATTTAAACCAAATTGTGTGTGTAGAGTACCATAGAATAATCTCTTAATGTTGACACAAAACTTCAATATCAATCTAACTCAACAGTTACTTCTAACTCAACATAGTTAACTAAATTAAATAAAATGGTACCACAGATTGTTAATCTTAACACAGAACTTCAATATCAAACTATGAAATTAAATGAAATTAAATAGAAATTACAATTAACCAACATAAATTAAGAACATAAGGCAAAATGTCTCTTGCAATGTGCACATTAAAATTGAAGATCTTCTGAAGATAACTTAAACATTGACTTTTTTAAATTAAAAGGAAATAACTAAATAACATAAATTAACAAAAATAAGTCCAAATGTCTCTTGCAATATGCACATTAAAATGGAAGATCTTCTGAAGATAACTTAAACATTGACTTTTTTTAATTAAAAAGGAAATAAGTAGATAACATAAATTAACAAAAATAAGTCCAAATGTTTCTTGCAATGTGCACATTAAAATGGAAAATCTTCTGAAGATAACTTACCCATTAAAGTCAATAAAATAAAATAAAAATAAGCACAAATTCAACAGCTTTTTGTGTGTATGGGGTAGAGAGAAGTGGTGTAGAAAATGAGAACACTTAGTTTACTGTCATGCTTATATGTTAACCCATTGGTGCTGTTTTTGGAAACAAAAAGATGTTGAGAATGGAAGCTGAACACTTAAAACGTTCCCCACAGAGGCTTAAAGTAGTTATCCTCTTCTGATTGACAGCGAGCCATGCAACCCGTTGAGTGGGCTGCTCTTCTTCCTTTGGCCAGCCAAGTCCTCACATAAGGCATTGGATCCCACTGTTTGCATGGTGGTCCCACAGTGCTGATGAAGAGGAGGCTTGCTGCATTTTTTGTTAACAATTTGCTTCTATGGTCAGTTATGATATTGTTCATTGAGCTGAACCCCCGCTCACAATCAGCATTGCTTGCAGACAGTGTGTCCACTGCCATGAGCAACTTCTTCATCTGGTTGGGAATGCTTCTTCCTCCACTTGCCTTGTACTCAGTGAACCCAAGGTGGGCTTCATGTTCACTCACATGTAGGGTACGGCACAAAGCCCTCACCTCATCTTCTCCAAATCGAGGATTTTCGTGGTCCCATGTGTCAGGGTTGAGAACAGCCATTTGATTGATAAGGCTATTGTAAGCCTCTTTTCGGTTTGCTGCGACACTGGCCTGTGCTCTGTTTGCTGTGGTTGTGAATAATCTCTCTTTCATATTGTCTGCCACTGCTTGGATGAACTGAGCAGAGTTAATGATAGGACTCTTGCCAACTCTTAACTGCTCTCCCTTGAATTCCATCACTTCCTCTGCCTGGCTGGCCTCAACTGCATGTGGTCCTGGGTACGTATTGAGGCTTTCTATGCGTTTCACATACGCTGTCATCATGTCATGTGCCTTTGGTAGAGTGATCTTCCTATTCTGAAGAATTTCTGACAAGTTCTTGAGTTCAGTCAGAACATCTACCATTATTGCAAGGCTTTTTACAAAGTTGATGGAGCACAACTTAGAATGCAGACCTTTGAATTTGGCCCTCTCTCTGCCGTCCCTTGTACCATCCTCTGATGCCTCACTGAAGTGTTGTGCCAAGGCTGGAAAAGAGTCCCAAACTGCAGAGACGGCCCTGTATGAAGAGGCTACCCAGCGGACACTGAACACTCGTCCAATCCTCCTCAGGCTGATGTGTAGGTTGTGAGCACATTCACTCAGCTGCCGTGTGTTTTTTGGTGACTGGCTATATAAAGAATACAGGCAGTCAAGGAAGGACTGGAAGTCTTTGGTTCCCCCTGTCACATCCAGTGCCTGGTCCACAGCTAGCTCCAGTCTGTGATTAAGGCAGTGCCAAAGTACAATGCCTGGGAAATCATCCTGGAGCAACTTCCCAACACCTGACTTCACTCCCAGCATTACACTGGCCCCATCACTGCAAAATCCAATGAAGACTTCCTGCAGCAACTCAATGGTGAAGCCATTCTTCAACAAACAATCCATGAGCTTTTCCTTGATGTGAGCAGCACACAGACTATCCAGCTCAACCAGGTCCAGTGGAAAGGCAATGGGCTCCGTGTCTCCATCAACACTAGCCTTCAGAAACACAATTAGTGTTGATTTGTGCCCAACAGTGGTTGACTCATCAGCCAATACTGTGATCTTACTCCTGGTGTCTTTTATCTTGTTCAGAAGTCCCCGTTTCATTTGTGATGACACATGATCAATTATATCAACACAGACAGTTTTGCTGTGCAAAACACGCCCTAAATCAGAGGAGTTAGCCTTCTGCAGGTCTATCAGACTTTCAAAGTCTGTGAAAGGCTTGTTGTTCTTGGCCACATAATATGCTGTCCTGAATACCTTGGCAGTAGACTCAAATGCAGACTGCTGACTTCTGGCATTCATGTTGAGAAGTGTGTCTTTCTTTGCTGTCTCAAGAATTTTGATTGCATCATTATGTGCTGTGGAGTTCTTGTGTTCTCTCATTTTTTTGCGCAGTGATGAAAGCTGGGATTCCCTTGAATTACCATTTGAGACTATTTTTCCCTCAGCCCACTGAACAGCAATATTGACACCACGGGATGCTTGGACACCCAGATGCTTCACATCATGGCAGGAGGTACAGCCTAGCTTTCCATTGTGAGCGTACAGCCATTTATTTTTGGACCTGAACTCTTCATATTGTTCTTGTTTCCATACAGAAGGGTAAGCAGTAGGGCTAGCAGCATCACCTGTGCTTGCTTCTGGTGCTCCTGCTGTCACTTCTTCTGGGAGGGTCTCTTCCTCTTCCTCCTCCTCCCCCTGTGTCTCTACCTGCTCTGGATCTTCATACCTGGGCAGTGGTGTAAAGTAACTAATTACATTTACCCAAGTACTGTACTTTAGTAAAATGTTTAGGTACTTTTACTTTACTGGAGTATTTCCAATTGTCTATACTTTTACTTTACTCCACTACATCTCAGAGGCAAATATTGTACTTTTACTCCACTACAATTATTTGAAAACTTTAGTTACTTTGCAGATATACATTATTACATTATAAATCATACATTAATCCCTTTAGCCCTATTTTCTACCTAGGCTATTTGAAAATAGCCGATCTACAAGCGCCACAAGCTTGTAGATCTTCTATTTTCAAACATTTTAGTAGTTTTACTTTTGGTACTTTTAGTACATTTTGATACCAATACTTTTGTACTTTCACTCAAGTAAATTTTCAATTCCAAACTTTTAACAGAGTGCTTTACATACATACATTGCAGTATTGATACTTTTACTTAAGTAATTGAGTACTTTTCCCACCACTGTACCTGGGCGTTGTTGTTCTACAAACTTTGTTTTTAACCACATTGTCAGCTTCTTCAACTCTGTCTTCTTTTCTCTTAAACATCTCAGTTAGTTTTCGTTGCATTGTGCTTCATTTATTTTTTAAATTGCATTCTTCATCAAAACAGTGTATACACTTCCCCTCGCGTTTCTTTTCTTTTCTTTTTTTCCAGAAAAGACGTGTTGAACCAATCAGAACTAACTATGCTAGTCTGTCAGCCAACCAGAAACATGTTTTGAACGTTGGTGGGATTTAATTTGTCGTAAAGCCCGCCTTCTTTATCCGGTAATTTTCACACACACACAGGCACGGACAAAGGCCATTTCCGTATCCGTTTTATACCGGATCTCCAAGCTGCAAAGTGAATTGATCCCAGTCCCAGTTTCGTTTGCGCACGCATGCGCAAATTGACGTGAGTCGCTGCAGGAGAAGACGAGACGCTTCTCTCGGCTCCGTAGAATAAATACACACCGTAAAAATAGCACGGATTAAGCTGACACAAACACACAGTGGAACAATTCAAAAGCACTTTATTAGAAAATGTAACACTTGTGTATGTTAATCTGACGCTAGTAGATTATGTTTTCTTCTTGAACATGGCCATGGGTCTGTGGCAGGTTATTTAATATGGGATTTTCACAGCTGCCTTTGACTTTTTCTTAACGGAACGGCGTTCCGGCGTCGAATCTTTTACCGGAACGCCGTTCCGGACAGAGCCGGCCCACTTTCACCCCTGAGGAGGACAGGGACTGGAGGGAGCAAAGGGAAGGAGCCAGAGAGAGGGGGTGTAGAGGGTGAGAGGGAGAGAGAGAGAGAGAGACTGAGCACTTGGTCTAATCTATGTGGAAGAAGCTAATTAGATTGGGAAACCTTTACATTGGAGAAATTAGCCAGCTAGCTGACATGGTGACAAAAGGGTGAGAGATGCTGTAAAACCCAGAGCAGTGGCGGCCTTTCCTATGTTTCACC
Organism: Gymnoscopelus microlampas; assembly: GCF_963454915.1. Classification (NCBI taxonomy): domain Eukaryota; kingdom Metazoa; phylum Chordata; class Actinopteri; order Myctophiformes; family Myctophidae; genus Gymnoscopelus; species Gymnoscopelus microlampas. The sequence continues at coordinate 32,092,029 of NC_139946.1, forward strand.
CGTTTCAATTGAAACGGGCCCCCAACCTCAGGGGGGGGCCCGTTTTTTTTTTTACTCGCATCCCAGTCCGGGGCCCGCCTGTGGCTGGCCGACGTCCAAGAATTTCATACAAGAAGATGATGTAGATCTGATTGAATCAGGGCTCAGCTCAAGTGAATCATGTGAGTGAGTTGTTTTAGCTGTCTGTCCATGGTGGAAGTGCAGATAGCCTAATTAATTTAGTTCGAAAATGCATCATTATGGATTGTGGAAGCAAACCAACTTCAGTCCACACATTTTTTTTTTTGGGGGGGGGGGGGGGGGGTGCATATGGGGCCCCCATATGAGCTCTTGAACCGGGCCCCCAGATCATTAAGGCCGCCCCTGACCCAGAGTATCAGTTTAACTTTGAGAGAGTACTAATTGCCCCGTTGAGGGTTAAAGTAACACTCCAAATGTTGCTGTGTAGCATGCAATCAGATACAAGAGGGAGATACTTATAGAGAGAGGTTGATTACCTTAGTGTGACAGATCTGATTTGCCCAATGATCCATTTTCGGCGTGCGCGCACGCGTTTGTGTGTGTGTGCGTGCGTGTGTGTGTGGCCACGATGTGCACATTGAGCACACGTCACGTCGTCACAGGCAGTTAATACACTGCTGAATGTCTAATATTGTATAAAATAATAGTGCTTTACCCGGGTGTGTCTGGCGTCGCTATAGCGATGCCCCCCCTGCTGGGAGGAGAATGGATGTCTTCTCCCTATCGCCCTCCTCCACCCTGCCCTGCTCTACAGTATCTATTAATCCATTTAGTATCTCAATCTGTCGTCTTCTCTCACTCTTTTTTCATTCCTCTCCTCTCCTCTTCTCAATTGATCTCTCTCTCTCTCCCTATCTCTATGTCTCTCTCTCTCTCTCTTGTCTGTTCTGGCCCAATTTAGTCACTTAAGCTCCACATACCTCATTGTATGACAAATAGCGAAGATAACAGATCTACAAGCTCACGATGTGTTGTGGTGCGACACGTTGTGAGCCTTTAAATCTGCAATTTTTGCTATTTTTGAAAATTCTGAAAACATTTCCGAACATTAGCTACTCTTCCTGGGGTCCAAGAGGAATCAAGAAGCTGTATTTGTCACTACTCATTGTACAAAAAGGGAAATGCTATTTTGTGCGGGTCCACAAAGTATTGTGCTACAACAACAATGACGATATAGATCTGCTATTTTCAAATGGCCGAAATGTATATAGGGCTTAAGTGTTTAGTGTATGTTTTGTAATAATAATCTCAATCTACAAAGTAACTAACGTTTTTTTTTTGTGGAGTAAAGGTATAATATTTGCCTCTGAGATGTAGTGGAGTAGAAGTAAAAGTACTGAAATTTGGAAATACTCCATTAAAGTAAAAATACTAAAAATTGTACTTAAGTACAGTACTTAAGTAATTTTATTTAGTTACTTTCCACCACTGATAAAAAACTAAGATAAGAATGAAAATGTATATAAAGAAGCCTACAGCAGTAGGCATAACATGACATGACAAAAGATAAGACAATTAACAACTGATAGCCCACAACGGCATGCCCAAAATAGAGATGCCAGGGTTAATGTGGTTAATGGCACATCGCCCCACAAGAGGGGGCCCTAAAAAGATGAATCCGTTGCTCAGCTTGGGGTAAGCTTCACATCACAGGGGTCCCCTTCTGGTGTCCTCTGAGCTAATATTATTTGTCAATTTGGCCAATGTTTGACCAGTTTTTATTGTACAGTTTGTTGATTACTTTTGATTTCAGTAATGGTCTTTTTCTCTCCCCCCCCCCCCCCCCTTTTTTTTAGGTATTAAAATGTTCTTAAAAGTCCTTAAATTGTAATTTCATTGTCATCTCAAATTTCAAATCACCTGGGGAACCCCTTGGGAGTCCCGCCCCACTGGTTGAGGACCACTGCCCTCTGCCACCACGGTCATGTGGGTGTGTTGTGTTTTTCTCTGCCCTGCGGTGGTACTATAGTGACACTTGTTGTATTCTATCCGTTTCATCATAGCGCCACATTGCGTTCTAAATGCTGTTTCAGAGATTTCTCTTAGTGTTGGTTCTAAATAAGAGTTTTTGTTTTGCGTGGTGAAGCGGATCCAGGGGTCTTTTCATGTAACTCAAAAGTTGTTTTCAGTTTTCATTATAGTACTGAACAGTTTAATTGAAGCCACTATATGGACAGCTGTGTGTCCTGTTATTCTCTCATGTGAGGCTACTGCATCCTGACAGTTCAGATTAACCTGAAAAGGTGAGTAAACTGCAGGTGGGCTTTCGTGTGTGTGTGTGTGTGTGTGTGTGTGTGTGTGTGTGTGTGTGTGTGTGTGTGTGTGTGTGTGTGTGTGTGTGTGTGTGTGTGTGTGTGTGTGTGTGTGTGTGTGTGTGTGTGTGTGTGTGTGTGTGTGTGTGTGTGTGTTTGTGTGACTGGGAGAGGGAGGAAGAAAGATGACTTGTAGGCTCCTGGAATGATTAGCTCCCAACCTCTGCAATCAAATCAAGACTAAGTGACAGATATTGTTATTATTATTCAGTGATGTTGCTAGGTTTTCAATGCAATGGGTCCTGGGATGCAAGGGTGGTCTTTTAGATGGGTCCCAGGGACATTTTATGGGTCCCACAAAAATGCACAGCGTTTAACTCGTGTTTCATCTTATATGGTTATATTCATGTAGAACATGTATCTGAAAGAAAAGTACACAATTCCAAATCCGACAACTAGTACTTGTAGTACTTGTAGTACTTGATTTTTTTTTTTACATTAACCACTTGAATCCTAGTATCCCTTTTCTGAGGAGAACTTTAGCCAAAAATAGCAGATCTACAAGCTCACACTTGTGAGCTTGTAGATCGGCTATTTTTGGAGTTATAGGTGTGTAAAGGGAAAAAAGAGCAGCAAAAGTTTATCTGAAACACAATTTTATACAATATAGAGGGGGTCCCTGCTTCATCTCTCTCTCAACTAGGGGGTCCTTGGCCTGAAAACACTGAAGACCCCTGCTCTACAGGGAATTATTTGATATCTGGCTGCACGGAAAGACACAAGAATCACAGCTGCCATTAATGAGTGCTGTTCAGTGTTGATTGCCTAGTGGTCAAATTGGGGTCAACGAGCCATCGTTAACTTGCTTTGAAGTTGGGCTGTAAGTTGCGCAGCACTTTCACTCTCTCCCTCTAGCAGCAGCTCGCAATGCCCTGAGACAGAGAGAGAATACTTCTCCATACGGCGGTGTTTTACCGAGATTTTTCTTGTTTTCTGCACTATGCCTTGTAATCCGCGGACGGCTTTGAAATCCACGGATGGCCTTCAAATCCGCGGTAATTTCCGCTAAATTGTAGTGCGTCCCATGGACGCAACGAGGGTGCCGTGAATGCGTCCTTTTTCAATATGGTGCGTCAGAGACGCAGGACGCAGGCCTATGAGCATCTCTGATTATTATGAGGGATTGTTACTTCTTAGTTTTGGCCGCGCTTAATTAAACACCCCTCCACTGCTACAGAACTTCAAACTCACTCGTGAAATACTGCAGTGTCTTTTCTTACCAAAGCCTTGGAGCAATTCATTCTCATGCGCATGCTATACAGCAGCATGCATATTCATGTACCTTTCAACAAACGTGCGTGCGCTGTCACCCTCCTGCAGCCACATGGACGCGCGCGCGCACACACACACACACACACACACACACACACACACACACACACACACACACACACACACACACACACACACACACACACACACACACACACACCCTCTTTGTCTGCTGTTCCTTTGTTTCTCTCGGGCTGTCTACTGTAGCTATGTGTTTATCATAATAAGAGTTGCCTGTTGTGTGCTCAGATTGCATTACAGCCTCAAACCTTGCATCTGTTCTAACATCATTTAGATTTTGTTTTACTTCAAATCGTGTTTAGTTAGTTGTGAAATGCATTATGTATGACTTGAGGACAAAATGCGCCATCGTCTGTTCTATAGCACAGATTTCAATACATGCTTTTGTTTGGTGACGTTTGAATGGATCTTCTTGGATACAGCGGCGATTCAGAGAGAGACTGTGTTTAAGCGGTCCTACACAGTCAAATCCTCTGTGTTCGTGTATACAATTGTAACCACATGCACATGTAACCAAATGGACCCTTGTGAGGAATCGACTGTGTATGTTTGTGTGTCTCGATTGTGTTCGATGTGGTCTCAAAAGCTCTTTGTGCCAATGAGCTCTCATTCACACTCACCATGCCATTTACCTGCTTTGTACTGCAGTGTAAGCTGCATGTCTGCATCACCACTGACAACACAATGCATGTCAGTATACAAGCATTTATGTTAAATGACACATTTCACCTGCCAGCACGCACAGAAATGACAAACACACATGCACGTAAACGCATGTTGTGTGCGCACACATGCACAGACACATGCTTGTGTTATTGACAGGACATCGACATTTTAGGACAGTAGGGCAATTTTATTAATTTTTTGGTCATTGTTAACATTAACCCTAAAATACAGCACAATTGTGAGTTGTATATCAGCTATTTTCGGTGTGCGACACACAATTACATACAAATCGGCATCTATTTGTATTTTTATTGAGTCAATAAGGTGATAGTGAAAATATTGAGATTGGTATTGCTATGGAAATATACCTAAAACATACAATACATGATTCTGAGTTTGTTTTGTTATGACTTTTTTGCAAACAATGGCCCGTGTTTGTATGAACTAAGGCTTCATATCCTCTGTTATGGTTGTGACCCAAATATTCGAGCCATTAACCTTTCCTTTCTCTTCATCATCTCTCCATCTCCGCTTTCCAAACTGTTCTGTAGCTCTAATGATGAGGTCAACAAACATTCCACAATGAAGCCAATTACTTCTGCTGTAGTAAGCCAATACTGTGTGTGTGTGTGTGTGTGTGTGTGTGTGTGTGTGTGTGTGTGTGTGTGTGTGTGTGTGTGTGTGTGTGTGTGTGTGTGTGTGAGTGTGAGAGAGAGAGATCAGTTACACTGTGTGGAGGTTGTGCTCTGGCTTTAACCTTGTTTCGCAAGCTGATTCTCTACCCCATTTATATAATTACAATTGATCTCCAGTTTTCCCTCTTTGTGTTTGTGTGTGTGTGTGTGTGTGTGTGTGTCTGTGTGTGTGATTGGTGTTAAAGCTGGAGCCTTTGTTGTGACACTAAGGGTATAAATATACTGTTACACTGGAATTATAGCCACGGTCTCACCAGGGCTCTCTTAAAGTCCCCTAATTTCTGAAGACTCCAATTCCCCTCAGAACCTCAGTTAACTTTGTGTAACATGAACAATAAAGGGTGACTGTTTATGTGCATTAGGTTAATTGTTGATGATTCGCACTGTCTATTGAAAACAATATTTACAATACAACCCATGTTGACAGAGAAGATTCCCTGAGATTTCGGACATTCTCTGTGTTCTCTGGTCTCTCTACACAAATCCCATACTGCATTTTGCGGGTAAAAACTGTCTTGGCATGCTCATACGGCCTGTAGCTGCCATTACATCCATCTGATCATATTTTCGGAAGTAAAGATTGACATTGTTATTTTGCCATGAACACAACGAACACGAACGATGTCACAGCCACCGAGGGCAGCGGCTAATGAACAGTAAGCGTGTGTTATAGTTTAGGAGTGCAACAGTTCATCGAGCTAAGCATCACAAGCCGTTGTGAACTTGTATAGTAGATTGGGGTTTTTCAGAGACAAACAGAAGTCTGCTCAGTGCTCTAGCTGCTAATGGAACATGCCCACACTCCTCTCGCAAAGAATGACATCAACTCTGTCTCTGACTCCACCTGTCTTTTTTTTTTTATCACTTTCCCTTCTGTTAGGTTTCTGTTTCTGACTCTCTCTCTCTCTCTCTCTCTCTCTTACACACACACACACACACACACACACACACACACACACACACACACACACACACACACACACACACACACACACACACACACACCAGCTCCCCATGCCTTATTACCAGCTCACATATGCAGCTAATGTGACACTGTACAAAGCCGCATGCATCTCTGTGTGCTGTCACTTTCTGACTCTCTCTCTCTCTCTCTCTCTCTCTCTCTCTCTCTCTCTCTCTCTCTCTCCCATTTTAGTGAAAACAGATGAGGTCAGAGAGCTATGATGGGGTCGGGAGCAATCTGTCACTGTCCTTCCCGCTGAGAAAGAGACAGAGAGACAGAATATGAGAGAGAGGGGAGGAGAGAGATAGAGAGAGAGTGAGAGAGAGAGAGAACAGGAGGGGAGAGAAGGAGTTAATGAGGAAGGGCCAACAGTGGGAACAGTGAGGATGAGGCAGAGAAATGGAGACTTGACATTCAATCATATACCCTCCATAGCTCCTATGACACAATTCAGCCTGCAATATTCTATAAATATTCCTGGTGACCCAAAACTGATTTGGAAGGCATTTTCTACACATAGGCTCCTATAGCTTACCCATTCGCAGTACCTAATAACGTTCAATAAGAATTCTTTATAGGGTATATGGAACTAGCATAATCTCCCTCACTCCCCTTTAGGTCTCAAACCCATCCTTTAAAAAAAGGAAAATTCACTGATCTTGAGGCAATAAGCGTTAATAAACAAAACAAAAGAAAACCTTTGCGAGAGGAAGAAACGGAATATGAAATGATCCATGCAGGGTGCTATGCTGTTTCGCTGGTATCCACAAGGGAAAGGGGATTGTAAGTAAATGTGCGTACAGTATGTGTGTTTCTTCACTGTGTCTGTGTGTGCATGTGTGTGCATGTGTGTGTGTGTGTGTGCGTCCTTCATCTTGGCCCCAGAGAAATTCCACAGTGTCTTTGTGTACATTAGTGTGTTCATTTATCTGAGACGGATGGAACTTGTGCCGTTTGTGGATACATTAATACATTAATGAGCTTTGTTGTTACATAAAGAACGACAAATTGCCTGGAGTGATATATAGATCACAGACTCCGCTTATGACTGCTGCGTGTGTGTGTGTGTGTGTGTGTGTGTGTGTGTGTGTGTGTGTGTGTGTGTGTGTGTGTGTGTGTGTGTGTGTGTGTGTGTGTGTGTGTGTGTGTGTGTGTGTGTGTGTGTGTGTGTGTGTGTGTGTGTGTGTGTGTGTGTGCGTGCGCGTTTGTGTGTGTGTGCGCGGAATAGAGAGACTGTGCAATGCATACATTTATTTTTTGTATCTATGTGTGGGCATGTATCATTGTGTGTGTGTGCTTATGGGCAATTGGGCACATACAGTACAGTACCTTCACATTTACAGTGTGTGTGTGCGTTTGCGTGTGCACACGTTTCTGTGTCATTATTTATGCATTCAACTGTGGCATGTGTGTGTGTGTGTGCCCACGTAGGCGTTCATAGCGTGTCAACATTCTAGTGAAATTTGAATGTCAGTGAATGCCAGAGGGCCCCCGTCGGAGACGGCCATACAGCATGATATCTACGCCTCCAGCACTAAGCTATAGCTGTTGGTACTCTGTTTACCCCAGCGCAATTACCGTAACAATATATGGGACGGCTCACTATAGGATGGAGGATTATACACACTTCACCACACGGTTGACACTTTAGACTCTCATATGTGTTGTCAGCGATGAGGAGGATGGTGTTATAGAATGTGATGTGTGTGGTGTGTGTGGTGTGTGTGTGTGGGCATGGACTTGTGTGCTCATGTTCTTTATGCACGCCGGTGCTTGAGTTCATGTACAGCAGCGGCTCTCAACGCGGTGTCCGGGAAAGCGCAGGGGTCCTTGAGGGGGTTCCAGGGGGTCCCCTTCCAGTGAAATTAGTTACTATAGCATCAAAATACTAAAATAGCCGATCTACATACAAACTCACAACACGTCACGACGCGTTGTGAGCTTGTAGATTGGCTATTTTTGGACAATCTTGAAAACTTGCATGTGAAAAAAATGTAAATGTTGAAATGATCTTTTCTGATGGGGTTCCCGGGCACAAAATCTTTTCAAATGGGGGTGTTCAACCAGATCAATTATGGAGTCATTTCCTGGTTCTCATGAAAAAGTCTTGAGAACCACTGATGTACAGTATGTGTGTCCGTGCTTCCTGAATCCTGTGTTATAATTGATCAAACACTTGATATTGCAGGCAAGTCATGTTTTTTCTTTCTGCGTCCATGGTTTTTTGATGAGGTTTAAATATTCACTTACTCCCAGATTTCTTTCAGATTTATGCATTTAACACAGAAAATGTTCTTACGGGGGAGGATGCCACCAGACCCCCTACAGAGGCTAAGCCTCTCATCTTAAGCAATGCTAGAAACGCCCCAGATGCATGCTCTTCCACACACATACACAGTTCATTGTATATGCAAGGCAGTTCGATCTGGAGTGTGGGCGAGTGCCTGTGTGTTCATGTCAGTTTATGTGTCTCACCTTTTCAACCCACATAACACAGTACATTGCATGTATATTTCCCGTTTCAAATGAGTGTGAAATATGATTTGGTCATTCTGAAGTGCACATCATTTTCCGTGTTCACACCACTTGGTGGAATAGCACTCGACTGCACTATAAATCCAATTTGTCCTTTAAGGCAGCTACTACCGTATTATTTGTAAAATGAAGTCTTTCTCTGCACTTTGTTCTCATGGTTAATGTTTCTATAGTGTCTGTTGGAGGTATTTGAAAATGGGCTTAGTGGCTTGGTAAAAGCTTTAGTGGGTTTTGTATAAATTTGCTGACAGGTCATTTCTGTGTGCTGTAATAAGATTTGGTTTTATAGCTTTCGTTTTTAGTTTTGCACACCAATGTTCACACACACACACACGCGCGCACGCACACGCACACACGCACGCACGCACACACACGCACACGGGTAAATGGGACCTAGATCTCTGGCGAAGGTTGGAGAGGACAATATGTTCTGAAATAGAGCATCAGATAAAATAAAATCGAATATCGCAATATTTGTTGTTTGAAAGAATATGAAATATCGCTTAAGTGATTGAAATGGGTAAAAGACAACACTTATGTCTTATCAAGATATTGTGATGTAATATTACCCTATTCTGAAATCACTTTGAAGTGTGAATCACTGAAAGGGGATGTTCTTGTGGGTTGGTGAACATTGAACATAACACGTAAATAACACATACATACAACCAACAAACACACACACACACACACACACACACACACACACACACACACACACACACACACACACACACACACACACACACACACACACCCTCACGATGAATCACATTCACAGAGACGGGAACTATATGGACAGCTTTTTTACACCATGAAATGTCATTATGAAAAATTGAATTTTATACAAATGTTGCTGTGCTCTGTAATGGACATATTCACAAACAAAATGTGATATGACACTCGCATAATGCATGCACATACTTACATAGTGACATTCACAGGTCACAAAGCCAAGCTCATACTGTATGCAATGTACACAATGTACACACTCACACACACACTGTGCTGATAAACAAATTACATTAGTGTGTGTGTGTGTGTGTGTGTGTGTGTGTGTGTGTGTGTGTGTGTGTGTGACGTGCATGGATCGTGTCCGCCTTGAGGCGACGTGTTCTCCTGAAGGCATCACTTTGGCCTTCAGTAATGTGATCATCCCCAGACATAGCCGTCATGCACGTACATGTGTGCACATGCACGCGCACGCACACGCACACACACACACACACACACACACACACACACACACACACACACACACACACACACACACACACACACACACACACACACACACACACACACACACACACATAGATGTGCCGCTCATTGATTGATGAGATGTAGAGATTTGAGTCCTGAAGGAGTCTATGAGTAGAAGCAGATCAATAAAGAGCACTCAGACACCTCCTGCTATATAGGACCAGTAGTGTGATCATAACTACGTTAACCAGCTTCTGCTAACTTAAACCAGGGGGGTCCCCACATGATTTTTTTTCTTATGGGGGGGGGGGGGGGGTCCCCAGATGACAGTGAAGTGACAATTTAAGGACTTTTAAGACCTTTTTAAAACCTCAAAAAGAAAGGAAGCAAGAACAGAAAGAGAGCCACTACTGCATCAAAAGTCATCAACAAACTATACTATAAAAACTGGTCAAACATTGGCCAAATAATATAAGAAAGATGTCAAAATCGTGAAAATAGCCGATCTACAAGCACACAACCCCTCGCAAAACGATCTGCTATTTATCTGTAGAAGCGAGTCAAAACTAAATGTAATGCTGCTCCATACATTCCAAGGCACATTAGGCTGGGGGGTCCCCAGTTCAAATGTGATTATTTTGGGCGGTCGCGGCCTGAAAAGGTTGAGAACCACTGACTTGAACCACAGCCCATGGAGATGCTGTTTACTTCCAAAACTGCTTCTTGTATTTCCCTTTGTTGTGTTTTTAGTTCTCGCTGCACTATTGAACCCATTAAGACCTGACCCCGATTCTACAAATGTGTTCTAAATCCCAACAGTTTTCTGAAAAAACGTATGTTTCCATATCAGTGGTGGTGCTCAAACGTTTTCATGTCAAGGACCCCCAAAATGATATGTGTTTGGCCGCCGACCCCATCTCAAAATATTTTGTTCCAGGGACCCCCAGAAGCAAAGATTTGAGTTAAAATAATATATATTCAAAGATTTGCACACATTTTCACGATTTAAAAAAAATAGTGTAAAATAATGCTTCTTAGATCAAATCAAAAAATGACAGATGCATTCCAGGTCTTAATGGGTTAATAAGCTTGCCTGGCACTGCCGGGATTATTGCGTCACTCTACTATGCATCGAACAGTGTGTTCATGTTTAGCTACCCCTATAGCTTGTACATCTAATACTTTTGACATTTTGGAAAATGTTTGCATATGATGACATGCCCAAAATTGGAGGGTTAATGTAGTTAATCAGACTGCTGCTAGCTATAACACATACCTACACTAAACGCATTGGGCCTGATTCACTAAGCTGTTCGTTAATGGTGCCTAATTAACTCATTCACTGCCAGGAATTAATTAATTAATTAATCCGTCTACGGTCCCCTTGCCAGAGAAAAAGGCGATTTTACTGTACCTGTACCTGTGAAAAATCCTGGAATATTCTCCGTGGCCGCCGTCCTCACGGAGATCGGCTCATTACACGCACGGGGGTCCTGTAGAATCGGGGGGAAAACTTGGCCGGCCGTGATCCTCCATTCCAGAGCTATGGCCGAACTTTACAGGGACTTTCACCAACAGTCTCCAAACAAAATGTCTTATTTGGGGAGTCATTAATTTAAAAAAAAAAATATATATATATCCACACACTGTAATACATACCTGTTTTATACAACATGCATCAGACCTGTGTGTGTGTGTGTGTGTGTGTGTGTGTGTGTGTGTATGTGTGTGTGTATGTGCGTGCATGCGTGCGTGCGTGCGTGTGAGAGGTCACCCATAGCGCTGTTAGTGTTAGAAATTGTCACGGTTTCAAATTGTCCAACCCCTTTAAATTAAATTCATAGAAATCACACCAGCACTACACACACACACACACACACACACACACACACACACACACACACACACACACACACACACACACACACACACACACACACACACACACACACACACACACACACACACACACACACACACACACACACACACACACACACAGGTACTTCTGCATAATGTATGTGAATGTATGCATAATGTAGATAGATGGTGTGTGTGTGTGTGTGTGTGTGTGTGTGTGTGTGTGTGTGTGTGTGCGCGTCCGTGTGCGTGCGTGCGCGTGCGTGCGTGCGCGTGCGCGACTGTCCTCTGGCATTGTTGTGCGTCTAGCCGAGGGACAATATGTCCCTGGAGAGGAGGTGAGGGTTTCCTGGGAGGAGCTGTCAGGACAGATTGGCTGCAGGTGGAGATGAAGGATCATGGGGGTTTTTACAGGGGCTTAAGGTTCTAACATCACCACCGTGGTGGGTCTCTCTGCATGCATGAGGGTTTAGGATGCAACGCTCTGCTCCACAGTGCCAGGACACAGCAACCTTTAACCACTTAAACCTTAACCACATGAACCCCAGTATCGGAATTCTGGGAAAACCTTCGCTGAAAATAGTCGATTGATAAGCTCACAACGCGTTGTGAGCTTATCAATCGACTATTTTCAGCGAAGATATTTAACCCATTTAGACCTGGATCCCCTGTACGTAACTATACCTTTCAATCCGGAAACCCCTTTTGGGGTTGTTTTCCTATGCACAGCACATAGCAACATACATTTTGGCAATTTTTGAATAAATATTTGACGTTTTTCAGAAGACTTAGGGCAGGATTTAGAAGGCATGTTTAGAATCGGCCTCAGTTCTGAATGGGTTAATAATGTAGTGTGAGTGAAAACAGATCACTAGTATAGAGCCCTGAGGGACGCAACAACGTATATGTGGTTTAAGTGGTTAAACCAACTTGGTTGACCGGGCTCTATATACTAGTGACTTTTCTGTTTTCGCTCCACGGCCAAATACATCTCGATCTGGGGGTCCTTGACATGAAAAAGTTTGAGAACCTTGGGCTGCAGTAGGGAATTCAGAACCACTGACTGCACTATGGAATTCTAGCCTTGCATGGGAGAAGGTTGCAGAGACGGCGGACAGACAGATGAGTTACGCGTATCCCTTGTGGATTCAAACCAACAGTGTTTTGACGTGAAATTAACCTCAAGCCTCACCCAAACCCTAACATTGCCTAACCTTACCCCCAACCCCCCGAAAATGAGCCTAACCACACAGCCAAAAGTGACATCTGTAATGAAAAACGTGAAGGTTTGAGGACTGTGTGGTCTGCTTTTTTGATTTGTACGATATATAATAGTTTTTTGTTACGATACTGAACGGATTTACAAAATGTTTCATAATGAATTTGAGGGAGTTTGGGGGATAATTGACCCCTAGTGAAAACACGGTGATTGATTAGGGATACAAAAAATATATGTTTCCATAGTTCTTTCACACTTAAAAGCACGCTTTGGCACGCTTTTTTCTCCTGCACAGTGCAGCACTAAAAGTGAAATGTAGTGTTTAGAATCTAACCATCTTGAGTGGTTCTCAAACTTTTCAGGCCGCGACCCCCACAATAATCATATTTGAACTGGGGAGCCCCCAACCCGACAAGCACTTGGAATTGTAGGCACTACGTTTAGTTTCACTCGGTTCCACAGTTAAATATAGCCGATCTACAAGCTCACAACACCTCATGTTGTGAGCTATTCTCACAATGTTTGCCTGTTTCTTATATTATTTGACAATTTGACCAATTATGTCTGACCAGTTTTTATTGTATAGTTTGTTGATTATACTTTTGATGCAGTAACGGTCTGTATTTGATTTGATTCGATAAGACTTTTTAGGTATTAAAATGGTCTTAAAAGTCCCTAAATTGTCACTTAATGTAATCTTCTCAGTGGTTCTCAACCCCCCACAGGTTGAGAACCACTGATGTAAAGTTTGGATGGTTTTCCTATATGCCAGGCTGGTGTGGCAGTGGGAAGCTGCCCCGTGCGGTGCTGGAGCGTGACGGCTACATTATGCTGTTATGTGAAGGCTCGCACTGCCAGTGTGTTGGTCTCCTCTGCTGGGCTCCTTCCATCTCCTCTACACTAAACAGCACATTTCGTTGCTGTCGGGCAGAAATCTTGTATCTCCATATTTGTTGTTGCTTTTGAAATGTTTTCAAAATAATAACAAAAAGGAACGGTTTTGGATATACAAGGTTTCCACTCAACAGCAATGACTTGCTCCTACTTTTCACCCCCCCCCCCCCCCAACACACACACACACACACACACACACACACACACACACACACACACACACACACACACACACACACACACACACACACACACACACGCACACACGTACACCATGCTATACATACATAAGCATTTACATAATGCCGTTTTAACTGAGATTCCACCTACAGTACGCTTATCTGAGGTTATTGAATGTATTAGATGCAGTAACATGCCACAAAAAACGGCATTCTTAATTATGCTTGCGTGAGCCAAAGATCTCTTTCAACACAGGGTTTGGGTAAAAAAAAAACATAAAAGCTCAAAGCTCACGCTATCTTCCTGTAATTATGCATCTGAGCTGTACAGTTTGATGTGTGTGCCAGTTAAATGCCAGAGAAATGAAGTAGTGGAATACACTGTATACGAACAGCTGTCAATGATTACATGTAGTTTGATGTCTTAATAGCTTCTGTGTATTCTACATTGCGTCGCTGTCGGGCAGAAACCTTGCATCTCCATATTTCAACCGTTTATGTTTTTATCGTAAATGAATGTCCTACTTCGTCAATGCTACTGTGTCACGCAAACTTAGCAAAAATAGCCTATCTACGAGCTCAGATGCGACGTGTTTTGAGTTTGTAGATCGGCTGTTTTGGGAATTTGAATTGTGAATAGTAACAGTTTTGAACCTATGAGGTTTCCACCCGACGGCAACAATTAGAAGTTGGTCTTCAGGTTGATCCAATTTATGTTAGTTAATTTGCATCGAAGCATCAACATCCTATACTATTATTATTTACACTTTCTGGAATGTCCACTTACTAAAAATGGTAAAGTGAACATTATCACTGTCTGGCAGAAACCTCTTATCTCCGTGTTTTAACCTTTTATTTTATTTTAGTTTATTTTCATAGATGAATACCCTACTTGATCATACTACAGTGTCACACAAAAGTATCAGAAATAGCTGATCTACAAGCTCTGGCAATGAGGTTTCCTCTCCCTGCTGCATGCTACTCACAAGGTGCAGTGTGTGAACTTGATAGCCAATGTTATTGTCCAGTCATGGCTGGAGTCATCTGCCCCCTAGTGTGACCTGAGGGTAGTGCAGGACTAAACAACTACTGCTGCAGAGCTGCACTCCCTTAACTCAAGAGAGATGAAAGGTCTGTGCACAGAGAAACACTGTCATTATTATATTATATTATATTATATTAACTTATGAACTCTCACAAATGTGAAAAATGAATGACCCGCCCCACCACCACCCTCCCTGGATGTAAGATGCACTCTTGTTGAATTGTCCAAAGAAGGGTTTTCCGTAAGCCAAACAAAATGATCAACAATACAAAAGGATTGCTCGCACACTAACGTAACAGAGGGAATGTCCACAGAGGTTTGGGAGATGCAAAATAGATTATTTTTTAATGATGATCCATAGTGCAGTGGTTCTCAAACCTTTTCATGTCAAGGACCCCCAAAATGATATGTATTTGGCTGCGAACCCCCCCATCTCGAAAATATGTTGTGCCAGGTATTTTTCAAACACAGCCAAAGTATAAAATATGGTTAGAGTGGTTAAAATGATGGTGATGCTATATTAACACATTTTGCTGGGGACCCCCTGATACCTCCCCAAGGACCCCTGGGGGTCCCTGGACCCCACTTTGAGAACCAATGCCATAGTGAACAAGTGGCAAACCATAGGCACCGTGCACTTATAATAATGTAATGTATTGTGTGCATGCTCAAACACTACAGTATATATCCTCTCTGTCCGGTAGAAACCTCATATGTACAAAACTGTTATTTTTCAGGATTAAAATTCTAAAATAGTAAAATTGGCAGATCGACAAGCTCAAGACACGTCGCTTTGCGCAGCAACAATATACTATTGACCGTGGTCCCCCAGGGCTCTGTACTTTGTACGCTCCTTTTTTCCCTCCTGCATCAAATGTCTTAAATGAAAATAGCCGATCTAAAAGTGGTGCATTCGTCACATTGTGAGCTTGTAGATCTGCTATTTACGCTGAATGATTGCCTATTATGACATCTGGAATAGTGATGTTATAGGTGTGTGTGTGTGTGTTCACATTAGTGAACACACAGTGAATATGTGTGTGTGTGTGTGTGTGTGTGTGTGTGTGTGTGTGTGTGTGTGTGTGTGTGTGTGTGTGTGTGTGTGTGTGTGTGTGTGTGTGTGTGTGTGTGTGTGTGTGTGTGTGTGTGTGTGTGTGTGTGTGTGTGTGTGTGTGTGCGTGCGTGCGTGCGTGCGTGCGTGCGTGCGCGTACATGAAGCAGTGCTGTGTAGTATGGACTAGTGCACTGCAGTATAGGGCAATGAGGCGTGCTTAAATGAGGTACAGTAACACTCCCCTAGCCATGGGGTGACTGTATATTTACACCCCCCACACACACACACACACACACACACACACACACACACACACACACACACACACACACACACACACACACACACACACACACACACACACACACACACACACACACTGTCTTTGTCTCTCACTCTCTCTATCACCTTCACACATACACAGACTAGAGCTAACGGTACTGCATTAACCCATTAAATCCGGAAACACATCTGTGTCATTTTAGATTTATTTGGCTATTCAAAAATAGCAGATATATTTATGCTTTTGGGAAAAATCTTGAAAAATGTGTGCAAACATATATTTTTTAAAGCGAACATTTGTAACTCAAATCTTTGCTTCTGGGGGTAGATCTGTTATTCCTGAATAGCCAAAGAAATCTTAAAATGACACAGAAGCGTTCCCGGATTGAATGGTTACAGTCATTTTGGTGTATTGTCTCTCTAGGTGCATGATCTACTGTACTCTACTGTCATGTACTATACCATTGGTTCTCAAAGTGGAGTCCGGGGACCCCCAGGGGCCGGCAAAATGGCTGTTACTGTATGTCTTTGTGTGCAGGCTCAGCCCACATAGACATTCTCCATAGGCTGGTAGAAGGAGCAGGTCTACTGCAGCCTCTTTGTTCTCACTCTCCTGTTCTCTCCTCTCCTCTCTTGTTGCCTCCTCTCCGCTCTTATCCTCTTCTCTCCTCTCCTGGTTTCTCTCCTCTCCTGGTTTCTCTTCTCTTTTCTTCTCTTCTCTTCTCTTCTCTTCTCTTCTCTTCTCTTCTCTTCTCTTCTCTTCTCTTCTCTTCTCTTCTCTTCTCTTCTCTTCTCTTCTCTTCTCTTCTCTTCTCTCCACTATTATCCTTGTCTCTCCTCTTGTTTTCTCTCCCCTTCTCTACTTTCCTCTTCTCTTCTCTTCTTGTCCTTCCTTTTCCTCTCTCCTCTCCTCTTCTCGTTCTTCCGTCTCTCTCCTCGCCTCTTGTTCTTCCTTCTCTCTCCTCTCCTCTCCTCTCCTCTTCTCGTCCTTCTCTCCTCTCTGGGCATGGCCAGACAGCAGTGCTTCGGGCGGTGTGAGATATTGCCTGTGTGATTCTTTGTGACAGTGACGTTAATGGAAGCACTGTACATTTAACCACCTATATTTCCGGAAATTCCACCACTGCTGCTGCCCACACAAACACATACACACACTCACACATACTGTAGATGCACACACGCACACACACACACACACACACACACACACACACACACACACACACACACACACACACACACACACACACACACACACACACACACACACACACACCTGAAAAGCACATTTACGTCCATACACATGTATTGTTGATTATGTTGGTGGTACCTCACAAACGATACAAGATTATTGAACCATATGCATTGCATACTATGTTTGTGTTTGTATCAGTGTACTAGGGGCTAATGTCACTCAGGTGTGTGTATGTGCACGTGCGTGTGTGTGTGTGTGTGTGTGTGTGTGTGTGTGTGTGTGTGTGTGTGTGTGTGTGTGTGTGTGTGTGTGTGTGTGTATGCGTGTGCGTGTGTCTTTGCAACGTATATCTGTCAGCAACACAACAAAAGAGTTGAGGAATGACAGGTAGAGATTAAAAAAAGGAAAGGTATGGGGAGAAAAATAGAAAACAGAAGGGTGGGAGAGAGACAGAGAGAGAGAGAGGCAGGGAGGGAGAAAGACAGAGGCAGGAAACACGATAAAGAGACAAAGAGAGAGAAAAGCCAAGCTGGAGAAAGTGGAGAGTGGGTGGTTTGAAAATAACGTGAGCAGAAACAGTGGAAGAACAAAACAAAACGACAAAAAATAAAAGGGAAAACAAATATAATTGGAGAAGGTGTGGGGTGTGTGATGGCGTACGAAAGCATTAAACGGAAAGAGGGAAAATGACAGCTGAGAGAACGAGGGGAATGGGGTAGAGCAAGAGAACGAGAGAATGGCACAGTGACGGAGAGAGTGTATTAATGGAAGTTACTACACACAGTAAATCCACAGTGTTAATTGTACATTTGTAACTCTGATACTGTTAATTTAACTCAGGAGTGAACGGACCCGTATACGGGTCCATTTGGTTATATTTGTTCACTCCTGAGTTAAATCTTTTTTTTCTATTTCTTTTTCTTTTTTATCCTACGATTTTGTAACTCATTTTTTCATCCAGTGCCAATTGCCTATGTAATCCTGGGCGCTACTCTCCCTCTGCCAGCCTAGAGAGAGCCCAGAACTGAGCTCATGCCTCCTTCAATGCATGAGGAGCTAGCAAGCTGCTTCTTATCACCTGACCGGGGGGAGTTTCCCCGGTTGGACGTACAGTAGTGCGCAGTTCCTTTCCCCTCCATCAGGCGCCCCGGCTGACCAGGGGGAGGCAGTATAGAGACCAGGATTACTGCATGTTTTTTGTGAGGGTACCTACCCTAGGGGACACACAGAAAGGCCCTTTCGCCAACCCCTCCTAAATCAGCACTCTTGATTTTTACAGTGTGCTGCATATGCAGTCTCTTTCTGGATGTTTGCCCAGACCTGCTATGTAACCCCTCCCATGTCGCTGCAGCAATTAAACACACACCATGTCACTGTCATACAAAATGGGCTCCCTTATAGGGCTCCCTTATAGTGCACTTGGGTTTCCCACTGTATAGTGTGCGTGCGTGTGCATCTATCTACATTACATTAGTGTCTTTGTGTAGAAAATGCGACTCTACTTCGGCGCTCGGCTTCAAAGCAGCGCAGCACTCTCCCCGCGCCCTATATGTTTGTGTTTACTCTTACACGTTAGACGGTTTTATCAACCTGAGCGACGCACATTACTCGCGCGAAACCCGCGGGCGCCGCCATTATAAGATATGTAAATGTCAAAGAAAGCAAGCCATTATTTACACCCTA
This sequence comes from Gymnoscopelus microlampas, assembly GCF_963454915.1. Classification (NCBI taxonomy): domain Eukaryota; kingdom Metazoa; phylum Chordata; class Actinopteri; order Myctophiformes; family Myctophidae; genus Gymnoscopelus; species Gymnoscopelus microlampas. The sequence goes on from NC_139946.1 coordinate 32,111,129, forward strand.
TATATACCTTCTCTATTACTCACAATGCAAGGCCCCACATTAGCATAGTAGCTGTATGGTAATCCATAATTGGAGTATTCTTTTCTGTCTTCTGTGTAATTGATTCCCAATAGTGGGACTGGGTGACATCTTCCACTAGCAACGTGAGAAGTGCTCCCAGGCTGTAATTGAATCCCACTTGTTGCTTAACCTTTCTGCTGCCACACTAGCTGATTAGCCGCCGTCAGTCAGAGTAAAAAAACGGGGGAACGCACCTTATTATTTCCAGTAAACACCCCCCCCCCCCCAAAAAAAAAAGTGTCTTCTCTTCAAACACAGGTGACACAAAATGATGAACTAATAGTTAAGCATATACAGTAGCAGCTCCAGCGATAAAAAGGAGGCACTATTTGGTAACTTTATTTTTGGAGACTGCAAAGGAACGGGGGAGCTGCCTTTAGAAGACTGAGGGCTGCTGTCATTGTTGTGTGTAGATCCACTCTAGCCTTAGTTTTGTGTGGCAGTAATTAGCATAGCAATTACTGTGTGTCCCTAAACAGGGACCGCACATCGCTCAAACACATTTATACTATACACAGGTGTATACACACAGCACACATAGGCTACGGACACATAAACATACATTGGCGCATGCACAGTCGCACACTCTCTCTCTTACACACACACACACACACACACACACACACACACACACACACACACACACACACACACACACACACACACACACACACACACACACACACACACACACACACACACACAGAGAAGGACACAGATGCATTATATACAATGTTTGTACACATACATGACTTCACACATGCAGATACGGATTAGCACACACAAAGACCAGCTACAGTAGTGGTAAACACATGCATTAAGTAACACCTCAGATAAACAACTAAAGCAGTCTATTGATGCAGTGTTGTGCCCCCCACACACACAAACAATACTGTTTTTCTGTGTTTAGTATGTGTATGTGGTATTTGAGAATAGCTGTGTGTGTTGACGCGCGTGCGTGTGCGTGTTTGCGTGTGTGTGTGTGTGTGTGTGAGATCGACCTCCCTCTCCTTTCTCTTTGGAGGGCTGCTTCCAATTACCTCCATGCTAATGCTATGCTAATTTAGGGGGATTAACTATGCAAATGTCAGCCATGGCGTGCGACGCCAATCTCCTTCCCACTCCTGGCGAGGAAGCAACCCCAACATTGGTTCCACTCCTGCTAACCTTTTCACATGGCAAATTGACAGAAGGAGAGAACGATAATGAAGGTTGAGATTTTGCTCCCTGTGCGTGCACGTGGACGTGTGTGTGTGTGTGTGTGTGTGTGTGTGTGTGTGTGTGTGTGTGTGTGTGTGAGATTATGTAGATGCCTGCCTTTACATGTTTTTGTCCGTATGTGAGTAAATGCATGTCTGTGTGGTGTAGGCTCTACGTGTGTGTTTGTGTAAGTTCATCTGCTGTTCGGTATATCTGAGCAAATGTCTCTGGAGTATGTCTAGTGTGTGTGCGTGCGTGCGAAGGGTGATGATGCCCCCAGGGAGTGGTGGCATGCCATCGGCCTCTAGCATGTGTGGTTTTTGACCAGGGCATGAACTCAGGGCTGACATTTCCAAGGTCCTTACCCTGCTGTGTGTGTGTCTGTGTGTGTGTTCGTGTGTGTGTGTGTTGGTCAGCCAGGCAGCAGGAGGGCTTACACACCCCACTCGCTCACCCTAAGGACACACACACACACACACACACACACACACACACACACACACACACACACACACACACACACACGCAAACACCAGGGAGGTTAAGGTGAGTGGTAGTGGTGCATTTGTCACTCCGTGCCTGGGGGGGCAGAATGGAAATGTTGTTGCTAAAACAGATGCAGGAGAAGGCACAGGTCATGCACGCACGCACACACACACGCACGCACGCACACATGCTCACATTCATCTTTGGAGAGGAGCAGATTGCAGGATAAGTGCAGGCTGGTTACCTTCTTTTAAAATAGAAATGCTCTATTTATCCCACATGCTTGAGTGTTGTCTTCCTCAATAATGGCCTAGGATAGGGGGGGTACATGTTGTGGGGTCTGACATGACAAGCTGGAGATGTTTTAATAAGAGTGCCCCCCCTCCCACCCCCAATGATGTTTGAAGCGCTTAATCTAAGCATACTGTACATTGTGTAAATTATTTAAATTAAAGGTGTCTCTCTCTCTCTCTCTCTCTCTCTCTCTCTCTCTCTCTCTCTCTCTCTCTCTCCCTCTCTCACACAGAAGGGGAGGTGTGTGTCCTCCCAGACCAGGCTCCAGTGGTGGTCCACAGACTCATAGAGGCCATCGAGAAACATGGTGAGAAAACATGATGACATCTCCCATAAAGAATGACAGTTGCTACATTTCGGCCTCCCTCCCCCTCCGTCCCTGAGGAAATGCAACTTTTTTTTCTTTTCTTTTTTAGCTGTGGGCAACAATAATTGACCCCAGCAAAATGCTCATGACCAGACTGTCCTATACATTCCTCCGCCTTTATATTGTATTTACCAACAGTGAACAGTGAATCTCTCTCTCTCTCTCTCTCTCTCTCTCTCTCTCTCTCTCTCGCTCTCTCTCTCTCTGTCTCTCTCTCTCTCTCTCTCTCTCGTCTGTGTAGGTTTTGACAGCGAGCCTTTGTATCGAACCCCGGCAGTCTCCGGTGGACTCCCAGAGCTGAGGCAGGCTCTGGACACAGGTACTGTACATGTGCACTCAAACACACATTGACATTTTGTATAGTAGTTGTAAAGAGAGAAGTTTGAATATTTGGGAGATCGTGTTCCTTGGAGCATTGCTCATTTGCCATCGGTTAGACTCAACACGTGGTTGAGTGTCCTGGTGCGACTGTGCCTGGGCACCGTGATCTGGTTTTGTGAGTGTAACGCCCGAGATTCGAAACACAGAGTTCTGGCGTTGGGGCCAGGGTTAAAGCAAACATCTACCACTTACAGGTGATATCAGGCTTTTGGTCTTCAGGCTGAGACCCCCCCCCCCCCCCCCCACTCCCACACACAGAAAATATGATCCGGATCACAGCACCAATGTAACACCCGAGATTCGAACCTGGAGGTCCCACGTGGGGCTACATCCAGCCAGACATCTACCGCTTTCTTAAAGAGGGAATCCCACCTTGTGCCAGGGGAGACATTAGGCTTTTGGGCTTCAGGCTGAGCTACTCATTATCTCTACACCAGTATGTGAATGGGAGAATTTGTTGGAGAATTCCAGTTGTCACTGCAGGCAGTAGTCTTCAGACTGTAGTAACTAATGAGACCGCAGAGCTGCCGGAATGGTTGTAGGAAGTCCTGCACTGTATTGCCAGAGACCCGAGTATACACCTGTAAATGCATAAATCAGGCTTGCCTCTTTGTACTGTACCACTGGCATCGGCATCCGCGGCTTTAGCCCCACATGTTTTTTACTGATAATCAACAAGAAAATGTCACTCACAAACACCCTCAACGCTTGCTGCTGTGGCGTGCTGCTGTGTGTGTGAAGTGGAGACCAACCCGAACCCAAACGTACACAAATACATTAAGAATTAAGCACTTAAGCCCTATTTAAAAAATAGTGAAAATAGCCGATCTACTTTCACTGTTTTGGAAAATGTTTTTGAAAATATCTGAAAATCTAGTGAAAAATAAATAAACAATAGAAATAATTATATATATATATATATATATATATATATATATATTAATACAAATAAATACATACATGCATATCTTTTTGGTAAGAAGATAAAAATACGGGACCCTATGTTTGGGAAACACTACTGTAGGCTATGCGTAACGTATTCCATGAGCCTTATAAATAAAGCTTTGGCAAAGAACAGTGTTGTGTGGAGGCAGATAAGTAGGGCTAGTTTGTTCACATTTATCATGCTTTCAGACTGATGAATTACCAGCCACTGTTTTATTCAACATGTCTATTTTCATTGAACGTGAGTGATTTTAAATTAGCTAATTATGATGGGATAATTTGGGAACCCATTTTAATCTTCCAAAGTCTCTCAAAAACACATATGTGCATTCTATAACTATAACACATATGTGCATTCTACAACTACAGCTAACTACGACACAATTTATAACATTGTTTGTAGAATATGCAGTTTTTGTATGGGAACAATATAATACACATCTTATGATGTAGGCATAGATGATATGAGTTGAAGGATGTAGGATAGGCTTACATACTGTGGGGAGCTGGTAACATTTTGTCGAAGGAGATAATAGTAGAGCAGATAATAAGAACAATCGTTCATTTTGTGATACAAGCATGAAATTTGGCAAGAACATTCCTCTGGGTCAACGCTTTAACTTTAGACACCGGGCCATCCAAAAATCCAATATGGCGGTCAATCTATATCTCTTGCACATTTTAGGAAACATTTCACCATTATAGATAGATACTGAAGTGATTCGTTTGGCGAGAATATGTCGGAAAATTTATTTATTGTTTATGAATAACAGGTTACATTTTCCGCCTGACTTCTCACTCGGCACTGCACTCTGCTTGTGGCGTCATGAACACACCGAATATGAAGGCGACCGGGTTGGACGGTTCTCAAGATACGCGAAGGACAGATACTCAATCTCTAACTGACAGAGATTTGTAGATAGCTACAGTAGATGTTACTACCTAGTTGTAGCCCAGGTCTCCCTTCTAAAAGAGATTATTCATCTCCATGGGCAAGGCCAGGAGTATCGGATGGGGTTTTAAACTGTTCTACCATGGGGAGAGGAGAAATGTGGTAGATTTGATCCTAAAGGAAGAGTATATCAACAGGTCGAGGTTAAGGTGTCCGGGTAGCTCAGTTGGTAGAGCTCTTGCCTTAATGCCTTTGGACCACAAGGTCATGGGTTCAATCCCGGTCACCGGCAACACAGCATGTGAGTAGCACGGCCAGCAGACTATAAGTACTGGGAACTGATGTTTGGGGATAGAGAAAAGGATCAAATGTGTTGAAGAAAGAGGAATTTAGTTTGGACTTTAGGTAGGAGATAAGAAACGCAGCCTGTTGCCAATTGTCTGGACAACCAGGAGACTACTAAGAAAGTGCTTAGGAAGGAAGAAAAGGTGACCTGGTTCAGAGGAAGGAAAACAAGGAGACCTGGTGGTGGAATAAGAAAGCAGACAGAGGAAGAGGTTGTCAAAGAAGAATTGGGACGGCCAGAGAGACAAAGAAAGTAGGCAGGCGTACAAGGAGATGAGGGATAAGGCAAAGAGTTGTGGCTAAGGAAAAGGAGTATGAGGACTTGTATTTTTGCCTGTGAGCACAGTTATATGGCGTGTTTTTGAAATGTTTTCATTTAGATGGTTATGAATGGAAAATCCTGTTTGAAAATGTTCAAAAACATACTATGGGAGTGCTATTTGGTGATTTACATCACAAAAGTATTGGCAAAGATATGCTGAAATGCAAAATTATTTAAATACATTTCCCCATTCTTTGATTTATGAGTGGCCCGGTTTCTTAAATCGAAGAGTGATCTCCAAAGATGATTTGTACTAAATTTCACACTTGTATCACCATTTGAACGATTCTCCCAGCATATTGCTGTTGAGAATTGAGATTATTTTCATAAAGCAAAAATAGATAATTGTGGATGGAGGGATGGATGGATGGATGGATAGATGGATAGATGGATGGATGGATGGATGGATGGATGGATGGATATCCTGGCAATATACTGACATTATTGCGTAAAACAGAATATGAAGAATATTAGGTTCATGAATACTGTACTGTTCTTTGAAAACATTAATATATTGACAGCTTGGTTTACTTTACCTTTTACTGTATTATGAAGACATTAATGTATTGGTGTACGGTGCCCTGTATTGTATCATGAAAACATTAATAT
>NC_139946.1:32122029-32167029 GCF_963454915.1 Gymnoscopelus microlampas
CTGTCTGTCTGTCTGTCTGTCTGAACCTGTAGGAGGCTCTCTCTCTCTCTCTGTCTGTCTCTCTGTCTCTCGCTCGCTCTCCCTCCCTCTCTCTGTCTGTCTGTCTGTCTGTCTGTCTGTCTGTCTGTCTGTCTGTCTGTCTGTCTGTCTGTCTGTCTGTCTCTCTGTCTGTCTGTCTGTCTGTCTGTCTGTCTGTCTGTCTGTCTGTCTGTCTGTCTGTCGCTGTCTCTCTGTCTCCTTCTCTCTGTCTCCCTCTCTCTGTATCTCTGTATCTCTGTATCTCTCTCTCTCTCTCTCTCTGTCTGTCTGTCTGTCTGTCTGTCTGTCTGTCTGTCTGTCTGTCTGTCTGTCTGTCTGTCTGTCTGTCTGTCTGTCGCTGTCTCTCTGTCTCCTTCTCTCTGTCTCCCTCTCTCTGTATCTCTGTATCTCTGTATCTCTCTCTCTCTCTCTCTCTCGCTCTGTCTGTCTGTCTGTCTGTCTGTCTGTCTGTCTGTCTGTCTGTCTGTCTGTCGTCTGTCGTCTGTCTTTCTCTCTGTCACTCTCTCTGTCTTTCTCTCCCTCCCTCCCTCTGTCGCTGTCTCTCTCTCTCCCTCTCTCTGTCTCTCTGTCTCTCTGTCTCTCTTTGTTCTATGTGCATGTGGTGCATGGGTTATGGAATACAGTTATGTAATAGGAAGCTGTCACACAGTAGGGAAGTTATCATGCTATTCTCCATGGCTTTGTGTGGCTGTGTGTGTGCACGTGTGTATGCACTGTATGTATATGTGCTTGTGTACGGGTGCACGTGTGTTGAAGCATTTTCTCAATATTACTATATAGTCCATATTTGTGTATATGTGTGCCCACGTGTCATATCGTGTGCCTGTGTGCGTGTGTGTGTGTGTGCGTGCGTGCCTGCCTGCGTGCACGTGCGCAGTGGCGAGCCGGACGTCCTCCGATAGCGTTTAAGAACATTACCTCATCGAGTGGACCTCCGATTGGTACACGGCCTGGCCGTTGCCATGGTGATAGCTAGCCTTTTTAGCCAGCTGGTTCTGTCATGCCCACACAGTGCTCAGTGTGTTAGCGTGTGTGTGTGTGTGTGTGTGTGTGTGTGTGTGTGTGTGTGTGTGTGTGTGCGTGCGTTCGTGCGTGCGTGCGTGCATGCGCACGCCTGCATGTTTGTGTACACTGTAAATACTAGTCACTTTTGCATATGTCTGTTTTCCATATGGAACAAGGATGTGTATGATAATTATAGTACATGCATACATACACACACACACACACACACACACACACACGCGCGCACACACACACTGGGCCGACGTTTGCTGCACAGCTTGGGCAGGGTGTTTCGGAAGTGATGAGTCATACTGGCTAGAGGACAGACCTTACACATAACGTGCTGTGCACCATCCTATGTACATATACTGTACATACCTGCATGTTAGGCATACCCCAAAACTCACCAAGACATACTTAGGTAATGCACCATACCTGTGTATGCACCTCACGTATGCAGGTTCACAGGCACCGCAAACATCAATTTACAATTCAGGTATTTAGCAGACACTCTTATCCAGAGCGACTAACAATAGGCGAGGTAATTACAGTATGCAGAGAGACGGTGTTGTTCCTCAGTAAACCAGGATCCCAGGTAAGCCAGGATAGCTATACCTATACCTATAGCATCAGCCTAAAGTAAACAATATACTCAAAATAAAATAATCTGCGGGAACTTTGGGGGGGTGGGAGGGGTAACATACATTCACTGTTTTTGTATGCCTTTTTATTGACATGTATGTGACAATATAAAATAAAAAAAAACCTTGAACAAAAAAATTAAATAATCTACAGTATACATTGAAACTATAATGCATAAACGCAACCATTTGAACGTCATACCTGACTTCGTATAGCTCGGCTCTGCCGGTTCACACAATGCATCATGGGTATGAAATTGCTGGTAAAGGAGCCACTACACGGTAAATACCTCTGTGTTAATGTATCCATTTGTAGCTCTGAGAGTGTGCAATTTCTTTGGAGTTACATTTATATTTGTACACTCTCAGAGTTAAATTAACCATTTAAACCCAGGCTTCCATATTGTGGTGAAAACTTTAGCAGAGAACATAGCAGGTTGGCTATTTTCTGCGAAGACATTTAATGTAGAGCGAAAACAGAAAAGTTACCATTAGTATAGAGCCCTTAGGGACTGCCCCTCCCCCGGTCAGGGTTTAACCATAGAGTAATAATATATCTAGAGGGCGCCCCCAGCTATTCCTTTCAATGAAAGTTGCTCACTGGCGTTTGAAGCATCCAGAAGACCGCTCTACTGCATTTGGGCACCAAATTTGGGTGCCCAAATGCGGAAGTCTTGAGCACCGAGCAGACGCACTGGGGTTTCAAAACGGTAGAAGCATGCGCAGTGGCGTTTAAATGCGGAAGTATTGCAATCCCAGATTTGACCACCAGGCGACGGCCGCTTCACTGTTCTACCGTGATTTAACCCATTTAGACCGGCTCTCATGTCATTTTAGATTTCTTTGGCTATTCAAAAATAGCAAATATATAAGCTCATGGCGCGGCAGATCTGCATTTTTTTTTTTTAATCGTGACAATTAAAAAAAATATATATATATATACATATATATAGACATTTTGTTGAATCTGGCTCAGGTCTTAATGGGTTAAGTGGTTAACTAACGTTCAGGGCTTTATACAGTGAACCTCATTATCATGGCTGAGGGCTGCGTCGTGTCGGTGGACCCGCTGGAAACACGTGCGGGAGAGAAGGCATTCCACTTGTCCTCTCCTGCACTCCATATGTCCTCTCTCACCGTCTCCCTCTCTGGCTCACAGCCCCTCCCTTTCCCTTTCCTCTGGCTCTCCGCCCCTCCCTCTCCCTCTCCCTCTCGCCACTCCACCTATTATTCTGAGTTGCCTGCAGGTGCAGAGACTGAGTCATAGACCCGGTGGTTCTCAACACGCGGCCCAGGGCCCACCGGTGGGCCTAGGGGGTAATATTTGCAAGTGGGTCCCCCAAATAATTGGGAAAACGCTAAGATTTTAATGGTAAAATGACGTGAATATTAAAAAAGATTATGTAACAACATCTTTGACAAATGAGTTGTCCCTGTGCTACCGATAAATAAGAACTTAATGTTAGTTCCATTGGTCCTAGCCGGTTGGCTGCCGTGTTAAGTGGTCAGATGGGTGGGCTGCAAACGCTTTCATGACATTATAAGTGGGCCCTGATCCAGAAAAGGTTGAGGACCACTGCAGACCCCACATCCTTGTCCTCCCTTGCTCTCCTCATCCTCCTCCTATCCGGTCCTCCATACATTGCTGTAACAGTAGCCGCTAACAAGCCCGATAGAGACACAGCTCTCTCTCTCTCTCTCTCTCTCTCTCTCTCTCTCTCTCTCTCTCTCTCTCTCTCTCTCTCTCTCGCCCTCTCTCTCCCCCCAGCCGTTCCAACGATTAAGTCATCCTTTATTTCACCGCACCTCCATAGCGCTCTCTTCAAATCGCTCTCTCTTTCGTTCTCTCTCTCCTCTCTCTCTCACTCCATTTCTCAACCACCTTTCTCCACTCCCCCCCCACCCCCACACACACTTCTCCTCTCTTGCTCTCTCTCTTTCCCTCGCGTCTCTCTCCCTTTTTTTATTCACCCATTCATCACCGTCCCCGTCCCCCCCTCCCTCTCCAGCCTGGTGACAGGACCCGCTGAGTTCAGCAAAACACAAATTAAAAACGGTCCTCTCTTCCATCCCTCCTTCCACCCCCCCCCCCCCACCCTCTCGCTTCCTTTCTGCCTTCCTTCCTTCCGTCTGTCCATCCCGGCTCTCCCATTGGTTAGAGGTGATGTCATCATCTTCCTCTGTTGCCCGTCGATAACCTATTAGAAGTCGAGGTTTTTACAGTCAGCTGGGGAGCAGCGGCAGCACATGACACACATGCACATGGACGTGCATGTGCTCATGCATGTGCACGTGCACGCACATACATACAGTATGCACGTCCGCTGCCTTAACATTTCATTTCTTTCTGCCGTGTGTGTGTGTGTGTGTGTGTGTGTGTGTGTGTGTGTGTGTGTGTGTGTGTGTGTGTGTGTGTGTGTGTGTGTGTGTGTGTGTGTGTGTGTGTGTGTGTGTGTGTGTGTGTGTGTGTGTGTGTGTATGTGTGTTGTTTAATGGAGCCATTAGGTTAAACTGAGTGATTACAGCTTTGCCACCAATTGCCACCAAACTCCTAAGTAACAAGCGATAACATCTGGAGTGTGCGAACTGTTGTTGCACAGAAGAGGATGAAGTGATAGTGTGTGCATGACATGTGTGACTGCTGTTGTGTGTGAGTGTGCGCGTACTGTATGTGTGCGTGCTGTAATGACGGTGTCATTCACTCTCATACATGCAGTGTGACAGTCTTATGGTGCGTTCACACAGGCATATAAAAAGATAAATGCTACCATTCATTTTCAATGGAAACCAGCGACATGAAGATACAAAGTTACATCCGACGTTTGTAGATGTAGCTCTAGCGACGAAGATACAAAGCTACAAATTCAAGTTGAGCAGGGTTCAACTTCCAGATACAAAGATACAAAACTACAACTGCAGCTCCGATGTTCTCACGTTTGATGACGTCAACGACCGCGTTGAGCAACACAGATACAAAGGAACACAGCGACAAAGAGGCGGTGTATTTTTGTATCTTTTAATCTGCCCGTGTGAACGAACCATTAAACATTTGCACAACGAAGCATTGAGTGTGCACTGTCCTCCATGTCTGTATGTCTGTACCTGTTGTCCTCCATGTCTGTATGTCTGTACCTGTTGTCTTCCCTGTCTGTAGTCTCTGTACCTGTTGTCCTCCATGTCTGTATGTCTGTACCTGTTGTCCTCCCTGTCTGTATGTCTGTACCTGTTGTATGTCTGTACCTGTTGTCCTCCCTGTCTGTATGTCTGTACATGTTGTCCTCCCTGTCTGTATGTCTGTACCTGTTGTCCTCCCTGTCTGTATGTATGTCTGTACCTGTTGTCCTCCCTGTCTGTATGTCTGTACCTGTTGTCCTCCCTGTGTGTATGTCTGTACCTGTTGTCCTCCCTGTCTGTATGTATGTCTGTACCTGTTGTCCTCCCTGTCTGTATGTCTGTACCTGTTGTCCTCCCTGTGTGTATGTCTGTACCTGTTGTATGTCTGTACCTGTTGTCCTCCCTGTCTGTATGTCTGTACATGTTGTCCTCCCTGTCTGTATGTCTGTACCTGTTGTATGTCTGTACCTGTTGTCCTCCCTGTCTGTATGTCTGTACCTGTTGTATGTCTGTACCTGTTGTCCTCCCTGTCTGTATGTCTGTACCTGTTGTATGTCTGTACCTGTTGTCCTCCCTGTCTGTATGTCTGTACCTGTTGTATGTCTGTACCTGTTGTCCGCCCTGTCTGTATGTCTGTACCTGTTGTCCTCCATGTCTGTAGTCTCTGTACCTGTTGTCCTCCATGTCTGTAATCTCTGTACCTGTTGTCCTCCATGTCTGTATGTCTGTACCTGTTGTCCTCCATGTCTGTAGTCTCTGTACCTGTTGTTCTCCATGTCTGTAGTCTCTGTACCTGTTGTCCTCCATGTCTGTAGTCTCCGTCGCTGTCCTCAAAGCAGAGCGAGCAGGAGAACAGCCTCCCTCCCTCCACCCTGTTTAGATGAGGTCACCTCTAGCAGCACTCATGGGTTCTTGTGCTCCACTCTCTGATGACAAGGCAGCTCGCTGCTGCTCATGACACACAATCTCTGCATCTGTTTCGCTGTGTGTGTCTGTCCGAGTACATATACGTATGCACAGCAAAGTCCTCAGTGTTGATTTAACTCTGACAGTGTTTCAACACTCAGAGTTAAATGAACACTGAGGATTTCACTGTGTATGCATGCATACATGTGTCTATTAAGTGTGTGTCTGTGATTCCACACCTGTCTCTCTCTGTGTCTACTGTACACATACTGTATGTCTGTACATATCTGTCTCTGTGGCTTTGTTCAGACTGCGGGCAAATCCAATATGTTTCTCAAATCTGATCTTTAGGACTGACTTAGCATCGTTGACCAATCTGCATTGGTTGCTGTGGTAACGATGTAATGACTTAGGCGTGAGAAACGTTTTACTTATACTTCGTCGCACGAAACAGAACAGAACAAAAACTGCCAATGTACAAGCATGTAGATCGGCTGTCTTCGTGGAGCGACACCGTCGTACGGTGAAGTATAAATCTAAATCTAAAAATGGGATTTGGGCTGCCAGTCTGAACATAGCCTACAGTATGTGTCTGCTTTCATGTCATCTTTATGTATCTGTGTGTATGTTCTCTGTCTCCTTCAGCAACACCTTTTGAACCGTTAAATGAATGTGGCCATGCAGGACTTTGCCTATATTTGACCTGAATGTGGCCATTTTCCTAGAGCCGTTTCAGGGGATGTACATACAGTACACCATATATGGTGTCTCGTTTCAAGGGATCCATTTCTCTGGCATATATAGTGACCCTATCTGTCTCTCAGTCATTCTATCTCTCTCTACTCACCTCCCTTCTCTGTTTACCACAAACCTCAACAGTCGATTCCCCAAAGTCAACACCTCTGACTCGCACACACACACACACACACACACACACACACACACACACACACACACACACACACACACACACACACACACACACACACACATACACATTTTTGACACAATGCAAGATCGATCAAATGCATACGCATACCGTGCACACACACACACACACACACACACACACACACACACACAAACAGTCGATTCCCCAAAGTCAACACCTCTGACTCGCGCACACACACACACACACACACACACACACACACACACACACACACACACACACACACACACACACACACACACACACACACACACACACACACACAGACACACAGACAAGTTACGGAGCCTAAAGTTATCGGCACACAGATGCCTCTTGTTCCTGCATCACATGCTGGCCACTTTTTTTCTGAGCTCAGACCTTAACGAGACGTTGTGCTCTGTGATCTCAGACGGTTCGCTCCGAATCGTAAACTCTAGCCACCAAGAAGCCAAATGTGTCTGCGATGGCATCGCCGGACAAAGACGGCTCTGTCAGAACTCAGACCGTTCATAATGATGTTTGACGTTTTACGATGAGCTTCATCCCTCATTCTGTCATGTGAGGGGAGAAAATGTGCTTGTCTTCTCGTACAAGCCTTCCCCGGGTGCCCATGAGAGGCTCTCCTTTGCACAGTAAAATTGTCAATGTTAGTTTAACCACTTGAACCCTATAGCGGCCCTATAGGCTCTATTCACAGCAGCCATATTATTACGACATTCACAGGTGTTACCAATGATACTAATGAAGGCTCTGTTCCATTATGGTCAAACAGAGTCAGGGTGCTAATATTGTGCATGTTGGCTCACTGGAAACACCAGTGGGTCTACAGTTGGGGTCCAGTGACCCTCATGGGCTTCCAAATGGCCCCTTACAGGTGTGTAACTCTGAGAGTGTACAAATGGAACCAAATGGACCCGTAGTATCATTGGTAACACCTGTGAATGTCTTCATAATATGGCTGCTGTGAATAGAGCCTATTCTTGGCCTGTCATAATAGGCAAAAAATGACAGCATAAATAGCCAAACATTCGGTGGTAATGGGAGATCTACAGTACAAGCTCACAACTTCTTGCAACGCAACGCATTTCCACCTTGTAGATTGGCTATTTGGGGGGGTCTAGAGGTAAAAAAAAAAGAAGGGGGAAAAGCCCCTTGGGGGACCCCAGTCAACAAAGTATATAGGGTTTAAGTGGTTACAATACAACATTGGTTCTCAAAGTGGGGTCCGGGGACCCCCAGGGCTACTTGAGGTGGTTCCAGGGGGTCCCCTGCTAAATGATGGATAGGAACCAAATGGACCCTTATGGGTCTGTAACTCTGAGAGTGTACAAATGGAAACAAATGTTCCATTTGTACACTCTCAGAGTTAAATTAACATTGATTTTACAATATGAATTGGGGTCCCAGAGACATACAGTACATGCCATTAAATGGGGGTCCGTAGCCTAATGCATGTCAAACTGGGGGTCCTTGAAATTAAAATGGTTGAGAATCACTGCTAGAGAGCCGTAAAAATCTTCTCTTATGGGGGTCCCTGGCTTATCTTTTCAAATGGGGGTCCGTGGGCTAATAAGTGTCAATTTGGGCGTCCTTGACATGAAAAAGTTTGAGAACCACTGCAATACAATACACAGTAAAATCCTCAGTGTTCACTATTCCGCTTGTAACTCTCTCAGAGTTAAATTATCACTCAAGGGCACTCCGGTGGCGCCGGGGAAAAAAGTACCTGCCCATCACCACGGAGTCTAGGGGTTCAAATCAAGCCCCCAGAACCCAGTGATTGCATTGAAGCGCATTGGACATGCTGGCCATTCATAGGTACTGCAGCTCAAAACGGCTGGGGCCACTGTACATGAATGAGCGAAAACGGTTTCGACCAATGGGCTCGACTCACGAGCTCACGCATAAGCTTGCGCACCGAGGTGACGCAAAACGCGTCACTGATGTGACTCAAAACGCGTCACTGATGTGACGCAAAACACGTCACTGATGTGACGCAAAGCGTGTCACAGTGGCCCCAAGTAGGCCTCGCCCATCACACTTCACAACCCGGAAGAAGGGGTGAATTCGCCTCATGCGCTGGGTGAGCAACTTAATGCAAGTGGATGGGAGGCGATATCCGTGCCCTCATTTTTTAACTCTATGGTTCAAATACACTGTGGTGCGTCTGGCTTGTCTATACGTCATATCATGGATAGAGTAGTCTCCACTCTCCAGTAGCCAGACGATCATAGATCTCTACCTACCCATACATATAAAGACGGCTAAATTCAATGTGTGTGGTCAAACTGGGTGGAAACTATTAAAAAATGATTTAAAAAAAATAATAATAACTGCGTTGTGGCAAATTTCACCTTTTTTGGACATTTTAGAAATTATTAAGTATATGTCCTGTTTTGGCCATAGTACATTATTTATTATGATCATTGGTACCAGGCATTGTCAGACATTGTCTTTGTATATTTAAGTTATTTGTCTGTTCTGTTTACAAAGCCTAATTTGTATTTAAATGTTCCATGCCAAAAACACAATTAGATTACAGTTATTTGTAGGATGACTTAATCATCAACCAAAATGTCATGAAGGTGACAGACCAACAACTTGTTAACTCTTTCGGACAAATTTCGGACAATTTCTGAAAATGTACTTCGTAATGTGTACTATTTAAATACTTGAGTATAAACTTTGCCCACCAATGGCTGTCATCCCTCACTGTTCATCCGTCAGCCCCTGCACGCACACACTCCAGATTTCGGTTATTTACAGTTTGTCAGTGTGTGTGTTTAATTAGTTTAATGAGTGACCTATGCGAGAATCCCCTCATCTGTTGCCAACGTTCTGATTAGTGATTCTGATGGAGAACGACAGCAGACTGGCACTCATTCATTCCACACTTGACAAGTAAACTGAAATGAACACCTAGTGTAATAGTAAACTAAACTTTTTTTTCTGGTTTGTTTGTATTTTGTGTGCTATTGGTTGCCACGGGCCGTTTCATTCATCCTTTAATGTGTGTTGTTTGATTCGGTTCTTTTGATGAACTGTCCATTGAACAAGCCAAGGTCAGTTACGTTTTGTTCTCAATGCAAGCTGTTGTCTGCTCTCTCTCTCTCTCTCTCTCTCTCTCTCACACTCTCTCTCTCTCTCTCTCTCTCTCTCTCTCTCTCGCTCTCTCTCTACCTCTATTGTTTCCCCTTCAGTCCTGTCTGCGGCTCGTCGTTTGTTCTTTACTCCTCTTTGTTCCCTTTTTACGCAGATTTTATTCAGTCCTTCTCAATAAGTCAGCATCTGCTTCTCTCTTGCTCTCTTCATACATTATATACTGTACAGCCTCAGTCTTTCTCTCGCTCGCCCGTTTCCCCGTTCCAATTTGTCTGTGTTGTGATATGAGCACAGTGTGTGAATAGAATGCCAAGGACGGATGGGTAGACAGTGGGGTGAGAGGGTTCACATACGTACGTACTACGTGGTACACACACACACACACACACACACACACACACACACACACACACACACACACACACACACACACACACACACACACAGTCTACGTATACTGTACTGTTCTGTCTGAGGACACACTATGGATGCACACTGTAGGTTTTTTTTCACACTGCAAGTTGAACGGGTTCAGACCAATTCTCCTATTATCGTCCCTGTGGTGATGCACTCAGACACTGCACGCACACACACATGCACGCACACACACACACACACACACACACACACACACACACACACACACACACACACACACACACACACACACACACACACACACACACACACACACAGCTAAACCTTGAGTAATTGCTCCTGAAGTCTATCAGGAATGATTAATGATGAAGATTTTAAAAAGAAATGGATGATTGTAAAAAAATAGTTGCACATAACGGAAACTCTTGAGAGATCAGCTACGTGTGTGCACATATGCTTACATGCACACGCACACATGCGTGCGCACACACACAGACACACACAGACACACACAGACACACTTGTTCCAGCTCCGGTGGACTGGCAGATTGGCATTTGGCAGAGGGATGCTTAAAAGTTAAAGATTTAATTATTCATGAAAATCAGTGACATGACTAATGAATAAGTCCTTGTTCGCCCTCTTTTTGCCCCTGCAGCACTAATATATTGGTACAAAAAAAGGATGCCTTCTCCTTTTCAAAGCTAATCATAAAAGTAGGCCACGCACAGTCTTAGAATTCCCCAAATCCAAATTCAACATCATTAAGTTTGCAGCGTGGAAAATCACACAGCGCTTGGACCCTCACTGTGTGTTAATAAACCAGAGCAGCGAAGCTGTTCCCTTTGTGGTCAGACATGCCTTTTGGGGTGCAACAGTGAATCAAACTAATTGATTTATTGATTATGAAAAATTAACGATAATTAAATGAAATAATCAATCCCTATTTTGGGCATGTCATTATATGTGAGAAGTTTCCAACAGTTCCGACATTTTCACCATCTTTGCACGATACCATTAAGTATAAAACAGGGCTTAATTGATGCGTTGATACATTAAAGAAAACGATCTTTTCCATCAATCGATTACTCAAAAAAGCAATCGATAGAATAATCACTAAGACCAAAATCGATTGTTGCAGCTCTACATGCCTTCATAATGTTCTGATCAGTAGAGGTCAGTTGTGTTTGGGTAGATTTTCAGGGGTCTCAAAGTCCCCCCAAACAACTGCATGTAGCGGCCCATTATAAAATATAAGCTATGCCGTAAAAACAAGATCACTTCAGTATTCAAATGGGTCATTGCGAAGAACTAGGCTGTGTTCCATGTTTTAAACACCTCACCTTCGTGAAGCGTAAGCCAGAAAAGCCAGGAATGACTGTAAATGACTTGAAACCTAACATACTTCATTTAGACACTTCAGCTCAGAAATAACCAAACCATTATTTAACCATTTACCATTTATTAACCAATACCATATTAACCATTTACCATTTACCATATATTGCAATGATATTGCATTCCGTTTGGCAGTGCGACTCTGCTCATGTGATATTACAGATTCCCTGTGCAAACATGTCACAGATCATCACAAACCCCCCGAGCAGAGCATAATACAGTTATTACATAAACACAACATTGAACCCTTAATGCACAACCAAACATAACACAACACCATCCACAGAACCATCCCACCAACATTGATTGAATATTTCTATTAGGCAAAAAAGTAAAACAGCACAGTTACATTTAAAATACTTTGTCTAAAAGGTCCTTGCGGTCTTGTTTCCAATGAGGTCCTTGGTATTCAATTCATAGTCATATAGTGGCACCACAGTTCAAATATCAATACAAAAATACAGAAAAAGATAACACTATGTACAAACAAAAATTAAAAAAAGCTATATGTATAAAAAATAAAGCTATATGTAAAAAAGGGGGGGGGGGTCGTCTGTCTAACGGGAAAATAGTACTACCTCCTTTTTTGACCCCCTGAAAGGTGAATTTTCAGGGCTGTTTTGAATGAGCCCAGCGAACTGCACTTTTTGAGGGATGGGGTTAACAAGAACCAAATGCCACAGGGAGGAGGCCGGGGAGGTTGAGGATTTTTTTACACTGACAGCTGTACAACCGGCACTGACATAAGCACGTAGAATGAACAGAGAACAGAGGCTGCTTAAATGAACCGCCAGAGTTGCACTGTGGGTATGTGGGCGTGAGTGAGTTGGCTTGTAGCGAATGAGAATGACAAGAGGTTGAACGTACTGCCTTAAAGGAGTACGACTGTATAAGCTTGTTAGCGAATGGGGGGGGGTCCGGGGAGAGTGAATGAAGTATATAAATATTCTGCCTTCCTTGCCTAACTGAATCTATTCTGGGTCGAAATAGCTGATCGCGTTGTGAGCGTGTAGATCGGCTATTTTCCGTATTTACGTGTTACCTTTGGGATCCGGTCAACTATGAATAAGGCCCATAGGAATCCGGTCAACCGAGTATAGGGCTCATGGGAATACGGTCAACTAACGGACGTGTGATGATAGCGAGGCATCATCTCTGCAGAGCGTGCTGGACCTTTTTAACCCAGTGAAACTGTCCACAAATACAGGTAGTGCGGGTGTACAGTACAGTACATACATACAGGTAGCAGTGGTGGAAAGTAACTAAGTACATTTACTCAAGTACTGTACTTAAGTACAATTTTGAGGTACTTTTACTTTACTAGAGTATTAACAATTTACAATACTTTTACTTCTACTCCACTACATCTCGGAGGCAAATATTGCTTTTACTCCACTACAATTATGGCCATTGGCCATTTGAAAATAGCCGATCTACAAGCTCAGTGTGCAGATCTTCTATTTTCAAAACATTTTTATACATTAGAAAACGTGGGACATTCTGCATAATGAGTACAATCTACTTTTGGTACTTTAAGTACATTTTGATGCCAACTTTTGTACTTTTACTCAAGTAAATTTTGAATTCCAGACTTTTTTGTAACAGTATTTCTACATTGCAGTATTGATACTTTTACTGAAGTAAAAAATGTGAGTACTTTTTTAACCAGTGACAGGTAGTGCGGGTGTACAGTACATTACTATGAACATTTATAGTCAACAAGACTTATGTAACACCTGCAATGCCACCCCCACACTGTGGCCTATAATAGCGGCTTGCTCAGATGTGTTTATATATACAGGCGTGGTTCTCAAAGTGGGGTCCAGGTCCCTCTGGGGTCCTTGGAGGGTTCCAGGGGGTCCCCAGCTAAAATGTGTTAATATAGCATCAAAATCAGTTGAACCACTTTAACCCTATATTCAGCGGCTGTTTGAAATCTATAAGCGATCTATATGTTCACAACGTGTCACGATGCGACGCGTTGTGAACTTGTAGATCTGCTATCTTGTAGATCTACAAAAAAAATGATTAAACATGAAAGATTTGGAATAGTTTTTAAACATTACATACAAAACTTGTATGAGGGTTCCTTGCACACATTTTTTATTGAAGATTTCCAGAGCTACAGAGCTACATTTAAACTCCGAAGGCTTAGGCTATACTTCTCTGACTGGGGCCCCCCAGGGGTCTGTACTGGGTCCCCTCCTTTTTTCCCTCTCATAATGGGCTATGTTGCGACGTGTTGTGTGAGCTTGTAGATCAGCTTTTTCCACCGAATGTTTGCCTAATATCACTGATTGTTCGCCAATTATGACATGCCCAGAATATACTGAGGAAATTGGCTGTGTGCTTAGTCTCTCTCTCTCTCTCTCTCTCTCTCTCTCTCTCTGTCTCTGTCTCTCTCTCTCTCACACGCATGGGGAAACCAGCCTCAGGGATCCAAGTCTCAAGGCACCTAATCACACTTTGATCTCCCAAGCACTGGAAAAACCTGAGTGTTAACCTGAGTGTTAATTGATAATGTTTTTACATTAACCACTTGAATCATTGCATCCCTATTCTGAGGAGAACCTTAGCCAAAAATAGCAGATTTACAAGCTCACAACGCCTCGCGGTGAGCTTGTAGGTCGGCTATTTTCAGCAAAGAGGTTGGTGTAGAGGGAAAAAAAGAGCAGACTAAGTACACCAGCGTTAAAGGTCAAGTTTACTAAGTATTGACGGTTTAAGTGGTTAAATGTCTGAAAATACACGACAGTGCTGTCAAACAAAAACAAAAAAACGGTCTTGAAACGGGAGCTAGGGCCCCCCCCCGGCCTCGAGTAGAAAAAAGACCCCGGCCGCCGGGGCATCCTCCTCCTCCGGCCCCGGGAGCCGAGACGGGACAGGACGGACCCCAAGGAGTCCCGTCAGCTTAGCGATTTAGCTTCGACCCCCTGGCCTCCTCCCAGTCTCGAGACGAGAAGAAGGAGGAGAAGAGAAAATAAATGTAAGAAATAAAAATGAAATAGCGTTAGTTTCCCCCCCACGAGGCCGGGGCTCGCCTTGAGTCATGCACCCTGCACAGACAGGGCTATGTCAGGACAAGAATATTGTGCATAAACACTTCAACTCTCCTAGTTAACAACTTTCACTCCGGTGTCCATATATTTGGACATAGGCGACATAGGTGGATATAGGCTAAAATATTCAAAATAATTTCAAAAAAGCTGTAAAATATCCCCCTCATTTTTTTTTATTATGTTGGAAATGTTTTGAATACATGTAGCTTAAATACATGTTAAGGGAATCATGCACAAATACTGTATTCCACTCACATAAGAAAGCAAATATGCATGCATTCTAGTAACATACACAGCTCAACATACAACGCCTAATTTACACAATTGCACGGCCACCATACTTACATTGGAAGAAGTAGTTTTCTGTTCTGGCCCCACAGTGGTGGAATGAACTTCCCACTGATGTTAGGACAGCAGAGTCACTGCCCATATTTCGCCGCAGGCTGAAAACCCACCTCTTCAGGAAACACTACCCTTCCTCTCTGCCTGGCCTACTTGTTGTTAACTAGTTGTACGAACGCTTGTTTTCTATTGTTGTATTGTTTATTGGATCTTGTTTAGTCGATAAACTTATTTGTTTTAGCTCATGCTCATTTGAGTTTGCTATTTTGTCTCATCTGTTTAAGGAAATAGGTAGCTGATATATTGCACTTTTACCTTAGCGCGAGGTATACTCTTGGTTGCTTGTTTTTGCAGAAAATGCACTTAAGACTTCTGGTGATTAGTAGTTTTCGTTCCCTACCTATGTTGAATACACTTATTGTAAGTCGCTTTGGATAAAAGCGTCTGCTAAATGACTGTAATGTAAATGTAATGTAATTAATGATCGTCCGTGCATCCGGCCTCACAGGCTGGGTGTAAAACGGACAGCACAAATTACCATAATGCTTATTTGAGTAAAGTTTCCACAAGTTTACGAGGACAACATCGCTCCGTAAATAGCCTTTGGAGATGATGATTAATCCACGCTGTGTTGAAAGTGAGGCAGCCATTTGAGAGGTTTACATGGGAGCATGGCTGACTGTTTAATTGCTCAATGCTCTAATAGGGCTTTGAGGCGTGGTGAGATTGGAAACAGATTATTGCACAGTCGGACACCTCTGATGTCACCGTACAAAACTCCAAGCGCGCAGGTGTGCAGGTGTGTGTGCGTGTGCGTGTGCGTGTGCGTGTGCGTGTGCGTGTGCGTGTGTGTGTGTGAGAGACAGAGAGAGAGAGAGAGAGAGTGAGTGAGTGTATTTCATCAAGTCCATCATCACAATATAAGACCTGTGAGCTGATGTTTGTGCATGCAGGTGTGCATGAGTGAGTGTGTGCGTATGGGTGCGTGCGGGTGCATGCATGTGCATATATGCTCCGGTAACTATTGACAACTGGCTTCAGATGATCTTGTGTCATATGACCAATGCCTCCTGACTTTCTCTCTCTCTCTCTCTCTCTCTCTCTCTCTCTCTCTCTCTCTCTCTCTCTCTCTCTCTCTCTCCCTCCACCCATCTCTCTCTCCGCCTGCTCTTTCTTACTCCTGTTCTCATCTCATTGTGTCTCCTTGCATGTCTTCTGACTTGTTGAATCAAGAGTCTCTCTTTCTTGCTTTCCTTCTTTCTTGACCTCTCCTAACCTCCTTACGCCAGCCTTCCTCAATCCCAGAACACATGATCCTCGACCGTGTGCATGTGTTTGTTTGTGAGGAGGTACAATAAGGTTGCTTTTCAATGGACCACTGTTTATTGGCGCTGAGTATATGTGAAGAGAAAGGCTGTCACTCAAAAGAGAGGGAGAGAGAGAGACAAAAATGAGGAAGCCACAGGGATTATAAAGATGACCTGATTCAATAAATGGAACAATGTAGTTTTGTTGCAGAGACAGAGAGCCACTGTCCGTCTCTTCCCTGAGAGTTTGTACGTTGTGACCTTTGTCACGAAAGACCAGCTGCTCGTTGAGATTGAAATCTAAGCAAACAATATCGAATTGCCCCTGTAGACGAAAAGGAAAGCAAGAAAACAAATCACGGGGTTCAGTATACATGTGTACATGTGTATTTGATATTTGTTTTGATTTTATATTTTTTACTCTTATTCTTATTCCCCACAGGGGTCTGTACTTGGTCTCCCCCCCCCCCCAAATAGCAGATCTATAAGCTCACAGTGAGCTTGTTTTTAACCAACGATCGCCTATTTTTGCTGGATGGTCGCCTGTTATGACCTGCCCAGAATAGCGACGCTAGCTAGGTTCATGTGGTTGAAATTGCAATTCGTGGGAAGCTTGCACTAATGAATATATTTTATACCTGGTGTACATTTGCGATGTTGACAAATTGAAGTTCCTGCCTGTCCTCGTAAAACCCAGTGCCCCTGTATAAGGTGTTGGACACACTGGGATCTTTCATCTGCTCATGTTAAGGTTAGTATAACATTAGGCCATTGAGGGTTTCCCTTTTCACGAAAATTAAGACTTGCCCGAGAAAATGAATACAAAGCTCGTATAAGGTCAGTCCTGTGGGTTCGTTCTGGGATATGAATGTGACTATTAGCCAGACGTATACAGGCCAGAGTCAACTGCTATGAACTAGCTATTTTACTTTACATTCTTTCATCCTTTACTTTCAACATGGGAACAGTAACATGAGGATATACTTAATCATGTTAAGTCCATAAAGGAGAGTAACATGGGAGTAGCTATCCACTGCCTATGCCGGCAATTCTTTATTTTTATTTCTTTAATCCAGCAACGTTACGGTATTCCAATAGAAAAGGCACTTATGTGGGCTTAGATCTAAGCGTGTGAGGTAGGGGAGAGCAGTCAGACTGATCCCAGACTCATGGTATCCACTTTGATCTCCTAATGGAGAAAGGAACAGCCAAGCATATTGGGGGAAAAATGCACAGGCAGAGTATGAACGCATCTCTGATATGTCCAACACAAATGTAGCATAAGAGGAAGAGGGAGACAGGGCAGAGACTGTGAAATCAGCCTATTACTCATCATAGGGCCCAGTGCCTCCATATGGCATCAGACGCACTGAGAGCTTTCATCTGGTCATGTTATTAGTTAGTTAGTGTTGTTATGACAACCATGCCATTGAGGGTCTTTCTTTTCATGAAAAAGAATTAGGGCATGCCCGAGAATACGACTACACAGCTATATGGTCAATCCTGTGGGTTCATTCTGGGATATGCATGTGACTATGAGCAAGTTGTTGGTAAATCTCAACCGATATGAACTCCATATCCATTGTTAACACATGACAATCCACAGCTATGCTATGTACTGTATGCTAAATTTGTTCTGCTATGTAGTTTGAACTGCATAGCAGTCAGTCCTATACAAGGTTAACATAACCTGGTGGACCAATACTGGTCAGCTGACAGGTGTTTAGATAAATTAACCACTTAATCCCTATATGTCTTATGCTTGACCAGGGTCCCCCAAGGCTATACCTGGTCCCCTCCTTTTTTCCCCTCTACACCAAATCTCTTCAGGCCATCTACAAGCTGCTTGCGTATTACACATGCCCAGAAATGGGACCCTATTGGGTTCATGTAGTCAACCCCCAGCGGTTCTTGTATTCTTATATTCGTTTTTACTGAGGTTAAGGTTGGGAATAAGTTTAGGGTTAGGCATAGTTTTACTGAGGTTACGTTTAGGAATAAGGTTAGGTTTAGGCATAGTTTTACTGAGGTTAAGTTTAGGAATAAGGTTAGGTTTGGGCAGAGTTTTACTGAGGTTACGTTTAGGAATAAGGTTAGGTTTAGGCATGGTTTTACTGAGGTTACGTTTAGGAATAAGGTTAGATTTAGGCATAGTTTTACTGAGGTTACGTTTAAGAAACCTGATGGCGACCGTTCCGAGGTTGCCGGATTTGACCCGGGGCGAGCGTGTTTTGGGGCGAGCGTTCTTGTATTCAACAGAGGGACCATGACATGATGATTAAGTGCACTCCTTTCATTTCAGTTCTGTTACGTCACTGCATCGGATTTTAATGGGCTACTTTCATTATCCCATGATTCAATTTGTGTAGTTATGGTCAGCCCAGAAAATTATTATGAATACAATGGACAATTCATGTTGTAATTCCCCATGGGAAACTTGCCAAAGGACATTGACATTTTGTTTTTCGAAATAATAATTTCAGGTGTGAACGTTGTATGAGACTGGTAGAATGCTCAGAACAGCTAATGTTATAGTATTCATTGTATTTTATGAAAGTTAATACACAACCTTTCTATCAATCCTGAACTTGGACTTATTTCGGTTAGAAACGTATTAAAAGTCGGTCAAGCGATGTTGGAGTTTTGGTAGAACCTTTGGTTGTATAATGTTTTTTACCTGAGCATGAGTCCAGATATTGTCCAACATCTTTCTCTGTTGCTTCTGTTCTTAGTTTCAATTCACTCTCAAAAGGTCTCAAAATTACACTTTGAGCAGATAAACACACTGAAACAAACTGTATTCTGCCAACATATAGAAATGAGTCCAAATAGTTACGTGACCACTAATTACCTTTGTGCACATTAATTCAAATAGGAATGCCTTGAATAAGTCAAGATCTTAAATGGATGGCATTCCAGTTCTCAAGTTTTTCTCCCAATAAAGTTTCAGTGTCTCTATTTTTCCAAATGGCTCAATTTGTCAATCACTGCTATTAGATTAGCTTGGGCTACGTCTTTTCAGTGAAACTATTGAATTTCATTGTGCACTAGTCTTGTTTTCCCCTCCCTTTTGTTTTGTGCAAAACGGCATTTTTCCCCCCTCAAAATTGCTTGTTCAACTCAATCAGGACGCTCTAATGCTGCCAGAGAGCAGATGATCACAGAGCTTTTGTAGAGTAATGAGATTTTTATTGGAATGCCACTGGAGGGGTGCAACACACACAAACACGCAGAAGCCCATAGCATGGCTCTCCACACACACGGTCACACACAAAGTACACACAGACACACAGAGAAAGAGAGCATACAATTTTGTGTATTGGGTTCAAACTTTATCCAATTATACCATAATACATAATTTGAGTGGGTGGGGGTTATGAATATAGAAGTGTTTTGTGAAGTGTTCTTGAAATCTCCATGGATCAAGTTCAAGTTTGCTTTCGACAGTGTCTTGTCTTCCCATCGTGTCACTTCTTAATGTTGCAGCCTTTGCGGTCATATACTGCAGGGAACCGTTGCATCATCACCATTGGTCCTTTGCTTGGATCACGTACACATATTCATGGCTGTGATATAACTTCAATATTCTGTGCCTACCTATATTTTCTGAGTTTGGATATAGGGAGTGCTCCAGCGCTTTAAAACTCTCCCTCTAGTGCAGTGGATCTCAAACTTTATTTCTTGCCAAGTACCCCCAAATTGATATGTATTTGGCCGTGGACCCCCATCTGAAAATGTTTTGTGCCAGGGACCGCCCTTGTGTTAAAAAAAGAAAAAAAAGTTTCAAAATCTTCCGAGCATTTTCAAGATTATAAAAAACTTTCAAAAATAGCAGCATGTATAAGCTTGCAGCACATCACTTCGTTGTAACGCGCTGTGAGATTGTACATCTGCTATTTTTAATGTACAATGTATAAATGGATAAAGTGGTTCAAATGATTGTGATGCTGTATTAACACATTTAGCTGGGGACCCCCTGGAACCCCCCAAGGACTCTTTGTAGATCGGATCTTTTCAGCACATAATCTGAATTTTGAAGAATATGTTACAAATAATAACATTTAGAGAAATTGGTGCCTCCTGAGCAAATGTATCTTAAACTGTCATTATGTTCAAAATAGAACAGCATGACGGCAAATAAGTATTGCTTTATACTTTAAAAAATGTTATGCATGTCAAGCTTTTTTGTTCTATCATTAAACAGTAAAATATTTATTTTCCATTTCCCATTTTCTCTCATGTACCCCTTGTAATAACACCTCTGCATACCATTAGGAGTATACATACATACCCCCGGCCCCATTTGAGAAACACTGCTATAATAGAAATCTGGTCAAAATAAAAAATAATCATGTCTTGATATGCATGATGAACGCTGTATCTTCCGAGCATTGTTTTATATTGTTGGGGCTGGTGAACCATCTGGTGAGGCAAACCAAGCGTGCGATACAAACATTTGAATGTTAACAGCCTTGGTCAACTTAGTAGAAGGAATTCTTTAACTACATCCATCCATCCTTCCTCCTGTGGGTCGTTTAGAAATACTTATGTCTATAATAAAACTAGTGTGTGACATACAACGCACATATTGCAGCTGAGCAGATTGAATTAAAGTACAAAGTGTTCCCACCTTCCCCTATAGGGAGAAGCATCTGGTTGTGTGTGTGTGTGTGTGTGTGTGTGTGTGTGTGTGTGTGTGTGTGTGTGTGTGTGTGTGTGTGTGTGTGTGTGTGTGTGTGTGTGTGTGTGTGTGTGTGTGTGTGCGTGCGTGCGTGCGCGCGTGCGGACCACTTAGTCTGTGCATGTGTGTGTACATATTTGCATTAATGGGATTTCTTATTTTTTTACCAGGTGTGTGTGTGTGAGAGAGAGATAAATTAGAGAGTGAAAGTGAGAGAGTGAGTAAAGAGGAAGTAGGGTCCTCCAGTGTAAATACAGCAAGATTGATGGTACTGTAAACACACACACACACACACACACACACACACACACACACACACACACACACACACACACACACACACACACACACACACACACACACACTCAACTGTGTGTGTTTGGAGTTCCTGTCTCAGGCCAGGCACTCTGCCATCTCCAAGGGTGTTGGGTTGGCACACAACCATCCTGGAGAGCGAGCGAGAGAGAGAGAGAGAGAGAGGTGGAGGGGAAAGAGGGATGAATGGAGATGACATGGACTGATTGCTCCTGAACAGTAAGAAAAGCAGAAACAGTGACAGCGTTTGAAGTTACTGGATGTTCCATCAGCAGGTTGGCAGGCAGCAGAGCCAGCCATGTGCTCGCCACGTTTACACTGTCACTGTCGTCCTCTGTCCTTCACCGTGAATATTCAAAGATTTGCACACATTTTCATGATTTTTCAAAAATCGAAGTGACATGCTATGAGCTTGTAGATCTGCTATTTTTGAATAGCCAATATGGCTAAAATCTAAAATGACGCAGATTCTTTCCCGGTTTTAATGGGTTAAGTGGTTAACCCATGACTTTATGTTATAGTTGCCGTTTACCTGTGGTTTATCCTGTTAAATACAGCACATGATAGGTGATTTAATTCTTCCGTTTTTAATGAACGCATTACACCATCTGAGCCAGCTCTCTTTTTCACATGACTCCAGGCTGCAGGTCAGTTAAACAACTTTTCCCCGTCCATTTTGGTGAAACCAACTTTGTGTGTGGTTAATAGTATGCCATAGAGTTAAAAAAAATAACGGAAATCCCCGTCCCATCCACTTGTAGTTGCTCTCCCAGCGCATACTCCCTTTTCAGCCCTTCCTCCGGGTTGGGAAATGTGATGGGCGGGGCCTATTTGGGTCCTTTGTGACGTGTTTTGTGTCACGGAGGCGACGCGTTTTACGTCACCTCGGTGCGCAGCCCTGTGCGCAAGCTTGTGAGTCGAGCCCATTGGTCGAAACCGTTTTCGCTCGTTCATGTGTCTGGCCCCAGCCGTAATAAGCTGCAGTAACTATGACTGGCCAGCATGTCCAATGCGCTTCACTGCTCCCTCTCGGTTCTGGGGGCTTGTACAGTAGTATGCACATCAGGGTCACCTATTGGTCAGGCTGTAACGCAGGGTACCTGGTTCAACCACCACTTCATCTGTGTCCTGTTTGAGTGAACAAGACACTGAACCTTTCTATTGAACCTAGCTGCTCATTATATAAGCTGCTCTAGGTCATTGGTTCTCGAAGTGGGGTCCGAGGACCCCCAGGGGTCCTTTGGGGGGGTTCCAGGGGGTCTCCAGCAAAATGTGTTAGTATAGAATCTCAATAATTTTAACCACTTTAACCTTTTATACTTTGGCTATTAAAAAATAGCAGATATCTCTCTGCAATTCTTTTTTAAATCATGAACATTTGTGAAAACCTTTGAATATATATTTTTTAAACTGAACATTTGTAACTCAAATCTTTGGTTCTGGGGGTCCCTGGAACAAAGTATTTTGCGATGGGGGTCTGCGGCCAAATACATATCATTTTAGGGATCCTTGACATGAAAAAGGTTTGAGAACCACTGCTCTAGGTAACAATGCCATCCAAATAACAGAAGTATAAATGTATTATTTATCCACAATGTATAAATGGATAACATTTTATGTAGACATTTCTTGCCTTACCCCCAGCTGTGTATGATCAAGAGGTCATGGTGAGCCTATTTTGACTGCTATGATTACAACAACAACATTTTATGAGCTAGAGCACTGTAGTTAATACAGTTATCAACCTTTTTCTTTTTTTTTTTTAAGGACAAATGTCTGCCTTATTTCCGTGAGACAGGAAAGGCAGGAAAGAGGCAGGGGATGATATGCATCAAAGAGCCTGGGGTCAGATGTGAACCTCGGTCAGCTGCGAGAGTACAGTCTGTAATAGTGTTGCTGTCGACTATAAACCTTGTACGTCCAAAACCGTTACTTTTCAGGAAATGGATTTCTTTGTTTCATTTGTTTTTTAAATAGTGAAAATAGCCGTTCCACCATACAAAACAACCAACTTTAGCACGCTGTCTCAATCATTTTCAATGGATGTTAAACTCTGAGCGTGTCTTATGTGATACAGATGAATTGTGTGTTTTAGTATTTCCGTGTCCATGTGTGTGAAGGGCAAACACGTCCACATCTGTAGCAGCCATTTAAACACCATGAAATGAGCAACTGGGTAATTTTTGACCAATAGCACGCTTGGCTGGCTTATCTGACCAATGGCACGCTTGGCTAGCTTATCTGACCGATGGCACGCCCGAATGGGTTGCATATGTGACCTTTATGGGTCAATGTCAGAGGGCGAGGGATCTTGCTCCGAGCGCTCAAGCCTTATAAAAAATGCATTTAACCACGCACACACACACACACACGCACACACACACACACACACACACACACACACACACACACACACACACATACATACATACATACATACATATTAGTCATTTAGCGAGGTCATTACCCACCTAACACATACGGACATACACACTCACATGCTCTTTCTGTCCCTCACATGCACGCACGCACACACAACATCACACAAACACACACACATACATACACAAAATCTAACTAAACTAAATGAACTAAACTGAATTCAATTATTTTATTTCAATGAATCTGACTAAAGCCAAATATCGTATGAGGCCACAAGACTGGTTTCCAGTTCGGCGCCAATAGAACAGTTACTGTTCAGGCTACCAACCTCTTTATAAGTTGATTCAAATATAGCGTCAGAGTGATTACCATGACAACAGTTGGTTGGCACATCCATACATGCGTCAGACCTTTTTTTTTTGTGGTCTTTTTTAGCGTTATGCACGTCAACAAAGCCCTCCGTTTAAACCCCTGTCAGGGAGTGGGTGTCCGGGCATGTCCTGTGCTGCTGTGCGCTCAGCTTTCTGGTTCATCTCCAGATAATGTTGTTAGCCTCATTACAGACGAGAGACATGCTTGTCTGGCTTCCAGCCTTGTTGGTGAGGCTCCTTAATGTTCACAAAATGTTTGACAGAGCCGTCCAAGGTTACAGGGATAATGCGATTTTCAGGCTGGGTTTTTCACATTCACTCTGCATCATTAGAAGAACTCGGGTGGTCAAAACTCAGAGCAGATGTGCACACGCAGTAAAATCCCCAGTGTTCATTTATCTATTTGTAAAAAGAATGTACTGTAACCAAGTGGACCCAAATTAACACTCGGGAATGTACTGTGCACAATAGATTTGTGAGTTATGAACACTGTTTCCCAAACATTTTGTAGGGATCCAAAGTAAATATTAATTTGTTTGTTTCCTAAAATGTTGTAAACATTATTTCAAAAAATGTTCAATAAATAAATAAAAGTTTTTTTTAAATAGTGAAAATAGTAAATACAAGCTAGATTGCCTATTTTCAATATTTAATGCCCTAAGTGCATGCCCTAAGTGGTTATTTCATAATGTATTTTTGTAAGATTGGGTCCCAGGTTAACACCTAATGTACCTTTTGGATCTTGAGCTGAAAAGAGTATTGCACATGCTCGTCCACAACATCTCGTACATCCTACTGTATATTACAATTGGCATGTTTCGCACATACGCGGCCGTGTGCGGTCTGTTGTCTGAGTGAGTGTTGCTATCCGACTGTGGCCAGGTTTAGCGAGAGAAATATTTGGGAGGCTCCAGGTCGGACGGACACACACACAGCCAATCCAATCCAATCCAATCCACTTTATTTATATAGCACATTTCACAACCAGGGTTTACAAAGTGCTGTACAGAAAATCATGCAAAATACACTGTTAAAATATGCTAAAAACACAGAAACACAGCCCCGCGAAGCATTCGCTGGGGGTCCGAGGACCCTGACAAAGAGCGCACATATAGTATGGACTATAATAATAAGAATAATGCTGATATATTGGCTCTCTTTGTGGTTCAAACCCAACATTAGACACAACGTCACAGAGCGAAGCATTCGCTGGGGGTCCCACACACTCACACAACATACTCAAACCCATGTGCACCCCCCCCCCCCCCTCCCCACACACACGCACGCACGCACGCACGCACGCACGCACGCACGCACGCACGCACGCACGCACGCACGCACGCACGCACGCACGCACGCACGCACGCACGCACGCACGCACGCACACACACACACACACACACACACACACACACACACACACACACACACACACACACACACACACACACACACACACACACACACACACACACACACACACACACACACACACACACACACTCACATCAAATCCTGTCAGATAGGCTGTCAATTGGATTCTCTGTCAGAAGCAGGAGTCCAATATAGACTCTATTGACCCGTCCCATGTCCATTCAAGCATTCATGCATTCATCTAACCATCTGTAGACTGATCCATACACAATCTGAGACTCAACCTTGATGATCTGACTGACTGATGGGAGGGGAGGGGCTGAGGAAACGTGTGTGTGTGTGTGTGTGTGTGTGTGTGTGTGTGTGTGTGTGTGTGTGTGTGTGTGTGTGTGTGTGTGTGTGTGTGTGTGTGTGTGTGTGTGTGTGTGTGTGTGTGTGTGTGTGTGTGTGTGTGTGTGTGTGAGACATCAAACCAGTTGATTGGGGACACGTGTCTAATTAAGGACAAAGTTGGTGTCCCCAATTTGATTTCACTGCAGTTTCATAAGATAAGGGTGTCCTTTAAGTTTTAAGCATTACTGTAACTCTCCTCTTCTACCCTGGATTTGAACAAGGTTTTCTGCGCAAGTGCTGACATTTTTACCATTAAGCTAATAGGGCCGGCCTGCTTGCTTAGGGGATAAATAGAATCTTGACTATCGGGTACAAATTTTGTGTCATATCCAGTGTCTACGTGAGACATGACCTTTGACACAATCTAAATATCTCATTAGAAGTGCAGGGAGACAAAATAAGTTATATTGGACAAAATGTTAATGTATTCATTAAAAAAAGTTACATAGTGAGGCTTTAATGTTAGGTTTAGGGATAGATCAGTTAGGTTAACCACATGAACCTTAGTGTCCCTGTTCTGGGGAATATCATAATACTGTAGGCGAACATTCTGCATAAATATCAGGCTCTTTTTGGCGAAGAGATTTGGTATCGAGGGAAAAAAGGAAGGGGCCAAGTATAGACCTGTATTGACCCCGGTCAATAAACTATATATACATGCACGTGCGTGCATGCGTGCGTGCGTGGAGTGTGTGCGTGACAATTTGCGGAGATAGGTATATGAATCTGAAGAGAATTACAAAGAAGTGATAGGACAAACTCAGAAAGAAAAGGGTGGGATGGATGGAGGATGGAGATGAGGGATAGATGGCCCTTAGGGACGGGGATTAGAAAAATTACCCATAACCTGTCGATACGTCAGCCAGGCAGACACACATAGAAACACATGATCAATAATAATGCTGTGTGTGCGTTCACGCGTACACGTGTATCTCTATCTGTCTGTCTGTCTGTCTGTCTGTCTGTCTGTCTGTCTGTCTCCAACAACCCAGAGAGATGAGGTATATCTACAGATATAGATACAATGTACTGTGTGTGTGTGTGTGTGTGTGTGTGTGTGTGTGTGTGTGTGTGTGTGTGTGTGTGTGTGTGTGTGTGTGTGTGTGTGTGTGTGTGTGTGTGTGTGTGTGTGTGTGTGTGTGTGTGTGTGTGTGTGTGACGTGTGTATTTAATACACACACGTCACACACATACACAGACAGATAGACAGACTTCCAAGGCCACACATGCTATTTGGCCATGTGCTTGGTCCCCCCCCCCATCCCTGTCCTTGTCTGGTGGCCATGTCATCCAGATCATAAGGAGGGGGTCATGCCCTGTCGCTCTGCTCTGCCCCCTCGGCACTCACATTTGACCTGCTTAGACGTGGGCTGGCATGCCCCTGGTTCAGAGCCCCAGTCTGTGTGGCGTGTGGGAACAGATTAAACAGCTGTTTGGTTATTTGCCATGCCCCCCCCCCCCCCCCCATATCCCCTTTTGAGGAGGAGTGGAGGGCATGACTGCTTGGAGGAGGAGGAGGAGGAGGAGGAGGAGGGGAGAGGAAGGAGATAGAGAGAATAGGAATGAGCCAGTAGTGGAGTGGAGGTGCAGGGCAGCAGAGCAGTGTTGATTTTGACAGCAAATTTTGATTTAGTATTAGTCAGTCTTTTGCATAAAATTCCATTTATATTTTAGTCATCTGACTAGGGGGGTCCGGCGGGGGGGCGGTTACTGCCACACTTGGCTTGAGCTCCGTTCAGTCAGCAGAGCGGTAGAAAGGAACCGGGCAGCCTGAAGGAAAGAGAGGGACAAGAAGGAAGGCTGTGATGTAATGAGGAAAGCAAAGTGGGGAGAAGAAGGGCCTGGCCCCGGCCAGCCAGCAGGCAGACAGACAGACAGACAGACAGACAGACAGACAGACAGGCAGGATGAAACGAGGGAGGGAGGCTAAAAGAGGATGTAAATGAAGTGGAGGAGGTGAGCGAGGGAGAGACAGAGGCATGGTGATTGGTGGTGGGGGGAGACAGAGAGAGAATAATTGATCTAGGGATTTCTCATTTCCAATCCCCTGGTGAGCGGTGTAATGATGTGGCGTTGGCCGTGCCCCCAGAGTGTGTTTCATTAGGTGTGATTAAACGAGGCCAGGCTGACTGAAGCCTGTCCTCAGCTCACACAGCTGTTAGCTGCCTGGACACCTCACTTCACCCCTCTCTTTTTCTTTTTTTCAAAGTGCGGGAGCCCAAATTGAGCCAATTTAGTCTCAACAGTGCGCCGCTGTGCATTTCTAAAGCGTACCCGTAATGTGTGTGTAAAGTGGGCTCTGCCAGAAACGGCCTCAAATAGCTGTTACTACTTCTGCTCTGCCCTTGTCCTTGAGCAGGGGTCTTCGGCGTGTTTCAGCCCAATAAGGACCCCTTAGCTGAGAGAGAGATGAAGCAGGGACCCCCACTACATACTGTATTCGTGTTAAATGTGTGTTTTCAGACCCCCTGTTGAAGACAGGGGGTCTAGAGACTTCCAGTGGTTCTTATAACACGGTATATCGTGTTAAGTGGTCAGATGGGTGGGCGAGGGTGGCCCACCAGGTTGAGAACCACTGCGCTATACAATCCCATCAGCCAGTATACAGATTCACTTAAACCCTAGTCCCGCAGGGCTCTATACTTAGGTCTGCTCATTTCTTCCCTCCACATCCACCAATTGTCTTTGCTGAAAATGTTGCAACGCGTTGTGAGCTTGTAAATCTGCTATTTTCGCGGAATGTCTGCCGCAGAATAGGGAGCTAAGGGTTCACAAGTTGTAATAAAACAACATTAACATCAAAACCATCTTCGGTTGTGTCAAATAGCTCATAAACAGCCTCACAAATAGACTTAGTCTATTAACACTTCGCTCAGCTAGTGACTGGTGACCATCATATTGAGATGTTGATATGATTCGTTTTCAAAGCAGTAGGCGTACAGTACAGTAGGTTTCTTATTGACTGTTTTCACTGCTATTCTAGCAACTACATTGAATGTAGACGCTGGTAGGCTGAGATCTCCAAATGTCTTGCAACACACATCTACACACAGAAAAATAAAGGTGCCAACTGAAACCAAAACTGGTTCTGGTTCTGAGTGATCCCATAGAAGAACCATTTTTGGTTGCAGAAAGAACCTTTCAGAGCATTTATTTGAATGGTTCTATAAAGAACCCAAACCCCTTAAACCGTATAAAGTTCATCAACCGGCTGAAATGTGTTTGTCGAAAATAGCAGTGCGACGCGTTGTGAGCTTGTAGATCTGCTATTTTCAATTAATATCTGCCTATTAAGACATGGTCTAAGAGTCCAAAGGTTCCTCAAAGAACTTTGACAAAAAAAGGTTCTCTAGAACTAGATGAGGAACATGAAGAACCATTCACTAGATGAAATGGTTCTTTAGTAGTTGATGGTTCTTTGTGGAACCATACTGTATGTAGCCTTTTAAAGAACCATTTAAGAACCATTAGTTTTCTGTGTGTAGCCGCCATAATTCTCAGACCTGTCATATATCTGCGTCATTTTGCTGCAAAACCTCCTGTTATCAACTATAGTGTCATAACTAATTTGAAAATCTTAAGCCGACCCAGTTCAGCATCTCTAGCCAATACCTTGATCGATGCTTTGACGATGCAGCACACTAGCTTAACGTCATCATCGCTCGGTTGTCATTACCATCAGCGTGACATCCCGGGACCCGAAACAAAAGCGCTCTCCTCTTCGCAAAATTGCAAATCTCGGGGGTCCCCAGGGTGACACCAAATGTACTCTGTTTGACAATATGACTGCTCCTCCCATTGCCACGATATTAAGAGGTCATCCGTTGAGCTTACGTTAATAGTCCTGCGGTTTACTGACCTGTGGTGATTGGTTAAGTTTATTCCGCCATTAGTTAGAGGGGGCAAATCAATGGGATTTAACAACCATTTGACTTCCAGAGGAGCTGACATATGGTGTTGATGGGGGTGGAGAAGATGAGGCTGAGATGAGATGGGAGGAGGGGGGTTAAGAAACATAGAGGGAGGTTAGGAGGAGAATAGACTGGGGGGCGGGGGGGGGGGGGGGGGGGGGGGGTGGAAGGAGAGACAGAAGGAAGAGGAGAATGAAAATGGGGAAAACGTTAGGAGCGAGAGAATGACCGCAGGAAAGGGAGGGAATGTGAAGTGGAGGAAAAGGTGTGGGATGGATGGAGTAGGGCTGCAACACTTAATTGAAATAATCTAATTAAACGATCATAAAAAATAATCGATCATTTAATAAAGTAATTGATTAACAATCGATCGCTATTTTGTTCCAAACAATCGAAATCTTTTGAAAATAGCTAATCTACAAGCTCTCAATGTGTAGCGATAGGATGCGTTGTGAGCTTGTAGATCTGCTATTTCTGCACTACACTGTTAATATGATGTTGATGATGTGATCCCTTCCCAATATATTTGACATGATTTCACAAACTTACCATTGCTGCTCGAGGAAGAGTTCTCGTACTCGAAACGCGTTGCTGAGTAGTCTGTAAGATTTTAAGCCAATTGTTTGTTGTTCGAAGGCATTCAACGTTTTAAACTATTGTTTTGCATTGTACAGTGGTCTTCCTCCTCAATTATTTTTGTATGATGAAATTATGAAATACGTTAACCGATTGGTTGATATATAATAAAAATGTAAGGGGAAAAAAGCACTTTTCCATTATTAATCAAAAGGGTTAGGGTTAGGAAAGAATTGTGAACAAAATAATTGATCGTCGCATCCCTATGATGGAGAGATAGTAAGTAATAATACAAGGGTGGGCTGGTGGTGGTGCAGAGCAGAGGGAAGAGGAAGGCCAAACGTACGGGAAGAGGAGCAGGTTCAGGGACAGCAAGGACAAACGGAGGGCAGAGGTAGGAAGGGGAAGGTTGGGGTGAAACATGGAGGCCAAATAATGAAAAGAAAGAAAGGAACGGTCAGTGGCACATCGTGGTTTGTCCTCTGCTAATCTGTAGGAACACACAAAACCAGACACACACACACATACGCACACGCACACGCACACGCACACGCACACATGCTATCGGTTGTTTTGTCTAACTGGCAGAGGATTTTGTGCATTCTCACGTGCGGAGTACATCTGAGCCTCTTTTATCTCTCACTTAAAAGATAGCGTTCCTATTCCTTCCCAGAGTGACCGTGAGACTCGCTTTTCTCTGGCCATGCTGTTCGCCGGTGTGACCTAATTACCACATGCATTTTTTATAGAAACCTCTTTGGCTGCTAAATCGCAGCGGGGAGCCCTTTGGCCAGTGATATTTAACTTTTATGGCATCTGCTGCTGTAAAAAACCTAAACCGGTGTAATGGACTATAAGGCCTAATCTGAATATCGTGCATAGAATGTGTAACATTTATCTCTCTCTCTTTCTCTCTCTCTTTCTCTCAGACCCAGTCTCAGTGGAGTTGGACCAGTACGAGTTGGGGGTTCTGTGCGACACCCTGAGAGGGGTCCTCGAGGACCTGCCAGCCCCCATCATCCCAGCCATGATCTACAGCGAGCTGGTCTACACCGCACAAGGTACAATATCAAATCCTACAGTACCCTTCAGTTTACGTGAATACAATGGGACAGAAGACTGACATTAAAGTCGAGGGGCTGACCTTTGACTAGAAAGTCACTTGTCCGATCCCTACCAGTGTGAGTTTGAAGTGTCATCGTTGAGCACATGCCCACACACATAAATGAGCAACCTTTGAGCAGCTAGTGAACCAAATATCCTGCTATGAACCCGCTAATGTGACATGGATACACAACCAACTAGTTTCGGTCGATGTTGGCCAGCGTTTGGCTTGTGCCTGCTGCTGCTGCTTTACCCTTATCTTCCTCTCCTCCAGGGGTGAAAGTAAGCCGGTACGGTCTGGTACTCCATATCACTAAAAGATTCAGTGAAGAGGGGACAGCACCTCGCTGCCAAAACCCACGTACAACCGGTCACAATCGCATTTACAACAAGAAAACACATCTGCTAACGTTAGATCAACATACTGTAAGCAGCAGTTAGGATTTTTTTCTGGATTGCTTCTAAATTGTTCCAGTGTGTCTGTGCTCAGCACAGATTTTTAATCCGTGCTGGAGAGAACCCCGCAGCGGGCTGCTTTTCCAAAAAATCGCTTAGTTACGTCAACTTCTGCTGCAGTTGACTGTCTGATATCGAGTGCTGTGGAGTTTTGGCAGGCAATCATTTCTTGCCAAAGAATATCCCAAGTAAAATAACTGAAAAAAGTTGTGAGGTTTCATGATGTTCGGTATAACAACAACACAAACAGAAGGTCAAACAAACAATCTATCTGACTTCCATGGGTTGTTCTGTAACTCATGCCATAATAATGATGCATGTGCGTGTGCATCCTATACTTCGTAAAAAACAATGTGAAGTGCTGAAGGTTGTGCTCCTCTCCTCCATAGCGTATGGTTGAACTCTGTGGTGAACCCTGTCTCTCGGCTCCAGTAAGGCCCAGAGTGCCTCTGTCACTTGGCGTAAGCACCAAAGCGTGTCACCGCCCACAGACACGGCCATACTTGGATCTAAAGACATCCAGGCTGTACCTTTGTGTCAGCGTCAAATTTTGGCTAATCTCCAGATGCTGTCTAATGTAGTAATGACTGATTCTTATGGTAGGGGACATTAAGTGTACTTCTTTCTCTCTCTCTCTCTCTCTCACACACACACACACACACACACACACACACACACACACACACACACACACACACACACACACACACACACGTGCGCGTTCGCCCAGTTCCCCGTCCACCCGCTCTCGATCTCCCATCTCTTTCTCTCTCCCTTCCAAATCACATCTTGCCTTACTGAAGCTGACCTGCCTGTGTCCTCCGCGTCACCTTTCGCCCGGTCCCCTCTGGCTTTTAGAAACCCATCCCAAGTCTGATCTATTTTTCATGAGCCCTCGCTTGAAGTGTGGAGCTCTGTGCTTTGTGTGGATGGTGCGCCTGCATTTGTATGTACTGTACATGAGATGGACAGATGCACGCAGCCAGGCAGGCGATAGATAGATAGATAGATAGATTTTTTTTTGATTGAAACGTTTATTTCATGGAAATCCATTGAGACCAGGGTCTCTATTTCAATGGTGCCCTGTGTACAAAAAGAACATTTACAACAAGGGTTTTACAGACATGACAAGGACAACAAGGTACACATAGATAAAATAAAAAGGTTGCAAAAATTATATATTAAAACCATATTTTACACCAAGCAGATGCATAGGTCTGCTTCCAATATAAGGTCAGCTAAAAATCTTTTAAAAATAGCAAAAGACATTCTTGACATTCGTTCCATATATATGGAGCATACACACTGAAGGCGGTATCTCCCAGTTTAGTACTGGTTAGATAGATAGATAGATAGATAGATAGATAGATAGATAGATGAGATAAGTTACAGATAGGAGAGAAGAGGGTGTTGAAAGAGGTCTCTGTCAGGATTTGATCGCGTTGTCACCCCAACTCTCCTCTGACCTCTCAAAAGATTATCAAACTTAAAACATTTGCTCCAACTGCAATACACAGTCAATTTTGTAATTGCTTTCTCTCTCTCTCCTGATCCTGACCCTGTTAAGTTCATTTTTATTTTCTCCACATATTCACAGAAACATTTTAAGTCCAGATAAACCACTTAGAGGAAGACACGCCAAGCACTTTGCGTGGGTCCTTTCAGGTTAAAGCCCGCTGAAATTGAACTTCTTAATTATGATGGGGTTCACTCAGAGAGCCATTTACCTTTGGTGGAATCAAATTGGTCTGTAATATGAAAAGGGATTTCAGGACTGAAACGTTTAATTTGTACAGTAAAGATGAGTCACGCAATAGCATAAAGACATCCCAGAAGAGCACAGGAGCTAAGATGGGCTAGCGTTGTTATACTTTTCAAAGCTGCTCCCTGCTGTCTAAGCTAAGGCCTTTGCACACACACAGCCCAATCATCTTATGGCACATATCCTTTCCAAAATGGCATGCGATCAGTTCACGAGAGCTTTCACCTGGTCAAATTCTTCCTAGATTATGATTTTCTTTTGATTGTGCAGATACTTGAGCACTGGTGATTCATTCACTACAGTCCGAATCAGCACCGTTGGGAAAGTAGTGAGGGAGATGTAACATCAGCTATGTCATTTATCATACATCACAAACGAAGTGCTCAGAAACTAAAACAATGTACCTGGTAGACCTAATTGTGTCAAAATGGCATGCCGATTTCTTATTGGTCAGTATTTTTTTTTTGGAAAAAATACACAAATTGAACTTGGTTTATTTGACAAACAAATGGTGCACCATCTCGGCCACTCGCCTGATGTGAAAATATCACACTCTGTGTTCAGAGGCCTTTACAGTCACATAATATTAAGTGCTTTCTTCCACAAAAAGGGCAAAAAAGTTTACTCATAGTGTGTTTGAGCTATTTAACTGAAGCCAGTTCCTTTTTAATTAGTCTATCTCTTTGCATGTAAACATAATTAAACATAATCACCTTCATTTAGGTTTGGCTCAGTCTTGTCATGGTGGTTTAACAGCTAAATCCCCCTTTCCCTTCCCAGCATTTCTTTTTTAATGACCTCCTCCACCAAATCCCCTTTAATATTTTTCCAAAACCACTTAATTTGTTTGATCTTTATTCTCCAATAAAGGTCGCCAGTCATAGGATGCTCACGGGGAAATTAAACACTTTGCTATTCTAGGTTTGCAGGGTTAATAATACAACATCACTAACACAGCCCACTGAGCATCATTCAATCTATCTCATTAAGCCTGATTTAGACTTCCTCGCAAGATGCATCGCTTGCCAGAAATAGTAGCTCTCCAAGCTCACAACTTGTTGACGCGTTGTGAGCTTGTAGATCTGCTACTTTTGGCTCGCCATGCGTCGTAGGACAGAGAATACAATCGCTGCTATCGGGCAGAAAAACCTCATATCTCCATGTTTCTCCATGTAGATTGGCTATTTTCACTATAATGTACTTACTTTCTTAGTTTTTGTACTTAGTTCTTTTTTTGTACTTAGTTCTTTTTATAATAAAAAGGAACGTTTTGGACATCCGAGGTTTCCACTCGACGGCGACCATATAATGTAAGCATTACTCTATGCTTGGATTGTCAGCCTTTAATGTGCCTCGAAAATTTAATTTAATGGATACTTAGTTGTAATACTCATGGCATTATTTCATTTTTACAACCCGGAGTGGTTAGACTTTTAGGAAGTTTCAAAGTAGTGTAATATCACGTCATCTATAATCTCAGAATTAAAATGCATGTTCGCTTTGTTTCAAAGTCATCCATTTCCAATTTGTTCCAGATTTCTTTTCTTTCTTTTTTTCCCTTCCATAAGTACTGTATAAGTCATCTGATTTCCCCCTCCAGTGACTATAAATTGTTCGGCAACTGACACTTTTGTCATTAAGGATTATTCCATTCCCCCCCTTTTTTTTATGAAGATATATTATGGATTACAGTCTATTACACTGTGAAAGTTGTCAGAAACCAATTGAGGGAAAATGCTGTCTGCAGCAGAGACAGGAAAGAACTTGCCTTTAACGTTGCTATTACGATCCCATTTGGGTCTAAAGACCTTCACACTTCATTTTTTTGGCCCCAGTTCAGACTCTCTCCATTTGGCCGGCTAAGCGCAGGCGGCACATGGATGGGAGGATTCAATTTTCTGTTGTCAGTTTTAAAGGTCATAACAACAATTAGATTCTTCCCACTTCCTCAACTCCATCCATCTTTTACATCTTCTGTGTTCATTCTTTTTCAAGCTAAGCTAATAGGACCCCCCTCCTCCTCTTCCTCCTTCTTGTCTTCTTCTACCACTCCCCACTTTTCTTCTATTCTCATTCATTTCTCATCCCCTGAAGCAACCCCCCCCCCCCTCCCCCCTCCCCGCCCGTTCCCTCGCAATCATCTTCCCCTCCTCCTCCCCTGCGTCCAATTACTCATCCCTTTGTTTAAAT
Source organism: Gymnoscopelus microlampas (assembly GCF_963454915.1). Classification (NCBI taxonomy): domain Eukaryota; kingdom Metazoa; phylum Chordata; class Actinopteri; order Myctophiformes; family Myctophidae; genus Gymnoscopelus; species Gymnoscopelus microlampas. Next base: position 32,157,768 of record NC_139946.1, read on the forward strand.
GAGGGTCCTGACTGAGGTCAGCTTGTCCGACAACAAAGACCCTCTGGTGAGACTGACCACTGTCCATCTGGACGGTGGGAAGATGAGGAGAAGGAGGGGTGAGGAGAGATTGAGGAGTCGAGGCTAAGGAGGAAGGAGGAGGTGGAGAGGACCGCTGGGGAGGGGCAACGTTCACACAGCTGCAGGACTGAGGATTAATGGACAGACGACGGGGATAACATCTAGTGGACTGTCAGCAATAATGTTTGTGACAAATCAACGTTTCCTCAAAAGCTGTTGACATGACATGTGCAAGTTTTGTCCGCAAATACTGGCTGTTTGCCATATAGGTTTACATTTTTGAGTGATATAATTCATGGGTCTTCAACGTTTTTCAGGCCATGTACCCCTTGGCTTAGAGAGAGATAAAGCAGGGACCCCCATTATATATTGTATTAAAAAAAAGTCATAGATTTCATAGGTAGCGTCATAGACTTGTTTGACAGAACTGTCATCAGTGTATGTTGGATTCATGTTAATGTGGATTTCCAGACATTTAACCACTAAACCGTCAATGCTAAGTAAACTTGACCTTTCACTCTGTACTTGGTCTGCTCTTTTTTCCCCTTACACCAAACCTCTTTGCCGAAAATAGCAAATCTACAAGCGCACCTCGCCTCGCAGCGCGAGGCGTTGTGTGCTTAGATCTGCTATTGTTTGGATGGTTTGTTGCCATTTATACACAGTAAACCTCAGCGTTAATGTATCCATTTGCTTTGGCTGTGGTGATTGGTCACACGTTGGTCAGACGTTCCGCATTGTTTCCTGCTTTCATTCATTCAGCCTGGCTTCAAGTTCATTCTGTCAGCAGTGACCCTGCAGTATAGTGAAAAGCAGCAGTAGTTTGGAAGAGACACGAGCCTCTGAAATCTCTCTCTAGTGACCATTCATAAACACAAGCTATTAAAGGGCCAAACCTCCATCTACCTCCGTCACAAATTCCCTGCTGCGCGTTGTGGTTGCGATATCCATGTATTAATTGAACTATTGTTTACAGCAGTGCTGCTGGCTGTACTGTACAACAGTGGTTCTCAAAGTGGGGTCCGGGGGGTTCTGTGGCCGTAAGAAATGCAATTTGTCTGTCAGACGTTTTTTTGGGGGTCAGGGAGCACTGACTTCGGTTGGTCTGGTGTACTATGCAGCTATTACCTTCAGACTTAAAGTAACACAGATATTTATATTCTGTGTAGGTAAATAGACCTTTTTAGATCCCATGAGGGAAATGCAGTTGTCATGGCAGTAACACAGTGTGAAACACAGGACAGATACAGAAAAAAAGAAATAAGTGTAGACGGGTAGTAAATTGAAGTGTACTGTGATGACATACACCATGCTGAGCTTACTGGGCATGCTCTAGTAGTAGAATGGCTTGTATTAGTCTTAACTGCTCCATCGCCCATTCAGAAACTGTCCCGTCATTTTCTCTGTATACAACAATCTACATTTACCAGTATTTGAAGTGAAATACTCGAAAACGAAGAGAATTCAACGTGTGTACTTGGTGCAGGTCTGTCCTGTAGTTACGACACACAGTGTGGTGGTCTCCAGGACCCCTGGAAACCCGCCCCTCACCCTCCCACCCCTCCTCTCCCCCAGTGTCCAGTTGTCCAGTCTGTCATTGTCCCCGGTGGCCAGCTGAACAGGCCAAGTTCCCTCTCCAGCCTTGACCTGTATTGACCCGCAAGGTCACTCACAATCCATAATAACCGAGGTGTGTGTGTGTGTGTGTGTGTGTGTGTGTGTGTGTGTGTGTGTGTGTGTGTGTGTGTGTGTGTGTGTGTGTGTGTGTGTGTGTGTGTGTGTGTGTGTGTGTGTGTGTGTGTGTGTGTGTGTGTGTGTGATGGGACACAGAGATATATTAAGAGGTGAGGCAGTCGGTGTATCTCTGTGTGCTGTGTGTGAAGAATAGGGGACAGAGATAGATACTGAGAGGTGACTGCGTGTGTGTGTGTGTGTGTGTGTGTGTGTGTGTGTGTGTGTGTGTGTGTCTGTTGGTCAGCGTCTATGGTCAGTGGTAGCCAGACAGAGTGGGGTCACTTCCATGACCTCAATCAGGCTGCAGCAGATTGTCAGCCATCCATCACCACCCACTCAAAACACACACATGCACACACACACACACACACACACACACACACACACACACACACACACACACACACACACACACACACATACACACACACACACACACACACACACACACACACACACACACACACACACACACACACACAAATGAAATATTATGAAATATGTACTGTAAGCACATAACAGGCTATGTAGACTATTATGCATTATACACACGAGACATGTCATACGCATGTATTTGCCTGGTACAGTATATTCATGGAAGTTTAATAAACATGGTAGATTGGCCATTATTTGGTATTCGCCTCTTTCTAGCTTTGAATCTCTTTCCCATGGGTCTCCTACACACACACACACACACACACACACACACACACACACACACACACACACACACACACACAGACAGGACCCAACTGCCCCAGGCGTAGGTGTATGTCATTAGAATAGAAGGGCCCCAGCCCTTAGGATTACGTGCAGTGACCAATATCACCCTCCCTGCCCGGCTTCCCACCCCTAAGCCAATTGTGTTCGCATAGAGTGGCTGATTCATTTATTTATTTACTCTGGCTGTGAATGAGTTACAATTTTTAGGTACTTTTACTTTACTGGAGTATTTCCCATTTTCAGTACTTCTACTCCACTACATCTCAGAGGCAAATATTGTACTTTTTACTCCACTACAATCATTTGAAAACTTTCGTTACTAATTACTTTGTAGCTTGTAGCATCTACAAGCTCACAACAAGTCGCGGGTATAGATGGTCTATTTTCAAAAGATTTTTATAATTTTAGACATTTGAAAACTTGTTAAATGGAACATTCTGTATATTGAGTACTTTTGCTTTTGTTCCTTTAAGTATATTTTGATGCCAACACTTTTTTTTAACTTTTCCAATACATTTTGAATACCGGACTTTCACTTGTAACAGAGTATTTCTACATTGCAGTATTGATACTTTTACTTGGTTAAAATATTTGAGTACTTTTTCCACCACTGGCGGTCCTTATAGCCCAGTTCGCTTGGTATATAATGAGTACATCTCTCTCTCTCTCTCTCTCTCTCTCTCTCTCTCTCTCTCTCTCTCTCTCTCTCTCTCCCTCTCCACAGCTAGTTTATCTGTCTCTGGGCACTCTGTGTTATTGGGATCGATTAGAACACTTAAGCTTCGGCACAGAGGACAGAATACACCAATACCTCATAGAGTAAATCAACAGAGATCACTATTTCACCACCTTGGAACATATGGCTCACAAACATTCAGTCCATGTGCCATAAACCAACCTTGAAAAGCTGCGACATAACAGAATTGTTAGGGCTTAGTTTGTTTAATTGATTTTTAGCAGTACTCTTAACTCGAAAAAAGATTTGTTATGTAAGTGATGCTTGCACATTTACTGGCCCATAGTCTTATGTTCTACGGTAAGTGATCTACAGTAGCATCACGTATAATGTGGCTATTTAGTCTTCACTGTGTCCCGGGCAAAACTGGGGCTAGTGGACTCGTTTCACCCTTGCATCTCTCTCCTTTAAAAGGGTTCTCTTTTTTGAAACTCCTTACAGGACTCGAGGACTGTCATGATGTACTGTATATACAATCTAGTATTCAGAACAAAGGGGGGGGATTCGGGTCGGATTTGAATAACTTAAGACGTATTTATGCGCTAGAGCTCTTCATGGGTCCAAAATGACGGACACAAACCCTAATTGGTCCTGTGAAATTTGTTCACAGATCTGATTTGTTCCCCGTCTGTTGGGTATTATATGGACCTGACAAACCTACGGCTCTTAACCCATTGAGACCTGAAGCTGATTCTACATGTCTCCTAAATCTCAACAGTTTTCTCAAAAACGTATGTTTCTATATCAGTGGTGCTCAATCTTTTTCATGTCAAGGACCCCCAAAATGATATGTATTTGGCCGCGGACCCCCATCAAAATATTTTGTTCCAGGGACCCCCAGAAGCAAAGATTTGAGTTAAAAATGTTTGCTTTGAAAATATACCTATTCAAAGATTTGCACACATTTTCACGATTTTTCAAAAATAGCAGATCTACAAGCTCGTAGCGCGGCACTCGGTGCCGCGCTATGAGCTTGTATATCTGCTATTTTTGAATAGCCCAAAGTGTATAATAATGCTTTTTAGCTCAAATCTAAAAATGACACAGTTCCAGGTCTTAATGGGTTAAAATGCCAGTTAGGCTACTCCATAATGGAAGTAACAGCTACGTACTGTAGCGGCCTACTATAAGAGACAATTAAATCGCATGTTCTCACCTTGCTGAAGAAGGACTCCATGATAGGCGCACCTTTGATCCCATGATGAGCTGAAACTTCAACCTGGCAGACATGTGCAGCTCAACTTTCCTCCTTCTTTTGCACTGCAGTATCCTTCTTGTGCACTGATCCTAGGTCAGCCTAATCATCACACAGCACTTCATGCCTTTCTCTCCTGATCAGTACTGAGTGCGGGTCTTCTCGGATCCACTCGGATTTTACTCATAATGATAAACAGACCCGGGACCCGAGGTAATAGAATCTTAACCGACCCGGACTCAATTGACCGCAATAGAACACGGACCCGTACCCATAGAGGTCTCAAACATTGTTGGGCATTTTTGGTCCGGGTAGACCCATGAAGACCTCTATAGTATTCGCTCTTACCAGGTGAGCTACTGGGGCTACTGTTTGTTGACCTTTAACACAATATTTATTTAGGTAATCTAGGGACCAAAGTGTCATGTCATTACATCTGTCCGTTGTCCTGTGAAGTTGCTATAGCAAACAGACAAACTGGATGAGAATAGCCCTTGCATTGGGGTGGAATAAAAAGAAATATGTGGAGGAAAGGACAGAGAGACAGACAGACAGTTTGGTTTGGTTTGGTTAAGTCTATTTAGGATCCCAATTAGCTGTTACAAATGGTAACAGCTACTCTTCCCGGGGACCACACAGAATAATATAAAAACATACACGTATACACAAAGCAACATACATAGATAAACGTAACAGAAAATAAATACAATGAAGCAAATAAACACTGTTAATAAGCACAAACAATCAAAAATGGACAGACGGACTGACGAACAGACAAACTGATGGGTTTGTGTGAAGCTGGATACAGTTGTCCTGTGCAGATTCACCGACTGCTGTCCATCAGAAACCCAGACAGCCACAGAGAAGATGCACAGATGTTTTGCTGTGGTAAAGGCCCTGCGGGGAAGAAACTCATCAATATGTCTTCTCCCCTCCAAACACTGGTATTGTCTGAACCCCACTAGTACAAAAAAAAAAAAAAAAGGAGTCCGGCGTTATTCCCCCACGCTGGCTCCCACAGCGCCCTCTTTACAAGCGCCCATAGGCCGGGGCCTGTACGATTATCCCCCAAGCATCTGTTAGGCTGTAGCTCACAAGCAGCTGTCTGCTGGACTTGTACTGAATTCATATGGCTGATATCCTGCCGCGTGCTTGTATCTCTGTGCAGTCAAACAGCAGCCGGCTACATGCATGGATGGATTTATGTAGGATAAATCGTCCCGCACCGTGGGGATGTTGAGATTGCTGTCAAATGGTTTCTAGTTGAAACGATGAAACACATTACGGCCTTTTCTGTGATGGAGGTTCATAAGCGCATGCAGGATGTCTGCTCAGCTATTTTTTCCCCACCAACTCCCTCAAATGCCATAACACACAATTGCACACACATCCGCATACATTTCGTATGTGCCCATACATGGTATTTTCCATTTTGGCATTCAAAGCCTTGCAAGTAACACGTGCATTCAGAGACATTTAGGTACATGTTACGCATACAAATGAAAAAGCATGTGATATACGGTACAGCCCAGCATCTGTGTGGTTGACTGCCTCCCCTTGTCTTCTGTATTAGAGCCTGACTGATACTGCTGTAAATGTAACTATTTTGACGACTTCTGTATAGGCAATTATGCACTTGATGTGTACAAAATTTTAACCACTTTCAACCTGCCGTCTCTATTTTTGGCATGTCATTATAGGGTGAAAATGTTCAAACGTTTTATAAAGAAACAAATGTTTGCCTATTATGACAAGCCCAGAATTGGGACGCTAGGGTTCATGGGGTTAACCTGTGCTTCTCCCTTAGTCCCTAACCTTCCTTCCTGTTTAAAAACAGATGCCGCCCTTCCTATCTGTCCCTGTCCATTTTCTACCATGCAGTTGGTGCTCCCCACTGTTTGGTAGTGTAGTCACTGTGCATTTCAGTCTGTTGGCCTAACCCCCTAGACTACTAATAATGTTGTTGGTAGCCTGATGTGAACTGGCGTTGAAAGTGTACTGGAGTGGGTAAAGGGTCCATGGGTTTGCTATACTTTTATCTACCCTAGGTTAGGAGAGGATGTCACGGTCACCCACTGTAATATATATATAATATATAACATGTAGATACTGTAGTTACGTGAAAGCTTTTGTTTTTGGTTTTGTGAACTTTATTTCTAACTTATTCTACCCCATTGAAAGCTAGCTTCATTTGGGTTTATGAATTACTTTTTTTTAGATACGTCCATGTTGTGTCTTTGCTCTAATAAGGCAAAACCTACAGTACTTACCGTACTCTGATCTGAGAGTGTGTGTGTGATTTAGTAAGAGAGTACGGGAATTGTTAGCGTGAGATGTAAGATGTCAACATCATGAAATTTCAAACTGCCCGACTTGCATTTGACCTACAAACAACAAGAGCTGCTGTAGTAGCTTATTTTTGGATACAGAAACTTGGACCTCGGGTGTCCCAGTTCATTTTTCACTTCTCACCGCAAAAGCAATCTTGAAGTTGGAAACTAAAATATATACCATGTTGGTCAGCCAAGATTTAGAGGAATCCAATGTTGGGCTGGAAAAGGTTCAACTTGGAGCCGAATTGGTGATGAATATTGAAATCGTGGAATTATGCATGAGAAATAAACAATTGATTCTTTGAATGTGACCTCTCCCTTTTTGCAGCTTTCACATGTTTGCACACAAAGCAGCCTGACTCTATACAGAACATAAAAAGATAAAATATGGAGATACAAGGTTTGTCCCAGACAGCAATGATCAATATGATCACTGGTCCAGCATTGTGTCATTTTAGTTTTTAGCTACATATGTGTGTGTCACGATTAAAAAAAAATAGCAGATATACAAGCTCATAGCGCGTCACTTTGTGCCACGCTATGAGCTTGTAGATCTGCTATTTTTGAAGAATTGTGTCATTTTTTTCAAATCTTTGAATATATATATATATATATTTTTAAGCAAACATTTTGAACTCAAATCTTTGCTTCTGGACATCCTTGACATGAAAAAGTTTGAGCACCACTGATGAAGCAACATACGTTTTTCAGAAAACTGTTAGGATTTAGAGGACATCTAAAGGTCTTAATGGGCCTCAGGTCTTAATGGGCTAATTAATACAACCGTGCTACATTTTGTACAAACTAATAGTAATATATACTGTACCTCTTCTCCTGCTCTGTTCCTCCCGTAGAGACCCAGAGCGTAGAGGAGTGTGGAGAGAGGCTGAAGAAGATCCTGGATTCTCCTAGTGTTCCCCAGACCAACCACCAGCTCCTGGTTCATCTCACCAGACACCTGGCCAGGGTAGGGCTAGCCCAGGCTGGGCAGCACAGCCAGGCCAGTCCCAGGATTTTGGGTCAGGCCTTCTCAGAGGCCATCTTCAAGCATTCCCTTTTCAGGTAATGGAATGTGGCTGCATTCAGATTTTTCTTATAGTCATTAGTTCATAATCATCATAATGCAACTGTATTTTGAAATAAAACATATTTTTCTCACCACAGTCAAAGCTCTTGATGAAGGGAGGCAGAGTTTGAAGGGATAGAAAAGGCATTTCCCTTGGATTTGAATCAGGCGTAATAGGCTTCATATGACTGATATACTGTAGAGGCATTTGTAATAATTGTGATGGCGATGGAAGTTATATTATGTGTAGGAAGAAGGCATCAATAGCTTAGCTGTATAAAGGGGGTGGCCGTAGCTGAGTGGGTAGAGAGACCGCCTGGGAATCAGAATCAAAAGATCACCGGTATGACCCTTGGGTCGCCCATCTATGTGTCGAAGTATCCCTGAGCAAGACACATACTCCATAACCCCTCCACCGTGTGCTCAGCAGAGCCATCTGACCAGCCATCAACTGGGTGAATCTGTAAAAATGAAAAATATAAAGGACATTTAATTGAACAATGATTTACCACATGAACCCTAGTGTCCCTATTCTGGGGCAAACATTTGGCGAAAATATTAATTACAAAATAGGAACTCTAGTCTACGCTGGTAGATCAATTATTTTCTGCAAAGATATTTTGTGTTGAGGGGAAACGTAGGGGGCCTAGTAACTAGTCCGTCGTGCCAAGTACTGTATATAGGGTTCAAGTGGTTATGGTTCTTGTGCATTTCCCCTTGAACCAGTTGTCAATTCTCTGAAAACACCACAACTGAAACGGCAGCCGCCTTAGGTGTGGCAGACGTGAGATGACCTCGATTCACCACCGAGCAGCCGCTCTATCCACCCAGATTCTGTGTGCAAAGGATTTTGGGTATGAGCCCGCCAGAGCTTGGATTCGCTAATGCATAATATTTGGCTTCACGGTAATGTCAACATCCTGCAATTTGGACTTGGATGCTCAAACAAGCAGAGGAGGCATTTAACAAGGCCAACGGTATTGTTTCCCCTTCCCTGCACGCTGCAAAATGCCTTGCCTGTATCTGGTTTATTTTTTCCGAAAATTAGCCGAGAATGTCTCTTTTGGCGTGCGTTCGTGGCGAGATATGCAGTGGACTGTATTTGGGAAAGCAGCAACCAGTGAGTCAGAAACGTTGGTGTTTGCGCAGCGGGGGCCAAGCCGAGCGGCTCTGACGTACACGGCGAGGGAAGGAGTGTGTGTGCCGTCTGACAGGATGCACGCTCCGCTACTTGAACTTGTCCTCGCATAATCCCTTGCTCGTTTAAAGGGGATGAAGCTCGGGTCATGACTCATGAGCAGCATTTGCATCATGCTATTTGCTCTGCTGCCGTGGTCAATTATCAGCAAGTGTGCCAACGTGGTTGTGCACGCTCATCGCACTCATCTCATCTCGTCTTCCTCTCTCGCACACTC
>NC_139946.1:32172029-32177029 GCF_963454915.1 Gymnoscopelus microlampas
GGGAACTGATGGCGTCGGTACAGTAACTTGCAGGTTGGCCTGCTAAAAGAAATCATCCCCGTAACACTGTGTTGTTATCAGCACAGAGCCACGGCCCAAACATAAAAATAAATAAAAAAGAGACAAATCACATCCAGTATTCTCTCCATAATTGTCTCTGCAGAACAAACTTTTATGACTTACAAGCGGGTGGTTAAAGGATTTCTTTTCATCTCGCAGTAACCTTCAACTGAGATCGCAGTCATCTAAATGACACTGCAGAGAGTAAGGCTTTGATTTATACTTACATGCACGTTGGTTGTCAGAGTTGTCACGCACCGAAAAATTGAATAAATATAAGCTCACATCCAGTCACATTGCGACGCGTTGTGTATAGATTGTCTATTTTTGGTGTGCGACACCCACGCGCAACTAAGTATAAATCGGGCTTAACATGTCGACATTCAAATCACTCACAAGTGAGATCCACCTCACCACATCCTGCTTCACTGGACTCTGTTCTCAGTGGTTCTCAAAGTCTTTCATGTCAAGGACCCCCAAAATGAGTGCTGTATTTGGCAGCGGACCCCCATCTGAAAATGTTGTGCCAGGGACAAAGATTTGAGTTACAAATATATATATTCAAATATTTGCACAAATGTTCACGATAAAAAAAAAATAGCAGATCTACAAGCTCACAGTGCTGCACTCGGTTGTACATCTGCTACTTTTTAATAGCCAAAGTATAAAAGGTTAAAGTGGTTAAAATTATTGTGATGCTATATTAACACATTTTGCTGGGGACCCCCTGGGGGTCCCCGGACCCCACAATGGTGTATAGACAGTCTATTTTCGGTGTGCAACACCCACACGCAACTAAGTATAGATTGGGCTTAACGTGTCGACATTCAAATCATTCAAAGTGAGATCCACCTCACCGCATCCTGCCTCACTGTACTTGTAGCTCACTCACTCACACACGCTCTGCCTTTGTTCCTTTGTCTGCTGAACGCACAGAGAGACACCAAATAAGGGAAGGTCAGGTTCATGTGTGAGCATTTTTCTCAGCCATTAGGACCCCCAACACAGCATTAGTCCATGTCAAAGGTCACAGCGGTGCCTGTTGGCGGTACGTTAACCCCTAAACAGAAGTGTGTGTGTGTGTGTGTGTGTGTGTGTGTGTGTGTGTGTGTGTGTGTGTGTGAGAGAGTGTGAGAGTGCCTTGCGCAGCCTCATGTGCTCATTGACCCCTCATAGACCTGCTCTCCAAGCTCACCAAATGGACTCAGGATATATGATCAGCTCTATTCCACCTGAGTGCTCCAGCACTGCACTGCATTTTGTGTGTGTGTGTGTGTGTGTGTGTGTGTGTGTGTGTGTGTGTGTGTGTGTGTGTGTGTGTGTGTGTGTGTGTGTGTGTGTGTGTGTGTGTGTGTGTGTGTGTGTGTGTGTGTGTGTGTGCGCGTGCGCGCGTGTATTTGATGACAATGTGTGCACCATTGTGGGGACACCCACTTTACTGGACAGCTCAACAACTACTGTGTTCCTAAACACAGATTTAGAATATTCTGGTGCTAATCTATCATTCACCTAAAAGTCAGATCTGAAATTGGCTTGTAAATATGAAAATCATGCATACATTATGTATATCATTTCATAGTTTCAAGGAGCGTTTCGCCACTGGAAGAAGCTGCAGTCACTCAAAGGTACCACTATGTACAGTATAGTGGGAAAGCGTGAAATAATGTAGAAGTATGTGTTCCCCTGGATTGAAAGTGTAAAACTCTGTGACAAACCTTTGAAGACAGTTTTCTGAAATACATAATTCAATAAGCTATAGTTCCAAATCTGCTTCAGTCTAAGCAAGTGATACCTCATTTTGTAGCTCTGACCCTCAACTGTCATGTGAAGAAAAAAAACAGGCCACAGTTTCACCAAAATCAGTAGAGTCTATCTTGCAACTATAGAATATGAAATATGTTTTGTGAAATATTGACATTCAGGCCTGATGGTGCCAGAGGAAAGGTCATGGGGTCATTCAAATGGTTGGCGTTCATCCTCCGGGGAGCAAGAATAGCACTCGTTTCATGGCAATCTGCCCATATGATTTTGAGATATTTGGTGTGCAAGTGGAAGTTTGGTTGGGTGGTGCTAGAAGCAAGGCCTTGCGGTCACGAAACTCTCCTCCAGGGTGGTTCTCAAACTTTTTTTATAGCAAGTGAAGCTTGTACATCTGCTTTTTTTTGAATAGCCAAAGTATAAAATATGGATGAAGTGGTTCAGGAGGTAGAGCGGCCGCTTTAGCCTGGTTCCAGACAATAGACCCCGCCCAGTCTCTGAGTGGACTGCCTCTTGGTCTGGTGTTGTAAATGTGAACCTAGGATTTATTCGGTACAAAATGTATTGTCCAATGAGAGTCGGAGGTGGGGATCCCTTAGGATTGGTTCAGGGAAATTCTAATCCCCTCCCCCTTGTAATCGCCTACATTGGAGCCAATGCCAGACTGAAGCTCCACGCAGCTTCAGTCTGATAATCAGGTTACGGCCGCTTGGGAACCGGAACGTTCCCAGTTCGATCCCAGGGCTCCCCCTAGTGTCAAAGTGTCCTTGAGCAAGACACTGAACCCCTAATTGTTCGCGATGAGCAGGCTGGTGCCTTGCATGGTTTCCTCCGCCATCTGTGTATGAATATGTGTGTGGAGGGAGTGAATGTAATGCACAATCATTGTAACAGCTAGCGCCTTGGATAAAGGCGCTATAAAAATGCACCATTTACCATTTACCACTGCTCCAGGGAGTAAGACGTTACACAACAAATCCCATGGCAATGTAGCCTGTAGTTTTCGACATATGTTGTCTGGGACCAAAGTAAGTGGACAAACACTGACAGACCGATCAACATGGCCATCCTTAGAGCCCCACCGCTAGTCTGGCTAAAAAAGGGAAAGAGCAGAAATTCAATCAACACAAACCCATTCACATTCTGGGCTCTCTCTGCTGCTTTTGTTACACCGTGTTTTCCTTCCCCAAGGCATGCAAACCATGCCCACAGCTTGGCAGGTATACAGCATACACACTTCTACTGGCTTACACACACAGACATTTACTTAACACTCTCTCTCTCTCTCTCTCTCTCTCTCTCTCTCTCTCTCTCTCTCTCTCTCTCTCTCTCTCTCTCTCTCTCTCTCTCTCAGACTATGCAATTGGCTGCTAATGCAATGCAAGCAGGAAAGTGTGTTTGTTGATATTGTACACAACATAGCACATTCAGGGAGCCAATTAAGTGTTTTGTTTTTTAATCTCTACCTCCCTCTCTGTAGCTTTCCCTCTTCCTCCCCTCTAAACATAATTTATAGTATAAATATAGTATATTTATGAGGATTCTCTCTTAAAACCTGAGCCATGATTAAAAATAAGGGGGGGGGAGGCAAAAAACTCGATTTCATTAAAAAACAGACTGTCCCATAAAATCATAAGAAACCAATGTGCATCTGTGCTGGACCAGAGCCACTTCAAAATCGTGTCTCTTGTTATGAGGCGATTTACAAAACAAATTTCTCCGGTATGCATGTTTAATATATGCAATTAATAAAATGAGCAGCAAATTACAAAGTGCCGAGCCTTCAAGAACACCATTTGGCATGTGTCTGGCTCTTCAGAAAGCCTTTTTGCAATTCATTATTCCCCCGCATATGGAAATACTGATAAATGAAGGCCTCTGAATTGATTGCTTTCTCTGGGTTCAGCGCCATGTGGTTAGAGCCTTGTTGGCTCTACACTACTGTCCTGTAGCTGTTGATATGTAAGTATGTCTGCAGGCACTGTAATTGCGGATGTTGTTTTACAGTTAATCATTCTAATGAAAGATCAGCACCCATACTGTTAAGTTTTCAGTCGGATTAAACTATTCACCAAGAACTGTGGGTGCCGTTTTTTTTTTGTTATTTCTGTTCGTTTGTTTACCTGTTTAAGGAGGATTTCAAAAGGCTAAATGTTATTAGTAGGGGATCTTTATGATAAATGAGACATATTCATTCGGGGGCTTCAAGGAATATATCAGAGAGTTGCAGGGATTAGAGCACTGGCAAACGCATTGGGACATTCTTCACTCTAACCACTGATTGAAAGATATGTGAGGTAAAATTATAGCATACTGGCCAGTGTTTTTGTTTGTTTCATTTGATTAATGTGTGTATATATATTCAAAAACTCTATGGTGTGAATGTATGGAATACGTCTCAGTGTACGTGTACCCAATGCTCTCCTTGACCGTATTGTTAACGTACTGTATTCACTGCCAGGTATTATTCATCCGCTTCATCCGCTTGTGCTAACGTTTTTTACCTTGTGTTGACGATCTTTGGAGAGCCGCAGAAGCCATGACGTGCACGCGGATGTAAACAAAAAGTGTCTGGTGGGTGGGGAAGGGTCTTGTTATCTACCAGAGGAAAAACATTTTTACCGCGATAGGCCATTTTGTTGCTATCGCCCGTTGAAAAGGGCTAGTTTTCACAACAAAAAAAAATCAGAGCTAGATGTGTTTTTTCTACAAATCGTAATATAGGAAAGGACGGAAGTGACGTTTTTTTGGGATGACGTCACATCCGTCCATTCCTTCTATCAGAGTTTCTTGTTTAAATTGACGTACAGTAGATCTACGTCCGTGGTTAGATCTGAAAGGACGTAGATCTACGTCAATGGCGGTCCATGTTTGGATCTGAAAGGACGTAGATCTACGTCCTTGGCAGGCAATGTGTTGTTAACATCCAGGAATAGATTCTTCAAGTGGTGCCTGCTTATTATCTCCCAGTCAGTGTGCATTAGTCAGACAGTAGCATAGCCCCGTTTGGAACCTCACTCTCCACGATAGCTCCGAGATGAGGTTCCGCTGCATATACAGTGTAGGGTCCCGGCAGAGGTTGAGTCCGTCAAAAGTCAGTGAATATTACCCTTTTCGCAACATCGTATCAAAAAAGTAAAGGTAGTCCGAGAGACCTACAGATGTTTGCAAAATAGTTGGAA
>NC_139946.1:32179529-32209529 GCF_963454915.1 Gymnoscopelus microlampas
ATGATTTCCCGAATATTCCCCAATGTCCTGAACGGTCAATAATGTCGGCAGGCTACAAATAAGGCCGTGAGAGCTGCAGAAGTACACAGTAAAATCTACAGATCAGAATATACCATGAGGGATCATTGGTCTAGTAGACCAGTGCATACAGTAGAACAACTATAATATTACTGTACTCTCCACTGTAAGCCAGGCAGGTCAAGAGACTTTTAAATGAAGCACTGGGAACTAAAGGAATTCCCCAGGGGCATAGAAATATGTTTAATAGCTGGAATTTAGGAGTGTAGCCCATCTGCCTGGCCTGCGGCAACATCCCTCAACCTCCGCGCCTTATCCCTGAATTCAGGCTCTATTAGAAGATTATCTCACTAATACCCACCATCCAGCACACTGCTGCCTGGTTGACTTGTTTTATGATGTATTCTGGGAAGAAGCTCTCCTCTGGTTAATGTCCAAATTCTGCTGTAATGTGCTCATGTAAAGCCTCAATTAACATCAAACAGCCCCTAGCTCTGCCGGTTTATCTCTTCATATGTAATTTTAAGGATCATAAGGTCATATAATCTACTCTCATCCGTGAGATTCCACGCTGTCTCTTTCGTTTCTTTTGTTCCTTCATCCCTCGTTCCTTCGTTCGTTAGTTGTGTTGCACATACATTCTCACGTGCATTTATTTGCTTGCTTGTTCGTTCGTTCTTTCTTTCTTTCTTTCTTACAACCCAATCGCAAGCAAAATGAGTTGGGCATGTGAGAAGATGTGGGACCTCAGATAAGGAATATGAAACGTATTGTTAATTTGCTTGCTGGTTCACATGCTGTACAACAAAATGTTCTAATTTGAACATCTTGTGGTATCATGCTACAAGGGAGCCAAACACATACTGTATACACCTCTGATCATGCTAGAGCGGTCCCCTTGCATGCTGCTTGACCACCAGATGGGCACTTTATACACGTTTACAGGCACACTTGTGCTGACAATGTGCAAACCACATTTCACTGGTTGTCATGGTTCTAGAGATGACCTTTTTACACACACACACACACGCATGCACGCACGCACGCACGCACGCACGCACGCACGCACGCACGCACGCACGCACGCACGCACGCACGCACGCACGCACGCACGCACGCACGCACGCACACACACACACACACACACACACACACACACACACACACACACACCCACGTACGCACGCGCACACGCACACGCACACGCACATGCACATGCTCATACATTCCACACACACACCATTGGAAGGAAAGGAGTTTCCCACTCATTTGAGCAGAAGATAGGCCAGTGAGAGGTCACAAACTGAACGTTCATTCTCCATTGCTAAGTTACATTACTTCCTGTTCCCTTTTATCTCTCACGTATCCCTTCCTAGTCTCTTTATGTCCATTTACTCATCCATGCGTCCATCCTGCATTGATGTTCCTGACAGTTTTCATATTCAGATATCAGTCTCCCAGCTCTTCATTGCTCAGCCTTGCTCAACTCTCTCTCTCAACAATATCGTTGTGTTTGTGGGTGGGAATCCGGCAAGGGAGGGTGTTCTTTGTCGCTGCGCCAGCAATTCCTACAGGTTGGTGGTGTTGCCTGTTCAGAAGGGAGAGGACCTGGGGGGCAAAGCATGTTCCTCTGCACGCGTTACTCCCCACAGTTTAACTCATCAAGTGAAAACAAGTGGCTGCATGGAGAATCCATGTGTATCAGAGAGGACATGGTTGTCTACACCCTCCCCAAGACCAAACAGTAGGGTTTGACAGTGACAAGGACTGTAGAAACATGCAGTGGTTCAGCATTTTCTTTTTTCTGTATGTTTTTCTTTTTTTTTTAATAATACATTTCGGTGTTATTGGCTTGAGACCCAGGCTTGTTCAAAACACACTTCTCTTGTCAAATTGGGACCTACCAACTTGCCAAACAACCTGCCGACTAACCCCCCAACTTTTCTTTTCTTTCTCTCAATGTATACCCTTAAAGCAGCCTGGCAGTAAAGACAAGGCACCCAGGCAGGATTGTGCTTCAGTCATAGTAATATAAATATAATGATATGGAAATTCAACTCAGAATTCCCAGGGACAAAACCAGATTTTTATTTTGCATATCTGCTGTTCATGTACTATTTATTTTTTCCATCCCTGTGTAAACCATCACTAATGCGGTGAACTTGTGACTGAAAATAATAATGATGCACACACGTGCCTGACTTAATGACTGCTAAAAGGAAAACGAAGAATTTGATTCCCTCTTGTAGCAATTAAAAGGTTTGTTTTCACTGGACAGCTTGTGTGCATACAGTATGTGTGCCTGTTTGTGTCCATTTGTCTAAGCACGCAGATGGTGTGTGTGTGTGTGTGTGTGTGTGTGTGTGTGTGTGTGTGTGTGTGTGTGTGTGTGTGTGTGTGTGTGTGTGTGTGTGTGTGTGTGTGTGTGTGTGTGTGTGTGTGTGTGTGTGTGTGTGTGTGTGTGTGTGTGTGTGTGTGTGCGTGCGTGCGTGCGCATGTGAGAGAGAGGGGCCATCCAGAGTGTTGGCTTTAACTCTGTGAGTGTAAACGGCGGGTCCGTTTTGCCGCTCTCTGTTAATGCTGTGCAGCTACAGTATCAGTGTCGTACATTTGCTGAAGGGCGAATGCGATGTAAAGAATACGAGGTGGAGATGGATGGCTGAGCTGGAACAGACTGTGCATAGCAATGGGCTGCACTCCATCAATCTCTCACTCTTCTCATCCCACTCTATACCTGTGTTTCCCTACCTGAGGTCCGGGAAGCTTGCCAAATGTGTGTGTGTGTGTGTGTGTGTGTGTGTGTGTGTGTGTGTGTGTGTGTGTGTGTGTGTGTGTGTGTGTGTGTGTGTGTGTGTGTGTGTGTGTGTGTGTGTGTGTGTGTGTGTGTTTGATGACGCCACGTCTGTCGCTTTTGACATGTCAGGGCCTTCACATTTTTACACTCAGGATGTTTCAGTGAGGTTGTGACTGTGCTTGCATGCGTGCAAGCATGTGTGTGAGTCCTTCATGGTAAAGTTAGGCCTGATAAACTGGGGAGCTTACCTGCTTGACCAATGTTTGTGTGTCCATGTGCATGTACAGTAGCACTGTATTTGATTTGCATTTCAAGCTGTGAAGCACAGCTTGACTTGTTTATTCTCACAAGCCGCTCTCCATGGGGATCTTGTTTTCAGTACTAATAACTCTTACACCTTGTCTTCTCTTGTCCTGAATCAGACCAATGTGAATTACTAATGAGCAGGTTTGCCCATCTCACCCCTGGGCTGCACTTAGAACACGTCCTCTTTGCCGGCCAAAGTTCTCCAGTTGATCTGGGTGAGTTGATCAGTATTCACAAAGCACTTTATCCTGCCTATTGCTTTTAGAATCTTCTGCTAAATTGGTCAGTTAGGAGCGGCTCTTAGCCTTGAAAAAGGCTTTGTGATTTGCCTCCAGGGGATTTCTACTGAAGTTGATTGAACCAGGCCTCTGGTGGCCAACCATGAGGTCAAGGAGTTTGTTTATCTGATGCTGGACTTAGCTGAAGTCTTGGGATGCAAGTCGACTGGAGACATGTCTGTTGTTCAGTACGACTAACAATGTTTCTATGGTTCATCTTTTGTGTTTATCTTTGAGTGTACGTGTGTGTTTTGCCTATCAATCCACATGACAACATGTGTGCACAGGTGTTTTTTTTTGATGGTTCAGCAGCTTTAAATTTCTTTCCTTCTCTCGTCCTCCCTCCATCTCTTTCCCCCTCTCTCTTCCTCTCTCCCTGCCTCCTCCATTACTTGACAGCCTTCTAGCATGCTGATTTAGCCAGGAAGCCCCTAGCACCTGGCCCGCTGTGTTTTATGGGCTCGACAAGTTATGGCAACGCACTTTATCAGCTAATCTGTAGCTAGCGCCCCGCTAGCCGGCGGCGGTGTGCTTTGCTCGACCACATGGAAAGTTATAGAGCTCCATTATGATGCTCTATGAAACCCCTCGTATTGCCTGAAGGTCAAGGGCACGTTATATGAAGATGTGAAATCTGCCCAATATTGTAAAAACAGGGACAGATAAAAGCGCAAGGGAGAGAATGAGAGAGAGGGGGATGGAGAGAGAATGAGAGAGAGGGGGATGGAGAGAGAGAGAGATTGAGCGCTGAGAGTCATGGCATCATTTCCCTGCTTCACGTTCCTATAAAGAGGCACTCTCACCTTTCCTTTCATGCTGGGAGGTTTATGACCAACTGGGGAGCTGTAATTGGTGGATGACAGGGTGGGCTTTGAAGCAAGGGAACCACAGGTAATGGTAATCTGATAGCTGGTTGTGTGACACACATACCATACGTGTACTCTAGGCGCACAGGCACACACACACACACACACACACACACACACACACAAGCACAAAGGAGCGTGTATACATTCACACAGGCGTACAGCAGCGCATATGCACACACGTGCACACATACAGTATACATGCTCGGACACAGAAGCATGCGTGAAAATATGCACACACACACACACACACACACACACACACACACACACACACACACACACACACACACACACACACACACACACACACACACACACACACACACACACACACACGTGCTGGGCAGAGGGCAAGTTAGTATGAACCACATTTCACTGGTTGTCATGGTTCTCTAGAGATGGCCTCTGAAGTACAGTACAACACATGCACGCACGCGTATGCACACACACACACACACACACACACACACACACACACACACACACACACACACACACACACACACACACACACACACACACACACACACACACACACACACACACACACACACACACTCATCCCCACATGGCCTGATGTGTTTGTGGTGCCTTTGAGGGATCAGACGTAATGAGTTTTGTGTCCTCAGTAGAATAATATCCAAACCTCACCAAGACCTTCATCAAACACACAACCTCTGTGTGTGTGTGTGTGTGTGTGTGTGTGTGTGTGTGTGTGTGTGTGTGTGTGTGTGTGTGTGTGTGTGTGTGTGTGTGTGTGTGTGTGTGTGTGTGTGTGTGTGTGTGCGTGCGTGCGTGCGTGCGTGCGTGCGTGCGTGCGTGCGTGCGTGCGTGCGTGCGTGCGTGCGTGCGTGCGTGCGTGCGTGAGACGTGTGTGTGTGTGTGTGTGTGTGTGTGTGTGTGTGTGTCTCAATCTCTCTCTCTCTCTCTCTCTCTCACTCACTCACTCACTCACTCACACACACACACACACACACACACACACACACACACACACACACACACACACACACACACACACACACACACACACACACACACACACACACATACAGGCTGACAAATCCAATGCACATTCACACGCATGTTTAGCTCTGTAAGGGGGCTTGCAAAAAAAACATATTAAAATAGCTTAATTAACATTCACAAGGGGTGGGTTTACAAGGAGGGACGTTAACTCTGACCATATGGACAATGCCTTAATTCACCAAAACGAGTACACTGCCAAACACCAAGTATCAATTTAACCTGTAAAGGGTCCATTTTGACACTTTAGAGTAACATTGACAGGATTTTGCAGTGCAAGTAAATACAGAGCCTACTTCTGAGCCACTGTAGGTTCTCTGTGTGTGTGTGTGTGTGTGTGTGTGTGTGTGTGTGTGTGTGTGTGTGTGTGTGTGTGTGTGTGTGTCAGTGTCAGCCGACTGGTCAGTGTGTATGTCCAACAGAACAGTGCCATGATGACCTCATCGCTGGCTCCTGCTCAGGCCCTGCAGCTAAAGGACAGATGTCCCCCGCCTCCCTCTTTTTATTTTTTCTCTCATCTCGTCTTCCCTTCCTCCGTCCTCACCTCATTTCCTCCTTGTCCTCACCTCCTCCACCCATGTCCTCGTCCCATCTCGGGGGCCCTTCGCCCGTCCCTCCTTCGCCCTCTCCCACCTTGTACTCAGCCCCCTGACAACACTACCCCCCCCCCCCCATTTCTCTCTAAACTCTTCCTTCACTGTTGACCTCAGAGTCCCCGGTGGCTCTTTGGGTCCCAGAGCAACCGATCAAGCCGCAGAAGTCACTGGAGGTCATCTGGTGGAGAGGCTTGCACTCACAGACACGGTCGTTGCATCATTTCACCTTCACTATAACTATACAATATGCCACGCTTTTCAGAGTTAAATTAGCACTACCACAGCACTTTGCTGTGTAGGTGCAGCTGCTTAGTAAAACACAAATCTGGGTGTGTAGTGAGGGCCAAAGCAGCTGTATCGTGGGTGAATTTCCAGATACTTTTGTAGTTAGCAAGTGCGTGCATTCAGGGCCACCGCTAGGAATTCGAGACCCTCTAACTACATGTGAATTGCTCATAACGTCCTCTGAAATGCTGTGACCAACGCACTGTAATTGAATTAGCATCGGTGCATCTCAATATGTCTCGTATGCACACTTAAGCTTTCAGCTTAATCTCATTGGTTTTCCAACGGGCTGCCCCAATGTCTGAGCCTAAAGGGATTCCTGTCAACATCCACATGCTCACCTATGCGCACACACACACTTATGTAAGCACACACACACACACACACACACACACACACACACACACACACACACACACACACACACACACACACACACACACACGTGCACGTGCACACTCACACACAAAAAACTAACTGACATGCCACACACAGTACTGCCAAAGCAGGTTTTTATTTCATTAGTTAAAAAGTGGGGTAGGATCCCAGTGCAGATCCAATCAGCCAACAATTGTCTAGCTGTGTGTGTGTGTGTGTGTGTGTGTGTGTGTGTGTGTGTGTGTGTGTGTGTGTGTGTGTGTGTGTGTGTGTGTGTGTGTGTGTGTGTGTGTGTGTGTGTTGCGTGCGTGCGTGTGCGTGTGCGCGTGCGTGCGCGCCGCGTGCTTCCATTGCCAAGCATTGAAGTGCATAAGTGTTTGAGTGCTTGAGTGAGTGAGTGTGAGTTGTGTATATGTAAGTATATTATGATTGTGAAAGAAAAACATCTATATATGAGTATGAGTGTGTAATGTGAGATGCAAACTCAATACGATCCAGAGATGAGCTCCAGTTCTAGTGCTATGATCACTCTGGGGGTATACCTGACTTGGCTTCTCAGGTAAGTTGGGGCAGATCCATTTCTAAACTGAACGCAACATTCAGTTTGAGCTGATGATATTGTTGTACATTACCTTATCATCTTGGTGTCCAACTCTGTGGTTTTGCGGTAAATTATGTGTTGTTTGTTTGCACCCTCAAAGAACGCCTTCTGCAATAGTGTCTCTCCAGAGAGAGTGGCCCAGGTATATTGTTAGTGTGTGTGTGTGTGTGTGTGTGTGTGTGTGTGTGTGTGTGTGTGTGTGTGTGTGTGTGTGTGCGCGTGCGCGCTTGCATCAGTACACACCCTCTGTATCACTGTCTTTCTAGCTGCATCTCTCCATTACTTTTGTCACAGAACAGCTGACGGTGGCCATATCTCGCACCCAAACAAAGGCTGCTGTGTTCGACTTCATAGCCACTGGCAATTGACCAGACCTAGCATGACGTCAGCCAGTAAACCAGTTTGTTCAAGCCCCTTAAGGACTCATACGGTCCCAGATCAGCTGCTAATGTAGCTAAAGTGGTCCCTATCTGTACCGCGCCATGCAGGCTCAAAGCCCAGTGGGAAGATCATTTACCATAAGTCCAAACCAGAAACTGGCAAGCTTCTGCAATTTTGGTGTAATTGAATGTTCCTGGAGGTGACGATTTTAGACAAACGGCATCTTTTGAATATAAACCAGATGGGGTCTGATAGTGCTGCGGCATCCCTGTGGAGTGTGGATCTATGATGTCATGTTGATGATGTCATATTGATGAGGTCACTCTTGCCCATATATTTTATTTTATTATAAATTCACAAAATGTGAATGATATTCACGCACAAAACATATATTCGCATTATGTGAAAAATATTCATTTTGCTTCCTTGGCCAACTGGCAGCACAAGAACTTCGGCGCTGTGGTTTGTGAGATTATCCATGGACTCTCATGGACAGACACACAGACCCTCTTATAGATGGCTCGACCCCTAGGAGCCATGGCTTATAAGATATAAGATAGGCTTGGGTTTACCGTTCTAGATCAACGGCATCTTTGGCTGTTGAAATATAGTAGACGCGCTAGAGGTCATGTTTGTAAGCTACATCTTTCGAACATCGCTGACTGGAGAGGGGTCACAGGTTAAGGCGAGCACCATCTTTTTTTGTGTGTCGGTAAATAATTAGGAGTTCACGGATTTTGTTTAGCATTGCAGACGGCTTTCATGTGAAGCCGAGCTGGCAGTGCACACTGTTTCGGTATTTATTTATTCCAAAACTGCAGTTGAGAAAGCCAGGAAAGAGAGAAAATGTGAAGCCATAGCCCGGGGCCAGTTTGAAACCCATGCCAGTGCCACCGGGGGCTTCTTCCTCCTCGTCCACCGGAGCTGTGTTGTTGTTGTTTTTTGAAATGCTCCTCATTCACTCAACTCATTGTCAATAGTTCCCACGGAATTGTACTCGGAAAAACTTTTCCATCGACCGTGGGCTGAGAATTCACTGAGGCGAGCTGCATTTTGGTCTCGCAGGCGGTCGCCTTTCATCTCTGCTGAAGATGTTTAATAAGTAATGAGGCAGCTGATGACTGTGGCCAGGCCTCCTCGTAGAGATAATCCATACCTGATATTATATTCACCCTGCTTACAGAGAAGAGACACACGCATGCACACACACACACACACACACACACACACACACACACACACGCACACGCACACGCACACGCACACACGCACACGCACACGCACGGACTACTTCGAGCAGGACTCCTGTTCTGCAGTTATGCAAACAGATACACAAGGTCATTCTAATGACTGAATATCCATATTACTGTAGATATCTTATGTTCAAAGAGGCGAGTATGAGCTTGCTAATTGCATGAATGGACAGACTGCAGGATGTATTTTCTGTACATGCCATATATGAAGGGTTTATTACGTGTTTCCTGGGCCTCGTTCCAGCTTTGTAGATGCTATTTTCAAGAATCAAGAAGGTTTATTTTGTCAGTCACTCATGCTCAATGAAATATTGGTGTGACATGCTCCACAGACTGTGCTAACAATAATGAAAACAAAACAAGATATAATAAAAAACAAGGTATAATACAAGTAAAAACGTGGCTACAATATTAAAGTGAAAGAGTGTCAGTGTGTAAGTGTAGAAACATTCAAAAAACCTTACTTGTGTGCGCAAAACAGTATCACTATATACAGACAATTTACTTGGGAATTGTAGCTTCCCTGGATTACTGAGGTAGCATATATATGTTGCAGCCAGAGGAAAAATATAGAATATAATGAAGAATAAATTACCAACCGGGATATACAGAATACACATTGTACATGCAGCAGAAAGGTGGCCAAATAGATAGTGCAGAAGTACAATACGTGCTGGAGATGTGCAAGAGATTTAACCCCCCAAAAAAGAAAAGTAAGAATACAAAAATCGTGTGTGCTGTGGACTGTTGCGTACAAGTATTTAGAGATTCACAGACATTGGACCTGGCAGTTTGGTCATTGTTCAGGGCTCTGATAGCCTGAGGTAAAAAAAAACGGTTTCTGTGTCTCCCTGTAGGGACTTTGTGACGCAGACATTTTGCATTTGTGTTGTGTGCACACCAGGACAGGCGGACACAACACATACATGTCATGCACACAGCCACCCGCACATACATGCAAGAAAAGGAACCCACAGCCCACAATTATTGCAGATATAATTAGTTCACCCCATTCATCTTCTCACCCTCTCTCCCTCCCTCTGCCTGTCCCTTTATCTAACCTTACACCCACCTCTCCCACATGCACCTGTGCCTCTCTCTCTCTCTCTCTCACACACACACACACACACACACACACACACACACATTTGAGATAGGTCGTTGATAATCTAACCAATGGAATGTACTTCCCGTATCTCTTAATGGTGGTGAATGGGGGAGATGAGAGTAACTGACTGACACCTTTATGGGAATGCTAAATGAGATCTCATTATATGTCATAATTGGCAGCGGGGCTGTGGGTTGCTATATGATTAATTACTCTAAATAAGGATTAGAAGTCCGCAATTACTGACTGATAACACATGGACGGAGTCGTGATTAAAAGGGTTAATTATTATGACCTACCCATTGCTCTGCTCACCACCTATACTAATGTGTTTGTGTGTTTGTGTGTGTGCGTGTGTGTGTGTGTGTGTGTGTGTGTGTGTGTGTGTGTGTGTGTGTGTGTGTGTGTGTGTGTGTGTGTGTGTGTGTGTGCGTGTGCGTGTGTGCGTGCGTGTGCGTGTGTGTGTGTGAGAGAGAGAGAGAGAGCATAACCGTATTTTATAAAGCAGGAGCTTTTTTCATCAGGGTGTCCTCTACCCCCCCTTTTCCTCAATGTCAATTAGGAGTGGTTAAACCTTTGTAAATGTCATTTAGAAATGCCATATTTCACTCTAATGAAATGAAGACACCCCTGACCGTCTCCTTCTTCTTTCACTCTGCTGTCACTCGAAACCTTTTGTCTCCAAAAAGCCTCTTTCTTGGGCCATGGAAACGGCAACAACATGCTCGACTGATAATACAATATTGAAGTAAAACTGCAGTAGGGAAGTCTTCCTGCAGCAGCTTCATTTTCCATTTTAGTCAGTAATATACAGCAGATGAGGCAATAGCTTCCCTATTATGACATAATATGGATCTACGTGACTGCTTCAATCGAAGAGGCTAAAACGGAATTCATCATGCATGTCAATTTTCTGCATTAGGATTCTGTTAAAACATTAAGCATGAATTTCGTCATCTTCATTTCAAGCTGTACTAAAAATACTGCTGTTTTCTAAGCCATTGCTTATAGAAATCTAACACTAGCCACATGCTAGCTTGTCATCATGTACATGGCTGGCAGTATCCCTTGGCTTCAGTGAGTAATGCTATGTTACTATTTAAAAGTCAATGCACGTGCTTGTCCCAGTTTGTTCGGATGAACATCGTCATTGTCACTTTTCTGACGGAGAGGTACCAAGCTCTGCTGGCACCTACACTAATAACCATTATAGCATTGCTCATTAATAGTTGCGTATACACAGCAGCCATGGTAACGCAAGTTGAATTATGCCAATTATATGTGTGTGTGTGTGTGTGTGTGTGTGTGTGTGTGTGTGTGTGTGTGTGTGTGTGTGTGTGTGTGTGTGTGTGTGTGTGTGTGTGTGTGTGTGTGTGTGTGTGTGTGTGTGTGTGTGTGTGTGTGTGTGTTTGCGTTGCTCTGAACCCCATGACTCCCCTCCCCCTCCCTCCAGCACTAATAATGTTAGGAGATGAAAAAGAGGTTGTCTATTCTTAGAGGCTTATTACCGTATCCAAATGGTAGACTTATTGGGAGTAATGAGAGATGGAAAGAGAGACATGCCGGGAATGAGAGGTAGATTACTATGATTGTGGTCCTGCCTGTATGATGATGGCAGATGAAAGAGAGCCAGGCCGAAGGAGAACGGGGAATAGAGAGCCAGGCGGTGGGCATGCAGAAGGAACCATGAGAAAATTGACATTATATATAGGGACCGAGCGAAAGACTGAGCGAAGAGAGATACAGACAGAGGGAGACAGGGAGTGAGCTAGAGGGGGAGAGAGAGAGAAGGCCAGCGAATTAGAGTTTTGCCTCCAGACCGACAGACGGAGGTAGCTCACAACAGCCCGAGGCTAGCTTTAGCCTTGGTCACATCCCAAACTTCTCATGCAATCCTCTTGACATCCTCAGCTGTACTTTTTATAACGAAACTCTCTCTCTCTCTCTCTATCTGTCTCTCTCTCTGTCTCTGCCTCTGTCTCTCGCTCTCTCTCTCTCTCTCCCTCTCTCTCACACACAGACATGCTGTACATGCATAAATGCATGCAGGCTCCTAGGAGGATGATTTGAGGGTTGGTTGACACATGTAGTATCCATGTCCAAGGTCCAGCAGGTCTTCAAGTAACAGAGATGCACTGACATTTATTGCTTCATTTACACTGATGTATATTCCGGAAATAGCCGGTCTACAATCTTGCGATGCGTTATGTGATATACCTTATGTCTTCTGTGTATTTCTCCATGAAAAGTTGCTGGTGCTTGTTTCACCTCATCCCTTTGCTTACATTCATATGCTCGATGATGTGAAATTCCATCATTTTGCTGAGAAATACACAGGAGACAATAGTGTATTTTCTGCCACACTATATTATCTTTATCCTCACCATTAGAAAAAATTGATTTAGATTGAAAATTTGCAACATCTCTCTTTAATATTTGCACAGGAAATGATAAAATTCCTTTAGGCTGCCAGCTTGATATAAACCTTCGATGTGATGTAATGTGATGTGAGACTGCGGTCTAGCCAACACCGCCTCGGGATTCCTGAATCGCTGTCCTCCACATAAACCTTCAGCCCACTATAGACCTTCACTTATAGTCTCGTGTTGCCAGATGATCAGAAATCTGGCATCAGTCAGGAAAAAAAGAAAAGAAATAACAGCATTGCAGAACTAATGCAAAGACTTTATGTTATTTTGGAATTGTCATCAATGGGCATGTCAAAAATAGCGAAAATAGTAGATCTACATGCTCACAAGGTGCCACATTGTGAGCTTGTAGATCTGCTATGTCCACTACTTTTGCACCACATAGTCATGCGACAAAGTATAAAACAGGGCATTAATTTATGATGGGGAAAAAAAACAAAAAGAAGAAATATGGAGATACAAGGTTTCTTGTCGACAGTGACGATGTGCTGTATGCTGGCGATGAACAGTAGGAAATGCGGTAGAGAGAAAAGAACACACACCCCTCTCTTCTCAATTGAAAAGTCTCCCTCACCTTACCACAACATCTCATAACTAGCCTACAGTACCTGTTCCTCTCCTCTCCTCTTCCAACCATCACTGCCAGGAATCACGGTAATTGGGCTCCCGCACACAAGGTATCCGTAAGTGGAAATTGTCTGCAGGAAAAGCCCTGGCTTCAAAGAGGCCCACCTGGGTATCCCTCAACCAGGATTTGCCATGACTGCACGTCTGCGCCCTGAGGCAAGGATATGGGTGCGGTGCTTAGAGATAAACAGTGTGTGTGTGTGTGTGTGTGTGTGTGTGTGTGTGTGTGTGTGTGGTTAGGGTGTCTGTCTTTCCACACCACAAAGCCAGGCGAAGTTTCAATAACAGACAGTAAACAGTGCTCATGTACACACATGCACGCACGCACGCATTCACGCACGCACACAGACACACACTGAGCGATGTGAATATGGCGATGGTTCAGATTGTGATCATTAGTTTACAAGTTTTCAACTTCTTCTTATTACAGTGGTTACACATGATGAAAGAGAAGATTAAAAATGATGTATATATGCAGTCATTACAAACTAAGTGTGGCTAAACGCTGCATACATTTCAGTGTATTGAGTTACAGCACCGAGAAAGAGACCCATAGGCTGCGTCACATGGTGCTGATGTGGAAACAGAACCACATGTAAAGAATCCTGGATCAGATTCCATCCCCTTGCACCCACAAGCCCCCCCCCCCCCCCACCCCCAAACCACCCACTTTATGAATGGTGTGTGTGTGTGTGTGTGTGTGTGTGTGTGTGTGTGTGTGTGTGTGTGTGTGTGTGTGTGTGTGTGTGTGTGTGTGTGTGTGTGTGTGTGTGTGTGTGTGTGCGTGCGTGCGTGCGTGCGTGCGTGCGTGCGTGCGTGCGTGCGCATGTTGGCATACATGGTGTGCCCAGTCTCTCGCGCCCAGCCCAGCCCGGCCAAGTTGCAAATGATGTCGTCAAAGTGGAATGTGGGGAGAAAGACCTGCCCGCTCCTTTGCACGCACATACACACACAAACACCCACATATACAAAGCAACACACACACACACACACTTGGTCATATATTTTTGCATAACAACAGTCGGCCAGAACGCATCGAGGTAAAACCCCAAGGGGAAATAAACAAACGTGCTGTTTTGAAATAGAGTAGTCATAATGTTTATGAAGCAACTTTCTTTTGAGCTGCTTTTGTGAGTGAGTGCATGCATGTGTGCATGCACACTGTATGAGAGAGACAAAACTGGATTGTGCTAACATTTGGACACCAACTAATTGAGTTGCACGGACGCTTTACAAGTCTAAAGTCTTTGAGGAGGTAAGAGATTCCCTCACATTTACATGCTCACGTGTGTGTGCATGTGTGCAAAAACACACAGGTAAACATAAACAAACAGCTTGTAGCCCCATAGATACATACTGTACACACTCTCTCTCCCTCCCTCTCACTCATTATATGTCATTCTCTCTCTCTCTCTCTCTCTGTCTCCCCACACGCTCAAGGTTTCATAGCAGCTGCTGACAAATTCACAAAATCCTGGGAATTTTCCCCATGTGGAAAGCCACAGTGTTTGCGTTCCGGAGCTCTCCGCAGGGTGAGGCCAGCTTAGGAAAAAAAGGATAGAAAGAGAGAAAATCTCATGCTATCCTGTCAATCTCTGTCCTTCCACTTCTCTCTATGTGTCTTTGTGGTGGCAACTTTTCCCAGGCAAGGCCCGACTGACGCATTGGCAACATTTGACACACCAGGACAGAAATAACTCATTAGGATGTGTGTGTGTGTGTGTGTGTGTGTGTGTGTGTGTGTGTGTGTGTGTGTGTGTGTGTGTGTGTGTGTGTGTGTGTGTGTGTGTGTGTGTGTGTGTGTGTGATTTGACTTATGGGGACCGTGTGGCGTGTGCATGTTCAGTAACATCATGGATTATATAGTACATGAAATATGGTTCTTTTTCAGACTGACATACAGTATATTGCAGTTAAATGCTTCTCTTTTCCTATCAAGTCGAAACAGCATATGCTCTAAAATACTATACTAAAAGAACATGATGAAGTCAAATTAACCACATTGAACCCTATAGCGCCCTATTCTGGGACAAAGATATTTGGTGTAGAGGGAAAATGGAGCAAAACAAGACAAGTATAACGAAGTAGTTAATGTATCTTCACCATAAGCTGCTTGCTCTCTATCAGGTGTTCCACCACCGAATGGAATGGGAAGACTGGAAACTTCACTGTCCTCACATGGAAATGTTCTTGGCCTTGCTATGCTATCATTAACCACAGACAAGATACAATAAATAGACAGTCACACATGATGAGGACAGCATACTGTAACGGAGCTTCCAGTATAGTACAGTGTATCCCACTTAGTTCCAAATCCTACCTGGTCTCACGCTAAACCTGTCACAATTCCAGTGTTTGAAATCAAAATGACATTTTGACGTCTCACTGCAAACTCATCAGAATTTGACGTTCTGTCACTGTGGTTTGTGGGGACAGAAACCAGTTGTTCTGTCATTAAAATAACCATAACCCTATGCACCCTTACCCCTTACCCTAACCATAACCATAACCCTATACACCCTTACCCTAACCATAACCCTATACACCCTTACCCTAACCATAACCCTATACACCCTTACCTTAACCATAACCCTATACACCCTTACCCTTACCCTAACCAAACTCCAACCTTAACCAAAAGAACAGTGCCTAAACCTAACCAAAATGATGGTAATGGCGTTAACACTGGTGGAGTCCACATGGTCTGGAGTTCATATTTCTGAGTTGGACAAATATCAACAACTAATATCTGGCGTTAGACCATGTTGATCTAATCCCAAAACAACGTGCCAAAAAACACCTGTTTCTCTGCTCCTATTAGTTCTCATTTCACCTGTGAACTAATTTGATTCTTGCCCTCACCTGATATCATCCCTTTGCCCTCTAATCCTCATGTGAACACCTTTAATGCCTGGCTTTGCATGCTCATCTGTCCCTGTCGTCTAATCAGCTTTAAATCCATCTAGTTTAACGTGCTGACCCAGAAAAACTCACAGATCATTCTGACGCACTGACTGAGTCCCCCTGATGGATTGAGTCCCTCTGACTCAATCCATCAGGACATGCTTTATAAACCCCAGGGGTCATTAAAATAATAATAATAATAATGATACATGTACACAAAAGCTCTCTTCACAACTAGAGAAATCCCGGTTACCTGGGATGTACTGACATTATATTCTGAGAAATGTTGTGAATTCAGCTATTCTATATTTTTCTTAGCGATAGCACAGTTGGTATTTTTAATAATACAAATAATACCATGATAATATATTTTTTATTTGATCTGTTACTCCTGCATCATCATGTAATTACACTACTGTATATGCTCAGTGACAACAAGGATGCCATTTCAGTGACGGTCACCCGATCCCGCCAATTGACGTGGATAATGAACTATTTGTTTTTCATTCTCAGAGTGTCATTAAGTATCTCCATTTGTCTGCCTTCTCTGCGTGGTTTGGCAGCCATGGTGGTTAGGTCATGACCAAAGGCCAGGTTCAGCAGCACAGTACTAGTCCTCCTTTGTACACAGTCCAGCTGGGAGGGAAGCTCCAGTCAGAATGCAGCATTGCTGGCGTCAACCTCATTGACATTGTCCTTTGGAAGACACCAGCAAGCCAGCATGTACCCTTTCATAGGAGGATTTCTACAATTCAGTGGCCCTTTTTCTTTATCTCATTTGATTGTTTGTTCATGCTTTTTCTTTCTTTTTTCTGTCTTTTTGGTTTCTTAGCTCAAGTACTAGCATGTGATAGTAAGTAAAAAACAGGGTAGAATTTACTTAAGTAATATAAACCTCCCAATACCCTGCAAAGTCCGCTATGCTTTTCTTTGTGTATTTACACACACACACACACACACACACACACACACACACACACACAGATGGACAGACGTGCAGTCAGCGGGGATGCTGGGGATGCTGGGTTTGTTATGAGGGTCCATGGTGGTAGGTGATTATCCTAAAACATCGTCCATTGTACCTGCATCATCCGGGGATTTCCCAGGAAAAAAATGGACTGTCAACTTATGAGCGTGCCCCCACATGTGGACACGCCCTGATTATAAATTAATTTACGTGCATGCGCGCGCGCACACACACACACACACACACACACACACACACACACACACACACACACACACGCACACACACACACCACACACATGCCGACACATACCGTACCCACCACACATTCATCTCTTATTCTACACTTTCATATAGTGGATGTTTTTCCCCCCTCTGTAACATGCATGAACATTTCAACAGGCATTAAGTCAGTTTGTCAGCGCAGCCTTTCAGGGCCAGTCCTCAGTGGACCGCTGCTCTCTCTAGCACTCTACCTCCACACCACACACCACTGGACAGCTCCACTCTACTGACTAACACGCAAGACTTAACGCTGCCCTGCTTCCCGTGGAGAAAGTCCAATACCACCGTTTGTGTGTGTGTGTGTGTGTGTGTGTGTGTGTGTGTGTGTGTGTGTGTGTGTGTGTGTGTGTGTGTGTGTGTGTGTGTGTGTGTGTGTGTGTGTGTGTGTGTGTGTGTGTGTGTGTGTGTGTGTGTGTGTGTGTGTGTGTGTGTGTGCGTGCGTGCGCGCGTCTGTTTGTGTGCGTGTGTGTGTGCCTGTGTGTGCATCTTGATTAAAGAGAGTAAAGTGGAGCCCTCACATCCAGTAAGCATTTTATCAGACAGGTCTATTGGGCAGTCTCCAGCCTGGATGATGTGTTTACACACATTAGCCTGAGCCCAAACACACACACACACACACACACACACACACACACACACACACACACACACACTTGTAGAACACACTCATGTAGTGCTAATAGGAGGTCGGTCTGATATGATTTAGCGGGCTGTATAATGGGTTCCCAATGTCACACCTGAAAAATAACCGGAGTTGAGAAAAGTGGAGAGGGGAGTTGTAGCTGCAACCACACAGCTATCTAAGACCTACACCTAAAGTTAGCCCAGTGCTTTTCAAACTTTAATTTCAAGGACCCCCCCATTATTCGGAGAGAGTACAAATGGACCCATTTGGTTCCACTTGTACACTCTCAGAGTTACAGACCTACTGCATAAGGGTCCATTTGGAACCCCGTCAAGGAACCCAGAGGGTCCCTGGACCCCACTTTGAAAACCAGGTGTGGACTTGAGACACATTCAAGTGACATGACTTCGGCTTGAGTCATAGATTTGATGACTTTAGACTCGACTTAACTAAATAAATGACTTTGGACTTGAACCATATGATTTTGGATATTTGTTTTTAAAGTGTTTTTGTGTGTGTGTGTATGTGAAGAAGACAAAATTATAAATAAAAAAAGAAAAGAACGGTTAGCTGATGCGTTCCAAGATTGCAGGTTACACAAACACTTATTTTCATTTGTACATAAAAAATTAAGTTTGCTTATAAGCATGCACTCTTGCCACGCAAGCATCTGCACCCCCCCCCCACAACACACACACACACACACACACACACACACACGCACACACACACACACACACACACACACACACACACACACTGCCCTATCTGCCCTGTGCCTCAACCCATTACAATCAGTTTATTTAAAGGTCATGCAAAATCCTTTTCTTCACGTCACTGTTTCCATGCCGGTGGAACCTGACCTAAATACATACATTAATCTTCAGCGATAGGTCTGGTCTGCGGTTAACTCCTAATAGCACTTATGCATAATAAAGGTCCTTGCGCACACACACTCCGATACAATTCTTTTATTGGTCAATCAATTTTTAAAGCATCCGAAAAAATGAAGGAATCCATCTGGGTTCGATTGTAAAAAATTATGCAAAAATGACGTAGTGTTGCATGACAGAGTTGAACGACTAAAATAAGTGGTTAAATTTGGCAATATGTACTGGAACAACGTACCACCGACATAAAACAGCATCGCAAGATCATGTGTTTTGCATGACGCTATGCCCTGGCACAACGTTATTTGCAGTGGTTCTCAACGTGGGGTCCAGAGACCCCCAAGGGTCCGTGAGGGGGTTCCAGGGGGTCCCCAGCTACTTATTTGATCATTAGGAACCAAATGGACCCCCATTTGTACACTGTCAGAGTTATCGGGGTCCGTGGCAAGATGCATAGAAAATTGGGGGTCCTTGAAATTAAAAAGTTTGGAAATAGGGATGGGCAATACATTGAAAATACATCGAAACCGATATTTAGAATCAATAACCGACTACATTTTTTATAATCGACTAAACAGATGTGTCTAATTTACCACTTAACCCTGTATTATACTTAGTTGTACAATCTACAAGCTCAATCTGCAAGCTCACTACGCGTTGCAATGTGACATTGTGAGCTTGTAGATCTGCTATTTTAACTATTAAAAAATCATTATTTAATCGGAATCAAGACAGAAGTTTTAAATATTCTTGACATTGATTTGAAGTCATATCGCCCAGCCATATTTGAGAAGGACTGTTATTTGTCAGTTGGATGTGATGAGGATGAGCTGTCAGGGGGATCAGTGAGTATTGATTGATTGATTGATTGAAATTGTTATTAGGCAAAAGAATGTAAAACAACACAGTTACATTTATAATACTTTTGTCTAAAAGGTCCGACCAAAAAAGTCCTTGCGGACTTGTTTCCGTTGGGGTCCTTAAATTAATTTCATAGACATATATAGTAGCAACCAAACAGTTCAAAAATCAACATAAAAATACAGAGAAAAAATACCACTATGTACAAAAAAAGCATGGAAAATAAAATATATATACTATGTCACAATCATGAGTGTGGTTTCTGCGAACAGCCTTCTACCAGGCTGTTGAAGGCACAAGGGGGCGGGGCTGGCAGGCTAAGTTAGTGCAGTGAGTGGCAGTTGGGGCAAACGAAGTCCCCACAACATCATTTACGATTCTGTGCCTATCGGTACATAACTCGGACGGCGCTTAGTCGCCTAGCAGACCATCGGCCGGTCGTCGCGGGCACTCGCGCCTGGAGGTGATCGGGCGCGACTCCTCGGCCTCAAGGTCTGCTGAATCGGCCCGCCTCCGTCATGGTCCAAAACTATACTTTATCGGCGAAAGAAATAGTCCGCGGTTGTTTGAAAATGTATTGTCCCAAGCGGGAGTCAAACCCAGACTCCCAGAGGTAGTGGATCAGTAGTCCAATGATTAGCGAGGTGCGCTAGCGCTACTGAGGCCAGTGCTGAGGTTGGGTATTTGGGCTGGATTAGAATGTGACGTCCTAACTCTTCCATTGTAGAGGAAAGAAGTCCCCGCCTGCGCGCCCGCCCAATAGGGGAAGCCTCGCCCTGAATCAACAGCCTGGTAGAAGGCTGTTCGCGTGGTTTCTAGGTCATTAGTACAGCCATAGGTCAACATAGGTCAAACCTGTGGCTTTTAAAGCTGGTTTAGACCACAGAGACAATAGGACGAGCTTGCTAAGAAGTATATGTGCTCAATGAGGATTAGAGGAAGAAAGGATAATGGTGAAATTAGAACACAGTAAGGCATGGCAGGTTTAAACGAAATAGAAAAGAAAGATATATTTGATCTGAATGAGACAACAGCTAATTGAGGAGGGAAGTTGAACTGTTGAACTGTTTAAATTATAGGGACAGTCGAATATTAATTAATAATGAGGGAAAGATAGGCGTTCAAATGAGAATGTGGAGCTGATTAGAGGGAGGGATGGAGGAGACTGGGAAAATTGTAATTATAGGGAAGGAGCAAAGTGATGAACGAAAAATGTAGAGAGTAAATGAGAACAGAGAGGGAACACGCAGGAAGTTGATTTTGCTCAAATACTAAACAAAAGTTCACACTTGGGTCAAAGAAAACGTTCCTGTAACAAATCAAATTGAATTGAGACTGAATGGAGCCCAGCACAGGGAAAGAAGGAAGAAAAAGAAGTTCCATTGAATAGAGCTTTGAAATCCTCCTCTCTCAAACCACATCTCTGTTTCTATGCAGAGGACGGTATCAGAAAGTACACAACACGTTGCCAAGAGCAGCCTCTGCTAGTGGTGACCCAAAGTGACGAGTGGTTTTGGTGAAACACAGACGCTTACACTCGCACGCACGCACTCACGCACACCACACAGATATGTTGATGTCTGTCCCTACAGTAACACACACACGCACACACGCACACACGCACACACACACACACACACACACACACACACACACACACACACACACACACACACACACACACACACACACACACACACACACACACACACACACACACACACACACACACACACACACACACACACACTCTCTCTCTCTCTCACACTACCTCTCTCTGCCCTGCAGGGGTGTGGACTCCCCTAGTGGAGCTCATCCCTGTTGCGTGACAGCGGTCAACATGTTTTCAGTTCCCTTGCTAGAGTACATGGCTTTCTCACTCCAGGAAAAGAGCGGAAAGTGTGTGTGCGTGTGTGTGTGTGTGCGTGTGCACGCATGTGTGTCAAACTAAAGGGTGAATAAAATAAACTAGCAGGGTGCTTGTCATGCATAATGGATCCAACACTCCCAGAGCTACCATCTCTCATCTCCCTCCCTCCTTCTCTTATAGTTCCCCTCATCTCCCTCGCCTGGCCTCCTCCACCTGCCCCCCCCCGGCCCACCCACCCCCCACCCCTTCCTTCTTAACCACATCATATTTTCTCTCCTCCATCGTCACTCCTCCGTTCCCCACACACTCTCTCTTTCTCTCTTCCTTTCTTTCGTGTTGTATTTCTTTCTCCTGCTCTCCTATCCTCTGCCCCCCCCCCTCCTCCTCCCCCTGTCCTCTGTGCCGTGTGACGGATGGCTCTCAGGGGTCCGCTGCTGGTCCTGACAGCCCGGAGGCCTCTCGACGGCCCCCCTTGGTCCCTCACAGGAGTGTACGTGGAAGGCGGTGACGGGGAGGAAAGACTGTGTGTGTGTGTACGATTGGGAGATTTTAAGTGACTACAAACCGAATGTGAGTGAGTGTGCGGTAATTCATATCATATAAGAGCATTGGAGCATTTGTATACGTCCTGTGAGTGTGCTTTTTGACAGAGGAATAGAGACGGAGAGAGAGGGAGGGAGAGAGAGTGTTTGAGTGTGAGTTATTGTCTGTGTGAAAAGCAATGCAGAGGATGGGCGGGTTGGGGAGAGCACTTCGTGTGCCCTCTCTCCCCCTTTCTCTTCTTCTCACGCTACCTCTACTTCAGTACCTTCTCTCTCTCTCTCTCTCTCTCTCTCTGGTCTTGAGCTGGCTCTTGGGGTGACACATGGCTGTGTATTGATCACTCTTCCTGGAATGTGCACAGCAGCGTATGAAACACATAAACAATGAAACACGCAAGGGAGTCCATGGCCCTCGAGACGCTAACTTCTCCCGATGTTTTTCTTTTTTTTGTCTCTTGGTCTCTTTCTCCTCTCTCTCTCTCTCTCTCTGTGCTTGCCCGGCACATACTCACATGCACACAGGCAGGCAGGCGGGCTCGGAGTCGGACACACTGCTAATGCTGACTCTGAAGAGTGTGTTTGCACAGTGGGGGGGAATGCACAGAGCCTGTTTGGGGAATATCAATTACTCACGCCTGCATGGGTTTGAATCCCACCTCATGCTACGCTTGTCACAAACTTCATGTGTTCCGTTGCTCTCTCTCTCTGTCTCTCTCTCTCTCTCTCTCTCTCTCTCTCCACTGGAAATTGTTTTACAACCTCGATGAAGAAAAAGTTGCAGGGCCGAATTATTCTACTTGGTGTGTCACATCGAACTCTGTTCCATTTTAGAGGTCTGCCAAATACTTTTTGGCCAACATTGATTGTTCTCCCAACTCTGTTTTTTACAGCTTTTTTCCCCCTGTTTGTTTCTTGTCCACTCATTCGTTCGTTCGATCTGTTTTTCTTTCTTGCTTCTTTTCTTTCTTTTTAAAACTTTTGTTCTTTCTTTCAAGAGTTGTGCGTTTAAATGCCAAAGTTCAAAGGTCACATCGCCGTTCTACTGTTCCAGCCCTTAAGGCAAACAAGGCCGTCAGACAAGCAACTTGTGTGTGTGCGTGCGTTTGTGTGTATGTTTGTGGGTACGTGCATATATAGCAACTCCAAAGCCATATAATCCTATCCAAACAAGAGGCTGTTTGAGTTGGTCCAGCCCATGCATCTCCTAGGGGAGTTTGGGTGACAGGAGCCTTAATCCTCCCCTTGTTGTTTTGCTTTTTGCTTTCACAGAGTTCATACATTGAAGATGGGTATACTGTGATTCTCAACTTTTTTAACCACTTAAGTGTGGGACTTAAGGCAGTATGTTTGACAGTGCACCTTTTTGAAGGTTTAAAGAGGTAGTCCATGGGACTACCTACAAGCTTTGAGCTGTTTTATTCATATACAATGTAATAATAAAAAAAGCTCTAATCATAGCTACATTATAGCCCTATACCTACAGCACGTGTACAAAACATTGGTGTACGTCTGATGTTCTAAATGAAGTTTACAGGAGAAGAAAAACCGCAAAGTAAGGGTAGATGTCTGCTAATCCATACCAAACTAACGAATGTGGGCGGTAGTGTACTCCCTCTACAGCATGCATTGATTTGATTGACTCCAAATGAATAATCCTAATGCTCCTCCAGTGGGAGGGAGGACTCCCTGGTTATAGATTGAAGAGGCACTAGTCCAGCAAAACCGTGAACTGATAATGCAATAAAGTAAATTGATGTGGTTTGGCCGTGAGGCAAATGTGAGATAAGTCTATATGTGCATGAGGCAGGCATTTGATGAAAGACTTGCTTTGTGATGCTATACTGTATATTATGTTGACACACATACGCACGCACGCACACACACACACACACACACACACACACACACACACACAGACACACACACACACACACACACACACACACACACACACACACACACACACACACACACACACACACACACACACACACACACACACACACACGCACGCAAACAAACTGCTCTTCTTTCATAGACTCACACAAACACACTCTGTTGGCAAAATCCAACTGCTCACTTACAGAATTTAACCTATGTGTGAACCTTCGATAGATAGAACAAGGAAAGCCCCTACACACACACACACACACACACACACACACACACACACACACACACACACACACACACACACACACACACACACACACACACATATGCACGCACACACCTCCCCTTTCCCTGCTCTCTTCACTTCTCGTCCTACCCACTGTGCTCCTGTGGAGCGCCACGGTATATACCACGGTATAACAATGCCAGGACAAATTCGGCTCTCCCACAATGTCAACTCCCAAGTCAGACAGGGAGGAGAGAGATGAAAGATGAGACCAGTGTTTTTGACATGTGGCTTTGATGTCTGGTTAGCTTCTTTTTAGCCGCATGCTGAAAGCATAGCGGCTTTATATTCAGTCTGACTCTAACCCGACACATGTCCGACATGTTTGCAACACTTTTTTTGCATGATTGGCTGTCGTTTAAGCCAATGGGCGACCTCGTCCTCCCAAGCTATGGGACTAGACACGCCTCTCTCAGTGGATTCGTGTGAGCGCTAGCCGAATTTGGCTAATAGTTAGCTTGTATGCTTGTATGATGTTACTAACTGTTTTTAGCCAAACGCGGTAATGTCCACTCAGAGATGCTCGTAGGCCTACGTCCTGCGTCGCTGACGCACCATATTGCGAAAGGATGCATTCATGACACCGTCGTTGCGTCCATGGGACGCACTAGGTAATAGCTCCGATAATATATAATATTTGTCAGCCAGCTGTGATCTGCATGGACTCTCTCGGTTAGACACCGTTGGTGGAGAAGTATAACTCGGTTAGACACCGTTGTACTGGAGAAGTATAACTCGGTTAAACGGCGTTGTGTGGCAGCAGCAGCAGCACAGCCCCTCGCTGTTAGTCTACGCTACTCACAGAGAGAGAGAGAGTCGCATGAGGAGCTGGTTGAGACCTGCTCTTAAACGTGTTAAAACGTCTTGGATAGACCACTGTCTGGAATAATAACTGATCATCATACATACAGGTCTACTACTACTAATCTTTGTTGGTGTTGTCTAAGGCTGAACGATTAATCGTTTTCAAACCAAAATCGCGATTTGAAACCACGCGATTAGCTAATCGCAAAGGCCGCGATTTTTTAATTTTTAATTTTATCATAATAAATAATTTAAATATTAATATTAATCCCAGAGCACCCGCGGGACTTGTCTCCTCCTCTCCAGAGTGGCTGCCTCTCTCTACAGGGAGCGAGAGGGCAGCGCGCCCCCCCCCCCCCTCTCTCTCTCTCTGTCCCTCTCAAAGAGTTAGGTCCCTCCGTCGGCTGCGAGTATTTAAAGTTTGTCGAACGGCCGTGTCGCGCGTAGCGGTAAAACATTATTTTCGGTGCAACACAAGTAGTGTAGTAGTAGTGTTGCTCCTATCTATGTTTGTTTCTGTAAGTGTAACTTATATTTTTCCCATCATTATTAAACTATTTCTGTTGGATGCTGTGATCTGATGTAAACAATACGATGCACAGGACTTCCTGGTCAGTGTTGCCAGGTTTTGTGAGAGAAATAAGCAACCCTGTCTATGAAAACAAGCCCAAAACAAAAGAAGCGACTATGAACTGTATCTTTGTCACTTATGTACAGTGGTGGAAAAAGTACTCAAATGTTGTACTTAATAAAAGTATCAATACTGCAATGTAGAAGTACTCTGTTACAAGTAAAAATCCCAAATTCAAAATTGACTTGAATAAACGTAGGCCTACAAAA
Source organism: Gymnoscopelus microlampas (assembly GCF_963454915.1). Lineage (NCBI taxonomy): Eukaryota > Metazoa > Chordata > Actinopteri > Myctophiformes > Myctophidae > Gymnoscopelus > Gymnoscopelus microlampas. The sequence continues at coordinate 32,205,246 of NC_139946.1, forward strand.
GTATTGGAATCAAAATTTGTACTTCCATGTACTGTTATGTACTGTCATGTACTGTTCTCATGTCTTACTAAATAAAGTACATCAATCAATCAATCAATCAAATGTAAAGTACCAAAAGTACTTGTGTTTGAAAATAGCAGATCTACAAGCTCACAACGCGTCGCATCGCGGCGAGTTGTGAGCTTGTAGATCGGCTATTTTCAAATTACCTATGTATAAAATAGGGCTAAAGTGGTTAATGTAGGTTTTATAATATTATAATTTATATCTGCAAAGTAACTAGTCACTAAAGTTCTCAAATAATTGTAGTGGAGTAAAAGTACAATATTTGCCTCTGAGATGTAGTGGAGTTGGAGTTAAAGTATTGGAAATTAGAAATACTCAAGTGAAGTACAAATACCTCAAAATTGTACTTAAGTACAGTACTTAAGTAAATGTACTTGGTTACTTTCCACCACTGCGTTATGTATTCTGAGTTTTTCACTTCCAAGGAGTAGTAGTAATACAATGTACAGTAGGAGAGGACTTTGGCTTGTGAGACAAAAAAGTGTTACATTTTAGTTGAATGATAATCTACATAAGCTAAATACTGGATATCAGTAAATATGCTTCTGGAGCCATAAGTGAAAGACCTATACTTATTTCACTGCTGTGAATTGTTTACACAAAATGGTAATGTTGTGTTGTTGACAAGATTGGAGCCAAAAAAGCCTGCCGCATGCGGCTTTATTATGACTTGTCATTCTTTTTTTTCCCCTATCACATATACTGTGTAACTGATTTTGTTTTTAACAAATGTTTTTCATCCAAGAGTGATGCTACAGTATCTGAACCTCTGGCCTACTTTTGTTGTCTTATTATTAGTCTCTGTTGATCTCCCTGCTGCGCAGTTTGTTTGTGTATGTGTGCATTCCACCCATTTAGATCAGAATAGCACATCTGTGTTAAATGTATAGGAAGTCCAACATAGGCAAATTGTTGGCACTGGGGAAAATATAGACTACAAAATGAGGAATTGTCTGCTCTATATCCACATACAGTTACTTAGTAAGATGATGGTGGTCCGCAGCATATATTTGAGGTTTGAGCTTGTCAGATCTACAGAAGTTTGTACATCTGCTATTTTTGACACAGGACACCGTCTTTCGACGGTATAAATAAATTAGGCATAATTGTCTTTCTTTCTTTTTTTCTTTCTTTCTTTCTTTCTTCTCTCTATACGCGCGCACGCACGCACGCACGCACGCACGCACGCACACACACACACACACACACACACACACACACAGACACACATCCATACACATTCTGTACATGCCTTGATGGGTAAATGCCATACCGCAGGCTTACACACCCTGCTCAATTTAATAAAACCTCTGATAGCCTCTGCTCCCCTTTGAGCTCTTATGTCAGATCAGAATCCATGCTCTTATGCACTCTAACCCTAAGCTATATCCCACGGTATGCACTCTCATGTACTTTACATTGCTAAAAGCATGGTCTAAATAGGATTCAGCACGTCTGGCATGCTCTCTCCCCTATAAGCTCTGTATACAGGCTTTCAGCTTTGTCAGCTGTCCGTGTGTAGGTAAATGTGTGTGTGTGTGTGTGTGTGTGTGTGTGTGTGTGTGTGTGTGTGTGTGTGTTTGTATTACTATACTTGCGAGGACCAAGTATAGTAGAATTTGAAGAAATAGACATTGTGAGGACCGTTTTCCTGGTCCTCACAACCCAAATGGTTGTTTTATAGTTAAAATAAATATTTTTAGAGATACATTTTTAATTAGAAAAACATTCAGGTTAGGAGTAGTCATTTAGAGGTTAGGTTTAGGGATTAGAATTAGAGTTAAACATGATTTATACTTAGTTGTGTGCCAGTGTCGTGCACCGAGAAACGCGTTGTGGGCTTGTAGATCTGCTGTTTTTCGGCTTTAGGCTTACGGTTAAAAATGGCAAAATATATATTTTTTTAAATGACATTCATAAAATGGCTGTCTAAAGCGTTGATGTCCTCACAAGTATAGTAATACAAACCTGGGGGGGTGTGTGCGTGTGCGTGTGTGTGTGTGTGTGTGCATGCGCGTGCGTGTGCATGTGTCTATTCTAGTCAGTTATACGTATCACTGTGAGACAGAGAGGGAGGGAGGTAGATGTGTGTGTGTGTGTGTGTGTGTGTGTGTGTGTGTGTGTGTGTGTGTGTGTGTGTGTGTGTGTGTGTGTGTGTGTGTGTGTGTGTGTGTGTGTGTGTGTGTGTGTGTGTGTGTGTGTGTGTGTGGGTGAGTGTCTGCCTTAGCCCCGTTCCTTAGATTTGAGAGTGGAGGTCTGGTGAGCTGCTCCTTGCTCCAGTAGCAGGCGAGCGCTCCAGGGACACCACACCACGCTAAGCTGATTAAATGTTCACACTAGGGTCAAGTCAGCAAGCCCAGTCCCTGTCCCCAGACGACCTTATAGGACGCACGCAAGCAGTCTGGGAGAATGCACGACGTGCAGGGCAGCCGAAGAATCTGTATGTAACAAACGTTTACATTCAAATTGATTTGGGTCGAGTTATTACTAGTCCAACGACGAGAATTTACTGTGGATTGGACTGGATATTCCTCAATGAAGTATGCTTTCTTGGCTCACTGTTTGGACGATTCATCTACAGTGGCTTTGACAGAATCCCATACGGTTGTGCATACAAGGCACTGCAGATTTATAATGTGCGTTATTGCTGTGCAAATCCACATTCCCTTTTAGGGTAAATGAAACTGAGAGCTGACACACTGACACATATCAAATGGACACGGGTGACCGCGACATTATAGCACAGGACGTCCTCGCGGCTGATGCCTGGAGCGCGGCGGTGCACTCAGCCCCGCACACGGCATCCATGTGTCGGAGCAATGCTGCATGACAGTGAGGTCAAGATTCAAATGCAACCATCTGCACCAAAGCAGATTACTTCCTGTACATTCCAATTATACGGGAGCTGCTTTAGGGTCGTCGGGTCCACAGGAAAGTGCTTCTGGGCTCAATCTAAAGAGGGTGAACTGAGGACGTGGACACGGAGTTGTGTGTGTGTGTGAGAGAGAGAGAGAGAGAGAGAGAGAGAGACGAAGAGCAAAAGAATGTGTACAGTATATGTTTATTTGCAAGTGTTTGTTCCTAATTTAAGTAAACTCCAGCATACAGGGTCAAGGCAGGCTGTGTGCTTATGTGCCTCTCTTGCTTAACACATTCCATGCCAGAGTTTAATATCATAATGTACTCACCAGTGCCAGCGATTTGTTATTTTATTTTATTTTTTTCACGTCGCCACAGACCTCGCTAAATACCTTATGATCGTGCCTTAAACTGTTTGTAAACACACATGGTAGCTGTGTGAGTGGCCCAGAGAAGACCGTTTCAATCGGCGACATTCCATTTTGCTGTAGTCGCAGTTTCTGTTAAACAGCGTTCAGCGGGGAGAAAAACAACTCAGAGATAATGGCGGATTAGCGGAAGCTTTAGAGCGGCGGTGGATGGGAACGAAAATCTTCGATTGACATTCATTTCCGTTTGTGTGCTACAATGAAATGTGTCACTGCGAGAGAGGCCTACAATGAAATGTGTCACTGTGAGAAAAAAAAAAAAAAAGACCACTTCGTGTAGAACTACGCGACTGGCACGCTGCGCAATTATTTAGGTTTGTGTAGAACTACGCGATTGGCACGCAATGTGTTAAGAGGAGGAGCAAGAGTGTCCCCAAACACATAAGCCACTCAATAAAGAATTTAAAATGTTACAAAGCAAGGATCACAAGCGTCCAGCAGAACTTTGAACTGAAACTAGCTCATAAAGTCGGGCCTTTCTTGTTTAACAACTTATGCCCTATTTTATACTTTGCTACGTCCCGAAGATTTGCCGAACTACAAGCTCATAGCGTGTCGCATTTGCATCGTGACGCACTGTGAGCTTCTAGATTGGCTTTAGGTCCGCTTTGTGAAATTCTCACAGTTGGTTCTACACAACCTGCTTTCATCCAGATACTGGAAGAGCTGCAGAACTCCTTAGTTTGCTTGGCGTTTCTTAAGGGAGGCTGACGGAGGCATGATGCAGCATAATGCAATCAGTGGAGTATTAAATGGCTGTGTCTGTACTTACAGTACATGTGTTTGAGTGAATTGTGGGTGGGGTGGGAGGGGTTAGGTGTAGTAAGCCAAACAGATGTGGCCTGGCTTTTACAGTATTAAATTATATTGATGTTTTTTTTTCTCTTTTTCTTTTTTCATCACTGATCTCAGTATTGATCGATCCAATACC
>NC_139946.1:32214529-32292029 GCF_963454915.1 Gymnoscopelus microlampas
GTGTCTTCTCGCAAAGCCAGATAGGTCTAATAAGCCCCCTCAGGACCCCAGGCAGTCCAGCCCTGTGCAATAGGCGGGCAGCTTACTGCCTGATTGTCCATTTTATAGGGCTATTGATCGTCCATCGCTCCACTGCATCCATACAGGCCACCTCATCTCTCTCTCTCCTTAACATGCATGAAGATAATGATAAAAGACCCAGTGGATGAAAATCCTATCGGAGGGGGGTGAGGATAGAGGGTGAGATAAGAGGCAGATATAGCTGGTGGTGGGTGGTTGTTGTTGTTGTTGGCAGGGGATGGGGAAGAGTTGCTCTGTTTGGCTGGACGTTGTTTGCAGTATGGCTGCTAGGTATGAATATGTATATATATATATATATATATATATATATATATATATATATAGATGTTGAGGAGGTCAAAAGCAACATATGAGTGGGAAAGTTGGTGGGAGAAGAAGTTTGTTTGTGTGGAGAAGTGTGGCACGCTGCAGTGGTGTTTCTCTTACACAACAAGCTGTGGAAACAGTTCTTCAGCTGCGGAAACTTGAAGCTAATGTCGCAATGTAATTCGTTCTTTTTTTTGCGATTTTGGAAAAATGGGAATTGATTAATTCACCTGTCAATCTGCAACTTTTCCCATGGGGAATGGAGAATTTTCCCAAATACTCCACCCCACTGGGGTTATGGAAATTCATTGGTGAATTTGCTAATTCCCCTATTTTCCAAATTCAGCCGTAACACATTATATAATCCAACCGCACAGTAAAATCCATGGTGTTAATTTAACTCTGAGAGTCTTAAAATAGAGCCCATAATCTAACACATAATTTAAGTTATACTTTTAAATCTTCAGTGTCCTTGCCAGGGGTACTCTGAATGACTGGCTGGCACGAGGATGGCACGACGCACAAAGTCATGCAGCGACACACTTCTGTGGGCACAAAGGGACGGGTGAACTGACTGGAAGAGGAGCTGGCCCTTGTAGCCTCGTGGTCCCATGACGGGACGAAGAGGAGTGACATTGGAAGGTGAAGAGAAGAGGGGGGTTTTCACTTCCAGCTCTCAATTTCCCCCATCTCTGTTCTGACTCCTCGCGTGACTCGTTAATTTGTCCCCATTACTGTATCTGTTCTGCCGGTCTGTTCTTCCATCTTCCGCCTCTCGGTCACAAACATAGACAGCTTTTCAAGTTGGGTTTCTTCTTCTTTGTGTGTGTGTGTGTGCCTGCATGCATGCACTGAAATTCATCCCTTACCCTTTTTCCTTCCTGGCGCCTGTCTCTAGAGTATTTTCTTTCACATTCTCCCCGTTCATTCCTTTTTCTCTCCGTTCGCCTCATTCACTGAGGTCAAAATGGTTTAGGATTGGTTATTGAGGGCAGGGCTGCCAACGTGTAATGGAACTGCGCTGCATATATCCACAAACCACAGCACGTTGAATGTGCTCGCCCATGTGAAGAGTCAAGTCTTTAGATTTACATTATTGACCTTGTCTCTCCGTGTGTGTGTGTGTGTGTGTGTGTGTGTGTGTGTGTGTGTGTGTGTGTGTGTGTGTGTGTGTGTGTGTGTGTGTGTGTGTGTGTGTGTGTGTGTGTGTGTGTGTGTGTGTGTGTGTATGTATGCATGTATGGGAGAGTGAGATGGGGGGGGGGGGGGGGCGGGGGAGGGGGCGATTACAAACACTATTACAGTCGGAATGGGCCTGTCCATCAGTGCAGCCAAGTGAGCATGTCACTCTCTGCCAACAGACAAACACAAATACACACCTACGCACGCATGCAAGCAGACAGGCAGGCAGGCAGGCAGGCAGACAGACAGATGCAACCACAGTCACACTATGGTAGGCAAGCAAAGAGACAACCCGTATATACATAGTAGAATCCTGAGTGTTCATTTAACTCTGAAAGAGTACAAAATGTACCTTTGTGTACATATAAGTGTACAAGTCACAACAAAAAGGCAGACAGACACTCCGTTGGGGTATTTTCTTGTCACTGTACATTTGCACATACGAGAAATGTGTCCTCTGAATTCACCCATCCTAACTAATTAGTAGCAGTTGGTGCCATTAATACAGAACCCGGGGAGCAGTGTTTTGGCACTTTATAGATAATAGCAGTGTGATGGCAATATCACTCACCCTAACTGAAAAAAATCACACCCTGTGTGAAGGAAGCGGTGCCTTTGGGGCGGGGCCTCCTGGTGGCGCTATAATAGGGCGGGGCGGGGCTTCAGCAATTAATGCTCGTCCCTATTGGTGGTGTAAGTCCACATACCAAATTTGGACTTGGTGGCATGCTGCAAACTGGAGTTATAGCTGTTTAAAGCCAGTGGCCTCCTGGTGGCGCTATGATAGGGCGGGGCGGGGCTTCAGCAGTCAATGCTCATCCCTATTGGTGGTCTAAGTCCACATACCAAATTTGGACTTGCTGGCATGCTGCGAACTGGAGTTATAGCTGTTTAAAGCCCGTGCTCAAACGGACAAACGGACAAACGGACATACGGACGGACAAAGTCAAGTGTAGAGCGGTTGGCACCGCTAAAAAGGTACCACAAAGTTCATTTTCAGCACTGAAGAGTAGGCTAGTGAAAAAGTTCCCCTCATAACACCTGTACTCAGATTTCAGTTTCTGCGTCATTCTCATGCCACTATAATGCTGCCGACTTCAGACAGATGGATACAGGCGGATGGACAGACAGTCTGGCAGACAGAGAGAATCAGAGAGTGAGACAGACAGCCATACTGTACAGACATAGGTTAAATGTCAGAGGGAACCGATGGATTGAAACTGGTCTAATCCTCAACCCCCCCCCCCACCATCCATTCATCCCCACCTTCACTCTTCATATCACACAGAGACACACACACACACACACACACACACACACACACACACACACACACACACACACACACACACACACACACACACACACACACACACACACACACACACACACACACACACACAGACACACAGACACACACCCTACAGCAAAAGGCAGACAGACACTCCGTTGGGGTATTTTCTTGTCACTGTACATTTGCACATACGAGAAATGTGTCCTCTGAATTCACCCATCCTAACTAATTAGTAGCAGTTGGTGCCATTAATACAGAACCCGGGGAGCAGTGTTTTGGCACTTTATAGATAATAGCAGTGTGATGGCAATATCACTCACCCTAACTGAAAAAAATCACACCCTGTGTGAAGGAAGCGGTGCCTTTGGGGCGGGGCCTCCTGGTGGCGCTATAATAGGGCGGGGCGGGGCTTCAGCAATTAATGCTCGTCCCTATTGGTGGTGTAAGTCCACATACCAAATTTGGACTTGGTGGCATGCTGCAAACTGGAGTTATAGCTGTTTAAAGCCAGTGGCCTCCTGGTGGCGCTATGATAGGGCGGGGCGGGGCTTCAGCAGTCAATGCTCATCCCTATTGGTGGTCTAAGTCCACATACCAAATTTGGACTTGCTGGCATGCTGCGAACTGGAGTTATAGCTGTTTAAAGCCCGTGCTCAAACGGACAAACGGACAAACGGACAAACGGACATACGGACGGACAAAGTCAAGTGTAGAGCGGTTGGCACCGCTAAAAAGGTACCACAAAGTTCATTTTCAGCACTGAAGAGTAGGCTAGTGAAAAAGTTCCCCTCATAACACCTGTACTCAGATTTCAGTTTCTGCGTCATTCTCATGCCACTATAATGCTGCCGACTTCAGACAGATGGATACAGGCGGATGGACAGACAGTCTGGCAGACAGAGAGAATCAGAGAGTGAGACAGACAGCCATACTGTACAGACATAGGTTAAATGTCAGAGGGAACCGATGGATTGAAACTGGTCTAATCCTCAACCCCCCCCCCCACCATCCATTCATCCCCACCTTCACTCTTCATATCACACAGAGACACACACACACACACACACACACACACACACACACACACACACACACACACACACACACACACACACACACACACACACACACACACACACACACACACACACACACACACACACACACACACACAGACACACAGACACACACCCTACAGCAAAGAAAACCCTGCTATCATCCAGGCGTGAAATCTCCTAGGCCTAGATTTAGAATCCTGTAGAGTAGACAGCAAGAAGGAGAGTTGAGAGGATTGAGGGAGGGAAAGAGAGAGGGTGGGAGAGGGAGGGAGGGACGGAGGGAGAGAAGGAGGCCAGCAGGAAGGGAGGAGAGGGAGGGCAGGGAGACACAGAGGGAGCAAGGGAAAGAGGGAGAGAGGAGAGCCAAAAAGAGATAGAGGGAGTTTTGACCACAAAAGGAGAGTACTGGGGATATGGGGACATCCTATCAAGGTAAAAAAAAAAAAGAGGCCATTTCATGAATTGTGTGTGTGTGTGTGTGTGTGTGTGTGTGTGTGTGTGTGTGTGTGTGTGTGTGTGTGTGTGTGTGTGTGTGTGTGTGTGTGTGTGTGTGTGTGTGTGTGTGTGTGTGCGTGCGTGCGTGCGTGCGTGCGTGCGTGCGTGCGTGCGTGCGTGCGTGCGTGCGTGCGCGCGTGTGTGATGATAAAGGTTGCCATCAGTACACACTAAGCTTCTCCCTTAGACTGCGACTCTTATCAGATCTTTCTGATAACCCTTTGGCTTTCGTTCAAATGTTTATTTTACACATGAGAGAGAGATGATTTGTGCTCAGGCAGATAAAGGCCTCCTACAGTTGATTGGCAGGGGTTCACTGGGGGCCCTTTAACCCACAAATCAAAGGCCCAGAGGTACTCCAAGCAGGGGTCAGCCTTACAGTATGTTCCCTCAGCCCTATGTACACAAATAGTGAAAATAGCAGATCTACAACTTCACGAACATGTCACGATGCAAGTATAAAACAGGGCTCAAGTGGTTAATGTCATTCCTCCCATCTGCTCCAGATTTGACCGCATCCCTTTTGCAACCTGCTCGACTAAGCATGCAGCTTGATTGAAAAAGGGTCAACCCTTTGCGTTTATTAGACCTTCCACTCCAACAAGGTCTGGCTCCTCGGTTTACACCTGCTCTGGGCTGACCTTTTTAAGCAGGGCGTATACACTCTCCTAAGATGGCTTATGTCTTATAAGGACAAAGGCCAGACCTGGTGCTAAGTCAATGTGCTGATTGAAACTCCCAAAACATTAATCTTTTCAATTAACCAGGAGGAGGAGGGTCTCCTCTGTCTGCCTCTCTGCCTGTCTGTGTCCTCAACCCAGCGCCCCCCCCCCCCCCCCCAGCCCTTTGACACCACAACCCCTATCCAGTCTCCAGACCCCTCTCACTGTCCAGCCTATTGTTAGCAGTGGTAGCCCCGAGACATTCACCCACCCACCCCGCCCCCCCCATGCCCACACCCTTACACACACACACACACACACACACACACACACACACACACACACACACACACACACGCGCGCACGCACACGCACACGCACACGCACACGCACACACACACACACACGCCAGTGACCTGAGCAGGCTTCCCATGGAGGGCCAGGGCACAAGGTCAAGACATGGGTGAACATAAATCTGTGATCCTCAGCCGCCCGTCCCCCGACACCCCCAGTCCCCGTCCCCCCCAAACAGACCCCCACACACACACACACATTTACCCCCCTAGCCTCATGGACACACATGTGTAATTGTGTATGCACGTGCACAGGCTCTCTCTCTCACACACACACACACACACACACACACACACACACACACACACACACACACACGTGAGAGTGTGAGAGTGCGTGCGTGTGTGCGCTCACACACACACATGCACATACACACACGCACACACACACACACAGGCCCCAGCTAACAATAGGCCCTCTCCATCTGGGTGTAAATAATGGTGGCATTGTGGTGCTGAATGGTGCCCTGTGTCCAGGCGATAAGCCCAATATAGTTATAGCAGCGGCACACTGCTTCAGTGGAAAGAGGGAGAGGGGGGGGGGCTGTCTGGAGAGGCATTATCCTTTATCTGTGTCACTGTGTGTGTGTGTGTGTGTGTGTGTGTGTGTGTGTGTGTGTGTGTGTGTGTGTGTGTGTGTGTGTGTGTGTGTGTGTGTGTGTGTGTGTGTGTGTGTGTGTGTGTGTGCACACGTGCACTCTTAATTATTAATGCCTGTGCCCTGACCATTTTCCCTTATTCATCTCAAACAGCGAATTCGCGACCTACACCACCCCCAACCCCCCAACTCACCCTATGCATTAGAGACACACACACACACACACACACACACACACACACACACACACACACACACACACACACACACACACACACACACACACACACACACCCGCTCCCCATGCGTCATCGCCACTGCTGCCACTGCCCCTATCCAACCTCATTTTGATTGTCCGTCGCTATAATGCAGCTTTTGTTCTATGTGCCTTTTATTGGCTGGCGTGGTGCATGTACAGCCTCCCATTGTTCTCTAATACCCCTGTTTCTTCTGTGCTTCCTCGTCATTAATTACCACCCGCGCTGCCACAATGCACTGTTTAGCTTCATTTGCATGCCAATCAATTAGCCATCGCATTTAACGACCTCAAAATCCGAGGAGGTGACAGGAAGGAAAAAGGCTGCGATTGGATGCAGTGGCGAGGTCCAAACGGAGGTCCGAGCCCCGGATATGCTGACAAATCCTTGATGTTTTCTCAGATGGGGCTGTTGTACCTTCGCCGGGGAGAGCAAATGTCAGGCACATGGAGTCACAGAGGGCTATGGAGGTTGTAGACAAATTATCTCCGGTGCAGTGTCCTTTTCCCTGTCTAAGAACAAATTCACGCAGTTGGCAAGGATTCAATTATAATAACTTTTTTTATCCCTCCATTAAAGCACCATTTCGCCGGCTCAGCGCAACTTTTTGACACCGTGGGTTAAAGACCACGGGGTTGTTTTGTTTTTTTGCCGTCCTCCATGAATATACGCTGTCCAATTAAAAGAAGAAACGAAAAAAAGAGAATCCATTGAGATAATCAGAGACAGAGTTTAAGTGTGGAGTACAATATATTTTAGCTGAGCAGTTTTGACAGTGTTTGCTCAACAGTCAGTGAGCCTGTGAAGATACTCTCAGGGAGCTGAGGAGAATCTTATTAGTGTAATAAATTCAGGCGGCCAGGCAGACATCCTCCCTCGTGTGTCACATCGGTTTGAAGGGAGTGCGAGCAGATGTCGCTCTCTCTTCTTCCCTTTCCTTTCCTTCCCTGCCCTTCCCTTTCTCCCCCTCTCCTTTCAAAATCTCCATCTCTCTCTCCCTCTCTCTCTCTCTCTCTCCCTCTCCCTCCTCTTTGTTAGCCTTCCTCCTCTCTGCATCTATGCTTCGGATTTTGCACTGCGACTCCTCTTTTCTGTCTGTCTTCCTCTCTCTTTTTATCATCTCGCTCTCTTTCTCCCTCCCTCTCTCACTTTCATGCTTCATCCCCTCTGCCATTGCTTCCTCCCTCGCTCACGCACAGCAGGGGAGCTGACACACACACACACACACACACACACACACACACACACACACACACACACACACACATGCGCAGACACACTCATGCGATCGCACGGCTGTCATTCACTTTGTGAAAGCACAGTGTTGCAGGCGTATGTGCATCTGGCCAGTGTCAGAGTGAGGGATGTCACTGGCTTGTCATTGTCATTAATGTTAGTTTGATGTTCCCACAGCGAGGCCTGCTGACATGGTGACAGAAAGAAGACCTGACAGATAGGAGAGAGGAGACACAACCGAGTCACAGAGAAAGCTAGAGAGGCAGAGCAGAAAGCTAAATGGGTGGGTGGGTGGGTTTGGTTGGCTGGGGCAAGATGAGGTTCGGGACATTGCCTCAGATCCATAGATAATGTACGTCTGCACACCCATGCATGCTTGCACGCACAAATTCTCTCACTCGTGTCATAGAAGCCCATAGGACAACGCGGTCTGCCCGGGGGGCTAACGTATAAGCCTTGCTAGCCCCAGACGTGGTACACGGTAGGGGGACGTATGAGAGCCACCAGGGAGCCAGCTGATGGAGTTAATGGTGTGGAAGGACCCTCTGCTGAAACTGCAGCGCACAGATTTTGTCCCAAGTTGCAGGTGGCTTTTTCCTGCCATTGTTCTTTAACAAGTTCTAGCTTCAATGACGAAGATATGAGATGTTCAATATTATGATCTGCTGGAGCTGAAACTTGTTATTAACCCATTAAGACCGGGAACGCATCTGTGTAATTTTTTTTTTTCTTTGACTATTAAAAAAATAGCAGATATACAAGCTCATAGCTATGAGCTTGTATATCTTTATTTATTTTTAAATCGTGAAAATGTGTGCAAATCTTTTGTTTGAATATATATGTTTGAGTTACAAAATATATATATATTCAAAGATTTGCACACATTTTCATGATTTTCAAAAATAGCAGATGTTCAAGCTCATGAGCTTATAGATCTGCTATTTTTGAAAAATCAAAGAAACCTAAAAATGACACAGATGCGTTCCCGGTCTTAATGGGTTAACAATGGCTTTCACTGCAATATCCAGAGTGTTAATTTAACTATGTGATGTAACTGTAAATGAACACTCAAGATTTTGCAATGATAGGAGAAGGAACTGTGTGACATAGCCGTCAGGGCTAACATCCACTGATCTTGATCTAAAAACGTTTGAATTCCCAGAGGTCAGACTTGGCTTTTGGCAAACTGTTCTCAGCTTGTCAAAATGTGTGCTGTTGTGCTACTGTTTTGCTGTGAGAGCTGCCTAAAATACCTGGAAAAATATCAAAGAAAATGTTTTGACATGAAGGCTCTCTAGCACATCTACGGTTTGCATCCCATACTTCTAATTGAATTAGTCTGGTTTTATCCTTTTTATTGTTTTTACTTTTACTTTTTGCAGCCCATGACTAATGCGATTACATCAGTCTCTAGAGGAAACTGGAATCTGATTCTGTGTGGTTTTCTCAATGTTTAGACACCTCTGATGACTTTCAGTAAAGAAACAATGCTCGGCGTGAACTTTAAGAACTTTTGGCACAGTACACATAACTCTTTGTTGAATTAATTCAGCATTATGCAGTGACCTGACTGAAAAAGGGCCGCCTTGTGAGCCAAGTGTGGGTATTTCAACGTCATTCGAGTTTTCCTCCCAACGGTTCACAGAGCCAGAAAGAAAGAGGGCAGCTCGCCACAGCTGGCTCAGTCTGGGGGCGAGCTTCGCATCTACCCTTCGAGGAAATGTAACGACGTGCTCGTGTGTGTGTGTGTGTGTGTGTGTGTGTGTGTGTGTGTGTGTGTGTGAATACCCTCTGCGGTGTTGCAAGGACTCAACTTGTCAGATTAGTGTGTTGACAATGTAATCCTGCATTTACCATCAGAGAGGCAGCGTTTGTTTTTGTGGATACATGTGGGAGTTGGTGATTTCCGTGTGTATGTGCGTGCGTGCGTGCGCTAGTGCCACACAGCCTGTATTTATACTCCCAACAACAACGGCTAGAAAGAATCTGCGTGCTTGCAGTGTGTTTATGTTTCTTTAATACCACAATCAAGGCTAATGAGTTGGTTGTTCATGCTCATTTGAACTGCATGGTCAAATGTTCCACAGAATAACGAAATATTTAGGTTTCCTTCCACACACGCACCGACACACGTTTGCGGTTATATGCATGGACTCTGCCTATACAGTATGCATGTCTGCATGCTTTTGTGTGCGTGCGGGCGTGTCTGTGTGTGTGTGTGTGTGTGTGTGTCTGTGTGTGTGTGTGTGTGTGTGTGTGTGTGTGTGTGTGTGTGTGTGTGTGTGTGTGTGTGTGTGTGTGTGTGTGTGTGTGTGTGTGTGTGTGTGTGTGTGTGTGTGTGTGCATGTTTGTGTGGCAGTTTATTATTCCGCGGCAGGACTTTTTGTTGGCATAGGGCATGCTATCCCAGCATTGTTCCAGGGACTCTGCAACCTCTACCTTATTTTACCTCCCCTCCTAACCCTCCTGTCCTCTCCTTCCCTCCTCTCCCTCTGTCCACCTCTTCCGTCTCTCCCTGCCCCCTCTCCCCACCCTCCTCCCTGACAGACAAAGAGAGAGAAAGCTGGAGGCAGAGACAGCGACAGAGAGGGCTGCTCACTGCTAAAATGGGATGATTGCACTCCGTCTGTTTACATGCAGCTGGAAGACTTGCACATGCTGGAGCATTTAGTTGATCACGTTGTATATTGAATCTAAGCAATGACGTAACTAATATTTGTACCGGTTTTGCATACGCGCGCGCGTGTGTGTGTGTGTGTGTGTTTGTGTGTGTCCATGCGCCCCCAGTATTCTCACAGAATCACAGAAGGCCATTATGTATGATAAAGCAAGCGTCGTGTGTCTGGATACACAGATGTACTGGTAATCACCCCATGCAAGTCCCCCCCCCACACACACACACACGCACACACACACACACACACACACACACACACACACACACACACACACACACACACACACACACACACACACACACACACACACACACACACACACACTCAATACACCCACAGATGCATGCATGCGCAACCACACACACACAGGTCATATGCATACATTTAGCATGCACACAGACATACGCGTCACCAGTAGTGCCTAGCCCGCTCTCCAGTCTGCCCTCAGGCAAGGCTTTCATGGTACATTTCCACTGGTTCGCCAAAACCATACCAGCTAATCCATCATTTTGGACACACAAACATGTCCAGATATACTGCGCACACATGGGCATATGCTTGTGTCGCAGAGTAGCCCTGTCTGCTGCCCAGAAGTCTACACAGTAAATTCCCAGTGTTTAACTCACAACTACACTGTGTACAGAAGGGTCCATTTGAAGGCACAAATGGAAAAATTAACACTGAGGATTTTACTTGGTAAAGAGGGGATTCCCCTTTGGATGAACGGTATACATGTTGGTTTTCCATGCGGAAGACCTGGGCTTGAATCCAAGTTAGTTTTGCGTACATATAGTACATATGGATTAAAATGTAAAAACGTGCAGGTCTTCTCAATCATGCACATTCATACATACATAGTTTGCCCTCACGCAAGAACAGACACATTGACTCACACACATATTCACACACATACAGTACAAGTACATCCAGACATGTTAGGCCATACACATCAGCCTGCTATTGCTACCCACTGGGTTTGAGCAGGAAACAGCTGCTCAACCTGATAAGACACCCCCAACACACACATAGACAAATGCCCATCACATGGTGGACGGAGCAAGTGTCATGGTGCATATGCATATTACATATAACCACTATATACAGTAACAGCGCCGCCAGGCATGAACCAGTTTCAACGGATGACCCACAGTCCACTGGCCTTAAAGGTAAAGCAGAAATCCGTCATAAAACTAAATTAACATTCATATTTCATACACATGACCTTGGATGGTGGAGTCAAAATTTGGATTAGTGTGAGGCTGTGTGCAAGCTGGGGAAACAGAAGAAACAGCACTGTAATATTTAGACACTGCTATCTTGGCATTGGTGTAAGAGATTACACCTTGAGGCATTGACCTTAATCCTAGTGTCAATACTTTGTTCTGGACCAACCAAAATATGCCAATAGTCCAATCACCCAGACTCCCATGTTAAGCTTATTTATAATACTGACAATCTATAAAACATCACTGAATGGTATTATTTACTAAGGTCCCTATTGGGTTGAGTAGCTATCCCGGCACATAAGTTCAATTATTGTTGCTTTTTCTGCCTTTATTTGAGAGGAAAGTAGGCTGACAGGAAATGGGGAGAGAGATGGGGGGGGGGGTGACCCACAGCAAAGGCCGACGGGATTGAGAGTCGAACCCGCGACACGCTATAAAACTGGATTACCAGCCTATGTGGTATATGCGCCTGGACCGCTAGGCCAGCAGGCGCCCATTGTTGCTTGTCTTTATCTGTTCTTGTCTTCTATGCATGCATTATGATCAAGGAACCCGAAGTAGCCATTCCTTTCACTCCCATTGTATGGTGAGACAGTTCACAGTACACTTTTAGCACACAAACAAAAGTGAACAAAGCGTATTCTGCCAATATATTGTATTTGTTTATGTGCTAAAAGTGTGATTAGGAGACCTGTTTCTCAATGCAACAAGGAATCACTCATTCACAGAGCATAGATGATCATCATGTCCATCATTCGGTATACATTTGACAACATTTTGACTTGCAGTATATCGCCCCCTTGTAGTTATAGAAACAAAGGTTTTTACAAAAGTTGAATGTCATTTTAAGAGACTGATGATGCACCAAAATCTAGTATATGTTTTTGGTAACTAAAGTGTGAGGGCCTCCATATATTTGTACCTGTGTGCCAATCAGGTGGTGCTGAAAATAATTCTAAACTTCCTTATGGTGAATTCATGCATGAGATATATTTTCACATTTCTGTCTTACAACGTGTGTGTGTGTGTGTGTGTGTGTGTGTGTGTGTGTGTGTGTGTGTGTGTGTGTGTGTGTGTGTGTGTGTGTGTGTGTGTGTGCGTGCGCGCGCACACACACACACACACACACATGTTCCATGACTTGATCTACTTCAGTGAGTCGTCTATTCATCACACACATGTACACACACACACACACACACACACACACACACACACACACACACACACACACACACACACACACACACACACACACACACACACACACACACACACACACACACACGCGCACACACGCTTTCCCTCTAGCATGGCTGAAGCTGATAGTATCAGGCTCTTTCTCTCTCTCTCTCCCTGTGTAAATCCTGATTAATACATGTCACAGCTGACCCCTCTAATCTTATTACACAATCTGCCCATAGCCAGAGGAGAGAGAGAACTAGACCAGCGCATTCCGCATTAACACACACACACACACACACACACACACACACACACACACACACACACACATACACACAGACTTACAGTACACGTCCCACACGTGCACACCTGTAGGTTTGACTTTACGGTTGATGATGGGACACACTTCATTCCTTTTCATTTGATTTGTTCCTCCCTCTGTAATTTGCTGATTTCAGCTGCTCTTTAGCGGCTTGGACCTTATTCTGGGCGTGTCAAAATAAGCGAACATTCGGTGAAAATAGAAGATCTAGAGACACTCACAACGCGTCGCAAGCTTGTAGATCGGTGAAGAGATTTGGTTTAGAGGGGAAAAAGGAGGGCCCAAGCATAGACCCCCTGGGGAACCCCGGTCAACGAAATATATAGGGTTTAAGCGGTTAGACATTGTGGATGGGACAGAAAATTGGGTTTTGAACTTTGGATAACCTTATCTGTCTGTGAGTGCTATATACTTTGCTTTTGTGGGTGAACAGTTTATAGGGAACCATTTTTGGTCTTTACTCCATGCCATTTAATCTTCTAGTGTCCATGTTTTGAAGACTTAAAATGTCACAGATGAAAGTAACCACATGATCCCAAACATCCGTTGTCACACTACACTGGGTTCACAGTAAGTACCACTGGTTAGGCCTATAACATTATGCTGCCATTCTGTAATGGGATGATAACAGTCAGCGCCAGTATCTCTGTCACTAATCACTAATACAGTACTTTTATAGACGGCAGATGGTTGACACTATGGCTTAAGTTTGTTCATAAGTGTTCTACGTTATGTGTCACAGTCTCTGTGAGACTTTGGTATCAGTATCAAGTTGTGAAATGCAGAAAAAAGAGAAGCATTTTTTTTATTCATTTGTTACTCAGATACAGTAGTGTACAAATGCATTTGTATAGTCCTCTGAGTTAACACTGAGTATTTTACTGTATAACATGTTGAAAGTGGGATATGGCACATTGGGGATTTTCCGAGCAAACTGCCCGACGTGGATAGCAGCAATCCTCGACATTTGATTGTATCCGCTCTGTCCACTCGGCAGCATATGTCTCTTTTAACCTGATTGGCGTGGGGCACGGTCCCTGGCCGGGGCTTAGGTAACAGCTGTCCAATGCTGAAGCAGGAAACCATGCTGCTGACCCTCTGTCATCTGACCCCATGTGTGTTGGCGTTCATATTTGGGAGCCTTGGAAACATGTTCAGTAGCCTCATGTCATGTCAGGACAAACACTAGGGTCCAGCTGGGATGATGAAAACAAACACTTATCTTTCTCTATCATTTCACTATCTGTGCTTATCATGGACATGTCTGAACGTCCCAGAACTCAATTAGGACAACAGAGAGACAGATCCAGCGCTCAGGAAGACCAACAGTCCTACCAAAAGGTCTTAATCAGGCCCTGCAAGAGGACCACTTAAATTCCCATTAGCATTAAATGACTGCTAAACCAACACTGATTACCCCAGGTGTGTGTGTGTGTGTGTGTGTGTGTGTGTGTGTGTGTGTGTGTGTGTGTGTGTGTGTGTGTGTGTGTGTGTGCGCGTGTGTGCGCATTATATCCTCTACTTGATGGAGATAGACAATTAATTTCTCATTAGCTGTAGCTAGCTATCAGGCTAACATGGCTTGCCCGTGGCTTTGTCCTCTGCAGACCTCATTTCACCCTGGGAGTAGGGCTGTCACAATCACGACATTTTACTTGACAATTAATTGTCGTACAGATAATTACATTTATTTGATTTTTATGTATTTTAACCAAAAACTGCACAGGTCAGATATGACAAATAACTTAAATATACAAATAAATGACTGACAATGACCACTACCAAGTATCAAAATAAATAAAGCTTTTTTAATATATTTTTTTATCCCACGATTTTGCAACCCTTTTTCACCCAGTGTCAATTGTCTAAGTGATCCTGGGCGCTACACTCCCCCTGCCAGCCTAGGTAGCCATAATATAGTTTCTAAGTAACTGTGTTTGGACCCAGGCAGGCAGAGAAGGTTTATTAATAAACTCAGGATACAAACTGACATTAAAGCAGGACATACAAGGGCAGGACACACCATGACATTAACTATAATCTGACAAGGGAACACTGAACACAGGGAGGTTTAAATAGACAGACTAACAAGACACAGGTGAAACATAACTACAATCAACACAGGGATTGGCTGGGAGACTAACAGGAAACAGGTGGAGAAACAAGCAATCACAGGGAGGTGTGACAAGACAGGTAGCAAACACTAGGGCAGACAGGAAACACTAGGAACAATACTAGCCTCTGTGGCGCTGAGCTGCGGCGGCGAAGCCTCTGCGGCGCTGAGCTGCGGCGGCGTGGCCTCTGTGGCGCTGCTGGGCGGCGGCTGAGCCTCATCGTCATCGCTGGGCGGGGGCGAATCTGTATCACTGGGTAATTGGGTGCGCCGGTGGCGACGGGAGCAGCGGCGACCAGACCTCTTACCAGGCTTCGACTGGGCACTGGCAGAATTGGCAACACGACTCAGGATGATGCTCTGGTCACCTACCCCACGGGGACCTCCCAGAGCCAGGCTGGTGCCTAGGTATGGGTCGACATCTGGATCTGGGTCAGAATAAACAGGGATCTTGACCCTGCTCTGAATATAGCTTATGAAGTTCATGGGCTGGATCTTCTGTAGGGCAGGATTAGAGCTGGCAGGTTGCAGGTTCAAGGCCCCGATCCTGACAGATCGAGGAGCAGGCTGGGAAGCAAGGGTGACTGAAGTGGAGCCAATGAAGTTCTTTAGCCTCTCACGGACGTCATTCAAGTGTGGGACAAAGTGGCTCACCCATGGCCTTTCCTTGAACCACAGCTGCTGGGTCGAAATCCTCTTCAAATTCAGCACGCTGATTGAGAGTGGAGGCAATGAGGCAAGTCACCGCAGAGTCAAATTCATCCACCCTTTGCTGGAAAAGTCTCTGTTCTGCTGGGTCCATTTGGTCAGATTATACTGTCACGATGTGAGACAAGTGTTTGGACCCAAGTGCAGAACCAGGCAGGCAGAGAAGGTTCAATGAAGATTTATTAATAAACTCAGGATACAAACTGACATTAAAGCAGGACATACAAGGGCAGGACACACCATGACATTAACTATAATCTGACAAGGGAACACTGAACACATAGAGGTTTAAATAGACACAGACTAACAAGACACAGGTGAAACATAACTACAATCAACACAGGGATTGGCTGGGAGACTAACAGGACACAGGTGGAGAAACAAGTAATCACAGGGAGGTGTGACAAGACAGGTAGCAAACACTAGGGCAGACAGGAAACACTAGGAACAATACTACACAATAAAGGTACAAGGAGAACAGGAACAATTACGTTGTAACGTTGTAACGTAACAAACAGTAACGTTGATCCCATAACCTGGAGGGACGCAGGAACTGTTTAGATCCCATAACTCAGAGGCACGACGGGCACCTAACATTTGCTATTTGCTAGGCCATAAGTAACGACCTACCCTGTACTCGGCTAAAATGTAGCATTTCTCTATTGTTGCATTTTAAAAACTACTAATATAAAAAGGTGTCAATAGCAGTATTATTGAAAATGGTCATACTTGGAATTGGCGAGCTACTCAAAAATAAAGCACTCGTGCTCGGTCATGAAGAGTGTATCGGTGCAACGCTCATTACTAATGCAGCATTTTAACTAATATTATTAGGGGGCCCAGAAGCCCAGTCTTCATGGGGCCCTGGCCCTGCCGGTGGTGTTAACATGTGGGGGATTTGTGGCATATCTTTTAGCTGCAGCTATGAGACGGGATCCAGTAGGCTACTTTAGAATTGTCATTTGCTATCATGTGCTTCAGTGCTCAACATGCTCCAGCAGCCTTTTGCAAGATGAGGGGGGGGGGGGGGGGGGGTGAAATGTAATAAAGTGCCGTGTCATATGCAGATGCACACCACACACCCTCTCCCTCTCTATCCTCCTGTTAGCTGGCTCCTGAAACTCTGATTGGCTTGCCCTCAGCTTAACCCATTAAGACCTGAAGCCGATTTTACGTTAACTAAGTTCATTTACTCAAGTAAATCCAATTGTTGTGTTTAACTCTGTTTACCTCTGTTTAGTTTTGTTGAAGTTAACCCTTCACTAGCAGTTTACCTAACAGTAGAGGTTTTCTCAATGCCATTGTGTTCCAATTTTTAGTACTTTTACTTCTACTCCATTACATCTCAGAGGCAAATATTGTACTTTTACTCCACTACAATTATTTGAAAACTTTAGTTACTAGTTACTTTGCACACATAAATGATTACATTATAAAACATACATTAACCACTTTAGCCCTATTTTATACCTAGGCTGTTTGAAAATAGCCGATCTACAAGCTTGTAGATCTGCTATTTTCAAACATTTTGGTGCTTTTACTTTTGGTACATTAAGTACATTTTGATACCAATACTTTTGTACTTTTAATCAAGTAAATTTGTCATTCCGGACTTTTACTTGTAACATTTACTTCTAAATTGCAGTATTGATACTTTTACTTAAGTAAAACATTTGGGTACTTTTTCCACCACTGAACTTAGCAGATGTACAGGCTCGCAGCGCAGCACAAAGTGACACGCTGTGAGCTTGTATATCTGCTATTTTTGAACAGCCAACGCTAAAATCTAAAACGACAGAGATGCTTTCCCGGTTTTAATGGGTTAAATGTGTATATATATTTTTTTGCACTCTCTAAATGACCGTTTCCCCCACGCCTCACTTCTCTTGAGTTGTTTCACGCTACAATAACCTATTAGACCGATGAGAGATGAAGGGGAGATGAGGTAGAAAACAGGACAGTCAAAAGAGAGGTTTTTGTGCTTCTTATGCCTGAGTTTATTCCATCACACGACGGTGTCCCACCGCAAAAAACAGCTGATCAACGACCTCACAACGCGTCGCTTGGTGGCGCGTTGTGAGCTTGTAGATCGCCTATTTTTGGCACGGGACACCGTCGTCGTAGTATAAATCAGGCTTTTGTGATTTCCACATAGCTAAGCATTCCTCTGCTGTCCATGTACTCCCCTTCACCCCCCCCCCCCCCCCCCCCTCCCCAATTCCCTTCTAATCTAATATGTGGAAGATCACAAGCTGAGCACACTCTGCTCGCACCTGCTGAGGGCTCACACACACACACACACACACACACACACACACACACACACACACACACACACACACACACACACACACACAGCTCAACTATCAGTGTCAGGCAGTGTATTGGCACTCACACGCTCACATGAGGTTTCAACAACGTGCCTCGCACCAAAAGTCCTTTCATGTCAAGTTAAAAGTCACTTCAGGTCATTTCAACTTCATTGTCAGCATTTCATAACCCAAACGTGTGTGTGTGTGTGTGTGTGTGTGTGTGTGTGTGTGTGTGTGTGTGTGTGTGTGTGTGTGTGTGTGTGTGTGTGTGTCTGTGTGTATGTGTGTGCGTGCGTGTGTGTGTCCAGAAAGCACCCCGTTGCATTAGCATTTCTGATGAGTAATGGGGTGAAAGGGTTTGATTTTTCGGGGGCCGTTCATTAAAGCACAGCGGTGAGTAGAGCAGGGTTTCCTTGAGGGCAGGGCGGTTGTTAGGGCCTGTCTGAAAGATGTTCTGATGCTCAGTTAAACATTCTCCTCACCCTCTGTTTAGCTTTGCTGAAGTTAACCCTTCACTAGCAGTGACCTTACAGTAGAGGTTTTCTCAATGCCTACCTCCTGTCCTGTACATACTCTGATATACTATCTTACACTATACTTTACTATTACTATAGGCCTACTGTGCTATCCTAGACTATTGTGAATAGCAGGTTTGATACTCTATGGCTCAAGGCCATTTTACTAAGTAGTATAGAGGGTTTAAGAGGTTAAGCCCTATACTGTAGTAGTGTATTCGCCCAACACGGCACCACACTATCTTTGAGTAGTGATCGCATTGAGAGAGGCCAGACTCAGTGAGCAGATCAGTTTAGCTTTGTTGTACGACGGAAGCAACGTGTTGTGAGCTTGTAGATCTGCTATGTTTGACGCGTGCACTCTGTCTCACGACAAAATATAATTTAAGCATAAAAAGTTATGCTATCCCCTGTTTGCCACTCATTTACATTTATCAATGAGTATAGTGCGCAGGAAAATTACTTTCCATTACATTTGCTTTAATATGTCATTAACTCTGTGGTGCATGTAGTCATTTTATGATATGCTAGTCTAAAAATAATCTCATTCATTGGCCTTAAAGCCACCCATTTCACGTGAATCTAATAAAACACATGGGGGCAGAAAATTACATATTGCTTTGTGAGTCTGAATAATTAGAATATATATATTTAGGATATATTTTTATTGATAATATCACATTGAATACACATGTGGAATACATAACAGATGATTTGACTTTTGGCTAAATTTAGCACGTTTACACACGCTTTCATGGTATAGTCATGTTAATTAATGTGTAATGTTCCTGCTAAAACGATACAATCTTTATTTTCACCTCACAGCTTTACAAGTGTAAAAGGTGGGTGACATTCTTTGTCATAGCGCATCATTTGCAGCTTCATGAAAGAAATAAAGAAATGAAGAAAGAGAAAAAATCAAATGAACAGTGCAAAATAAGGTGCATGGTATATGGTCGAAAAAGTTTAGTGCCGTGTTTCAGTTTCAGGGGTTGATGTTAGGTTTTTCCGCGCTTTGGGTGCATGGTTAAAAGTCACAGTTTTTACTGCAAATTTGTCGTGCTACTCCTACAATGTAGTCTTCTTGCCAGACCAAACTCATTATTTGAAACTCAAATTCTTTCTGCCACCAGAAATGGCCCAGTTGCAGTTGTTTGAGAGTTGACACAAGTTTTGTTTTACAGTTCAGATCGAGGTCACGACCTGTTGTGGCCATTCGACAGTATGGCATTAACGCAGCAATCAAGAGGGGTTTATGGTGCATACAGGATCAATTATGCAGGGTCTAAACTTGATGTGGGGGTCCAGTGTTGTTGTGGTTGGCATCACATAGTTCAGTATGAGCTTTATACACTGTACATTGCACACACACTCCAGCCCCCATGTCTGCTTTCCCTCTCTCACACCCCAGGCTTAGAAGCGGCGGCAGCAGCAGCTCTGCACTTGGCAGTGTCGCCGCATACTTTCACCCACCGCACGACCATCTTGTTTACCTCACTTGCCTCTTCGGTCCTCTTCCCTCGCCTTCCCTCTCTCCTCCAGCAAATCCTTCATTTCCGGCCCGGGGGTGTTGGAATCCCTTAACCCATCAAGACCGAGAACGCATCTGTGTCATTTTTAGATTTGAGCTAAAAAGACATATTTTACACTTTTGGCTATTCAAAAATAGCAGATATACAAGCTCATAGCGCGGCAAGCTTGTAGATCTGCTATTTTTGAAAAATTGTGAAAATGTGTGCAAGTCTTTGAATATATATATTTTTATATATTTTTTTAACTCAAATCTTTGCTTCTGGGGGTCCCTGGAACAAAATACTTTGAGATGGGGGTCTGCGGCCAAATACATATAATTTTGGGGGTCCTTGACATGAAAAAGATTGAGCACCACTGATATAGAAACGTACGTTTTTCGGAATACTGTTGGGATTTAGGAGACGGGATTTAGGAGACGGCTTCAGGTCTTAATGGATTAATGTTGGGCGGCACCGGTCAAGCTGGCTCACTCTGACGTGTTTCATTTAGTCTGGTGCGAGCTGCGGGTGTCATGGAACTACAGCAATCATGTCTATGTGTACGTGTGTGTGTACGTCTGTGCGTGTGTGTGCGTGTGTGTGTGTGTGTGTGTGTGTGTGTGTGTGTGTGTGTGTGTGTGTATGTGTGTGGTTGTCATGCCCCCTGTGTGCCTGGTGACCCTGCATCTCAGTCACCACAGCAGGCTGTGTGTGAGTGTCACAAACACTGTGGGCCAGGCCCTTTTGGTTGTCAGGGTAAGAATCTGTTTGTACACCTGCCACCCGAGAAGTCCCACCCCAACGCCACACATAGGGACTGTAAAGGTCACTGTTTTGTCTCGTTGTGTCTGTCCAAATGACCTTTCACACAACAAGCCTATAAACCTCCATTCATAGCACGCTCAGCTCTGCAGGGGGCTCGGGTTTTTTTTTTCATTGTTTGGCCAAGAAGTGGCCAAACACTTGACCATATTGACTTGGTGGCCATTTTGCTCTTACAGTACTTCATACGCCGGGGGAGGGGAGGGGAGAGGGAGGACCCCCTCCCCGGGTGAGGTGGGGAGATGACAGGGCTTTGTCTCCGTTCTGATATACTTTGTAAGCTAAGTACTTCATATTTTCCATACTTCTAAAACTTAACACGTCCAAATCACCATTTACATAATATTTATTTTTGCTTTTACAGTAGATATAATGGATATTAGCACAGTGGAGGCTAGGCAGATCTCCGTTATTTTTGCATTCACATTATTCACCCACTAATTAGGTCTAGAGCACAAGCTTGAAGTAGGATATAATCAAATTCTTGCTAACCAGACCTTGCTGTAAGGGAGGTCTTGCCAGTGTTGCTAGCGGTTTTAAATAAATAATAGTGTTTTTGATGCTGTTACAGGGATTTGTGTTGGTCAGGCTCTAACAAGCCCTTCTCTCCCTAGTGGCTGTTCACATGCAACCTGTTTGCCATGCAGAACCGTTCGTTTGTCAGGCAAACAAACTCCCTTGAATACTGTTGTTCAATGAGCATGGGTTGATTGTTTGAATACTTTATTACCAGTTTGCAAAAAGTACAGAGGTACAGTTATGCAATAATGCTAAAAGGATAACACAAAAAGCCCTGAGGGCTTGTTTCCATTGTGGTCCTGTGATTTCAATTCATCAAGACATATGAAGACATACAATATAATACAAAAAAATGATCAATACTAGGAGCAGTAAAAGTATATTTACAGAACAACAGTGGGGGGGGGGCATTTTTGGCAAGCTAGAAGACTTGTCTAGACAAGTGCTCTTTTATGGCGGTTTTGAACCAGGGTGACGCTGTTTGATGGCTGGTGGTAGGGCATTCCACGTTTTGGTGGCATAACAGTAGAATGAATTCATCCTCATGTTTGTGCCGAATCTGGGGGGGAATGAGATCAGTGGATCTCCCTCTGGTGTTGTGCCCGTGGGCGTTACTCACTATTTGGAAGTAGTTAGACAGGTACATGGGCACTGGTGCCTTGAGTATCTTGAAAATCAGGCCCATTGCAAGTTGCTGTATACTCTGTCCTCTACCCTGAGCCATCCCACCCAAGCATAATGACCATGGGTTTAGGTGAGTCCTAGGGGTGAGGATAATATATATGATATATGAGGATAATATATATCCCATCCTCTTCAACACTGTATCGGCCTACGGCTGATCATCAACAAGTCACACATGCAACTTTTCCCGTACAGCCATAGGGAGTTGAGGTAACTAAAGGTGACTCTCCATCAAAGACTTTGGGCTTGTTTCCCTGCAACGTCGCTGGTAAATAGGGATGTTCTCAGCGTTTTTTCTTCACTGACGTGCAGTGGTGTAAAGTAACTAAGTACATTTACTCACGGTTATTCGAATAATCGAAAATAAATAAATACATTAATTTATTGAAATTAACACCCAGAAAATAGCCAAAACTGAGCACATTTCGATCTATAAGGCCAAATCTCGTTTGAAAAAAAATATTAAGAGTATCTTACACACCTGCTCCCAAATAATTAATTACATCATTCCAGTGCACAGCGCAAAAGTAGGTCAAATCAATCACCTGTCATCAGCTGCAGCGCAAGACAGAGCCGGTCTGAACTGAGCTGTCCTTAGAAGTGTAAACCATAACATGACATATAGAATGGATCTTCAGACAAACAATTGTGAGTGCAAACGTAAGCTTATTCTCTCTCTCTCTCGCTCGCTCGCTTTGAGAGACGGGGAGAGAGAGAAACAGTGAATGTAGGTTTTCATAGACCTGGTGACTGGTTTCACTCACATAATCGGGCAGCCTCGAAGGCAGCGTGGATCAAACCTTTACCCCCTATCTCTCCCCCCTCTTTTCTATCCGACGTTCTAACAGTCGGTGCAAGAACTGAACATGTCGGGTTCCCCCGAGTCGGCCGAAAAGGTGCCGACGGACCACTTCATGGACCCCTAACCGACGGGATGACGATATCCAACGCTTTCCAACGCCGAGTCGGGCCAAAATCGGTGCGGTGGAAAGTTGGCTTTACTCAAGGGCACCAGACAAGTTAGTTTATTGATTGAGGGGATGGCATTACACATTCAGTACTGGCTCCAAGATTTTCCCACCCAGTCTGGGAATTTTGTCCTGTGCCTTTGAGGTGTCAAGTCCATTTGACATATTTGTTTACACCAGAATGCCACCTATATAGTACGATTGCTTCAGACTTGATTTGACTTTGAAGCTGCAGCTGCTACAAGCTGGATCCAACTAACTTGTGACTTATCAGTGACTCAGGAAAACAAACAGAAAAGCTCAGTTGTTGGTGACATCATTGGTACATAGTCACAAGGAAGGAAAAAAGCAGATCTGCACGCTGTATCTTCCTTAACCACATGAACCGTAGCATGTCATAATAGGTGAACAACATTCAGTGAAATAGCAATGTGACGCGTTGTCAGCTAGATCTGCTATGTTCGGCAAAGAGATTTGGTGTAGAGCAGTGGTAGGCAACAGGCATCCCGTGGGCCAGAACTGGCCCACCAGTGATAATATCTGGCCCTGCAAATTATTTTGTAAATAATTGACAATATATTGACAGTCCAGGATATGGACAGCAATGGCTGTCCATTGATGGAACCGGGTAGGATGAACGGACGCAAAGTTCTGTTTCCATTCTTGTTTGAATGTTCTGTTTTCACTGTCAACATTAGGTGTTTCACTTGCTTTAAACAAAACACATTTTTTTCCGTTCTAACGAAGAGACCTTGAACCATGAAAGAGCTCTTGTTCGAAAAGGAGTATGATTAGCCATTGATTGTGTTTTGGCCAGGCATCTAATGGGTTAGAAAAGAATTGGCCGAGGCCAAACTTACTTGCCGACCCCCGGTGGAGAAGGAAAAAAGGAGGCGGCCAAGGATAGACCCCTGGGGAACCCCGGTAAAGTATATATAGGTTTAAGTGGTTAAGTGCAAGTCATATAGTCACAAGTCTCATATGTCCTAAACTGACTCCACACACTGTTGATCCCTGTTGCAGAGTCGTAAAAACTTTCCTTTTTATGTGTGGATTCCCCTTTTAGCTGTGGTTTCATGGTCACATGTTTGCACTGATTTCTCAACCAAGTTCAATATTAACACAAATATCAAGTTAATTGTGGTTTGCACTGTGCTGACCCAGCGTGTAAACGAATTATTACCACTGTCACGACAGAAACGAGTAGTTCGGGGATGACTGCTATAAAATTAAAGGCACTACGGAAACAAAGTTGGTAGTCTCCTTGTTTGACCTCATATGGTCTCCTATCTAGCCCAGGGAAAGGCCTGCAGCCAGCTATTAATCAGACTCTTGTGGTAATGGCTCTGTGTGAGGCTTTGTTTAATGTATGAGGGTACACAGACGCAGCCAATTAAATGTAGGCCTTCGCAGTAAAATCTTCACTGTATATTATAACTCTGGAGAGAGTGCAAATGCAACAAATGTGGTTACGTTCGTACACTCTCAGACTCCCAAACGGATAAATGAACACTTGAGTATTTTACTGTACCAGTGTGTAATAGAATTCAATATTCTCATTCTGGTCTTAAAAGAAAATGACCCAGGGATTGGGACGGGAAACATTCCTTAGACAGTTCCCAGCAATGTTTCTCTGTCAGGTATTGAATGCTTTTTGGCCTGTGTGAACTTTTTTTTGTGCACATTGTGCCACACATTTGCATAGCCGCTGATGCTCCCATATTCGCCTCCATCCACTGAGTATACAAGCGATTTGAATGGCATCCAAAACGAGGAAAAATGCAAATGCCCATCAGACCACTTCCATTCCAGTGTACATTCTCGACCTTGAGAGTAGAGACGTGTCTTTACTACAATAGAAACATCAGCATTGTACAAAATATGTGCTTTTATGCTATAGTGTGAACTTGGAACCTTTCAGTTGTAGCTTCAAACTGCTTTCAAGTGTTGCAAACAGACTGTTTACATGTTTTCAAATTCTGTAGCTGTACAGCTGGCAAGCTTGTTATCCACCACAAGGCATATGTATAAGAATAACCTCCACACAGACTGAGAAAGTCACCCCATAAAACAGACAAAGACGGAGATAATTGGAAGTGAAAGAATGGGGGAGATAAAGCACAGTATGGGACACATGAGTGGCCTCAGCCTACCTATAAGGTCCATCAGGTCAGGCACCATACTGCTGATCCCAGGGCTCTGCGTTTACTCTGTGTTCTGCTCCCATGCCACTCTTAAAACGATGACACACCTAGTTTGAGCTTCCTCTCTAATCCTCCACCAGGTCAGAAGCCTGACAGAAGCCCATTCACGGCTGCCTGAGTTCACACCAGGTCAGCAGCACACATACAGACGGTCATGAGAGGCTGCGTGGCGCGCTAATCTTATGGGCCAAGGCGACGCGAGGAAAAAGACTTGCATTGGAAATGACATTTGGGTTGTGTCCATAACAACACAATGTTGTGGTGTTCTTGTTTCAACACAGGTCGCAGACTTTCAAGAGCTTGTTGTGGTGCTGTTTGTGGAGCTAGTATACATTTGGATGCAAACAGTTTTGCAGCTCAACTCAAGGGCATCACATAAATAAATGCATAAAGATATCATTCTGTTGGATGAAACGGAGTGTCCAATCAATGTATTAGAAGTGAGATAGAAGAAGAAGATAGAAGAAGATTATATTATTTTAGTCTATAGTCTACTCTGCCTTCCTGAGTAGCTCTGTCTACAATTTGAGTGATTGATCGTTGTGGAGAGCTGTTGATTCAATCCATTCAATCCGTTCAATTGATTGAATGGATTGAAAAGGAAGCAGACAAATGATAACTCCTCGAGATAATCCATAACCTCTATGCATAATACTATACTGCATTTGACTTTGCCTTTTCGTCCTGTGTAAGGACAGGTGGGTATACAGTGTCTAATAATATTGTACAGTACATATGAGATGTAATATAAGAACAGTATTGGTCTGGGATAGTATGTTAGCTAGATTTTTAAAATATTTAGTTTGTTGTGTAATCGTGGTTTAATGCTGAGCCAAATAACAGCTTAATGAAACACTGACAGCTTTTATTTCTCTATTTCTCTGCTCTTTTGGTGTAAAATCAATTTGACACTGCATGCAAATCAACATCGAAAAGTACTTTGAATGGTATCTATGATCTGTCATTGGATCACTCAGACTTTCAAAGAGAACTGAAACGGCCAAATATTATTACTTGGAGTTTGAAGCGGCACACATTGATTTTGTTTTAAATGCTATATGTCCTCATCAGACACATCAGATAGGTTTCTTTGCTGGTACCTGCAGCTAGCTACTGGTTACACTGCTACCAAGCCTATTTTCTTCTTTCTTTTCGAATAACCAAAACAAAACGAAACGAAAGCTTATTATAATTCCAATAGCATAAAACAGAAACATACTAATGTGGTGCTAAGACAGAGGCAGTGTGTACTGTGAGTCATGCATAGGGAAAGGGCTTGAAATGGAGACCGTGTCATGTGGTGAGTAAAGAGTTAAGTGCAGTGAACCTATCTCTTCCTTGGAGTACATCTGCCTGACTGGCTTCCTCCTTGCAGCCTGCCTGGCTGACTGACTCTCTCTCTCTGCCTGCTTGGCTCCCCGCCTGCTCCTCCGTCTGGATGGCGGCCTGGCTGTCTGCCTGTCTGCCTGCCTGTCTGTCTGTCTGTCTGTCTGTCTGTCTGTCTGTCTGTCTGTCTGTCTGTCTGCCTGCCTGCCTGCCTGCCTGCCTGTCTGTCTGTCTGTCTGTCTGTCTGTCTGTCTGTCTGTCTGTCTGTCTGTCTGTCTGTCTGTCTGTCTGTCTGTCTGTCTGTCTGTCTTGGCTGGCTGGCTGACTGCGCTCCTGCATGAGTAATATGCTGAGCCATGGTGCCCCGGTGCCTTGACAACCAATGAGAGCTCAGGAGGCAGAGAGGGGGGGGGGGGGGTTTGTGTGGGCAGAGAGCAAATAGAAGAGAAGAGCCAGAGGGAGGGTGGGGAAGTGGTGTGTGTGTGTGTGTGTGTGTGTGTGTGGGGGGGGGGGGGGGGGGGTCCGCTAAAATGAAACAATGAAAATGTAGGGCACAGGAATAGAGAGATACAAAGAAGGAGAAGAGAGGCGGCAATAGAGAAAAGAAAAAAAAAAGCAACAGAGATCAAAAGCGAGGCGAGGATAGAAAAAGCTATCAAGAGGAAGAGGAGGGAGAGAAGTGAAATATGTAGGGCAGAGAGAACAAGAGAGAGTATCACACACACGCACGCATGCACGCGCGCACGCACGCACGCACGCACACACACACACACACACACACACACACACACACACACACACACACACACACACACACACACACACACACACACACACACACACACACACACACACACACACACACACACGCACGTTGGGGGAAGAGAGAAAGCGAGGATAAAGACACACGGTCCACTCAGCAGTTTTTTGGCCACTGCCAGCAGCGGTAGCAGCAGCTTCAACCTCTTCCAGAGTGTCACCAGTGTTGCATCATGGGATCAGGGCCACGGGGATGCTCACATTGCAGGATGACATCACCCGTACCGACTCAGCTCTTGTCTGCTCTACACTGCCTGCTCGCCAGCAGTTAGAGGATGAGAGAGAGAGATAGAGGGAGAGGGAGAGAGAAGGATGGAGGGAGGGGGAGAGAGAGAGGCGGGGGGGGGGGGTGTCAATGACAGAAAGTGAGAGGTGCACATAATTGTTTGAGTCTGTGTTCCCATCGGTCTGTCCGTCTTGTTGTCCGTGTCTTCGTCAGGTTGTCAGTCTGGGGTGTCTGTCCGCATGTCCATCTGTATGGTTGGCAGGCTGTCTGTCGTTCTTTGTGATGGTCCATCCTTCTCTGTGATTTTGCAAGCCTGTTTGCCTGCCTGTCTGAAAGATACCGACAGTGAGACAGAGACATACATGGAGAGATTCACTCTCTGCCTGCATGTATCACAGGCTGAAAGACAAGAGCACAGAGAAAGCACAGAATGAGAGGAAGAGCAGAGAGAGTTGTGTGTGTCTATCCGCTTCGCTGTATCTGATGTACCCAGGAAGTGATGAAGAGAGGGATTGGAATTTTAGGATCGTATTATAAGATTATTTAATGTAACATAATTTCATTAAGTGATGAAGGGGCGGGGGTCTGTTTTAGCTGCACCCTGAATTCACTGTCTACTACATCTTGTATTTATTTTGTTCATTTTATTTTTCATTAAAAAATGTATGGCGTGGCTCTGTAAGAGGCAAGCCATCTGTAAAGCCTATGATTTGTACAGATGTGCCACTTCAAAACTTCACATGTCCTGCCATCGCCAAGACATTACATTTTCAGGGGATTCCCAGGGCAATAAGAGGGACAAAGAAGGGCATTTAAAATGCTGAATTATTTTGATGATCACTGCTTTTATGATGCTAATTAATTTGAGCAACTGGTCAAATCACCTTTCGCCTCATAATGAGTCTGACACCTTCTTAAACACACATTCTTTTGTTCTCATGTATATGGATGTCTGTTGAAGGGAAAAACGGGGGTGTGTAGTGACAACTTCTTTTCAGGGGCAAAACAGTGCATTTTAAGGGCAGAAAAGGGAGGAAAAAAATGCATTTTCAGGGGACTTTCAGGGAAAGAACAGTAACGTGTGAAGTTTTGAAGTGGCACATCTGTAGTTGGAACTATACAAGCTCACAACACGTTGTAGCGCAACACTGTGTGAGCTTTGTAGATCCGCTATTTTCAGTCTGTGACCAGAATTCAAAGTATAAATCAGGCGTAAGAGTTTTGTGAGTTCTAAGGTCTGTGTCTCTCTGTTTGTATCTCGCAAACCACCGGAACGATCAGCACTAAGTTCCCTCTGCATACTGCCAGTAGGCCAAAGACGTACCTCCATGCACAGCATTTTCATATTAAGTTTGATATATATTTTAAAAATGACACAACATATTTTCAGATGGGGGTGGCCAAATACACGTCAATTTGGGGGTCTTTGATATGAAATGGTTTGAGAGCCACTGCTCTAACCATTCCGCTATCAGGTCACCCCCCGCCTTGTGCTTATTGATGGCAACAATTACAACTGCTACTACTAGAGCAATTTATATTATAAGCCCTTCTCAAACATCACAAATCATTCTTTGAAGGGTGATATGAAACATTCTCCTAACCCTCACACTAAAGGTCAGGATCAGCTGAACAGTGACAGCGGGCTGCAGGTCTCAGTAATTAACTGAAATCCTTTCAGCTACTGCTAGCATTTTTCCTCTGCCTGCCTCCAGCGTAAGGCGGGTGGATTACACGTTTGAGCCAATTTTATTGGTTCGATAGTGCCAGGACAGATCAGTCAATTCCGGAAAAGTAATTGAATCCATTTTATATAGTAATTGGTCTCGGGTTTGGTTCTCAGCACATTGGATAGATGGATCAGTGAGGAGAGGAGAGGACTAGAACTAGAGCTTCTCATTGAATCGTCTGAGTTGAAACTTGCAGCCAAGTTAATGGGTTTGCTCGAATTTGAGCACACATGACTCCCATTCCGGCACACAGCTCACCAAGACCCAGGCACTCAGGCAGCCAATTTAAATTCAATGTGCGGGGATCCAACACAGACAGCAGTGAGTGCATGAAAAGGTGTTATGATGAATATTTTCATGATTTATGCTACAATGTCCCATTTAGAGAGACTTGGTATTACCACAAGACAGGTTCACGCGCTTGCCGTGCATCTAATGCTCTAATAATTGGCAAAACACTACGATTTTACTGACCCCATGACATGCCAGAAATCATATTTGATATTTGATCATACCGTATTCGTGGTAAAAAAAACAGTTTGATAGAGCGGGACATCTCACGGACATGAGAGGTGTTTACAGTAGCTAATGGAACGAGGTTATCACATGACGTGACAGCCTGTGTGTGTGTGTGTGTGTGTGTGTGTGTGTGTGTGTGTGTGTAAAAACTGCAAACGCTTTTGAGATTTTCAAGTGAGCCCTGATCCAGAAAAGGATGGGAACCACTGATCTGATGCACAGATATGTTAAAGACTGTACATGAACACTAGCATCCCTATTCTGGTCATGTCATAATAGCTGAACATTCAGTAAAAATAGGTGAACATTTGGCAAAAATAGCCAATCTACCAGCTTACAATGCATCGCAGCGTGTCGCGTTGTGAGCTTGTAGATCGGCTATTTTTGGCAAACAGATTTGTGTAGAGTATAGACCCCTGGGGCACACCGGTCAACGAAGTATATATAGGGTTTAAGTGATTAATCTTGACTAACTGATTTATTCCTTCTTAGAACATATATTCCTTCTAGGAATATATTTACCCTTCTTAGAAGAGTGTACTGTACATTAATAAGCTACTGCAAGTGCTGTATATGCACTATAAGAAAAAGCAATCAGTGTTAATGACGCTGTATTAAATTGTAGTAAATTATATCTCTCCAGAGAAAGAATACATTTCTTATCCTCATAAATATGGTCCCTAGGCTGAAAAGGTAGAAGTGATGCTTTATAGGGTATTGCCTTGGGGAGAAGAGGGTGGGCTATTGGCCCGTCACAAGGTTGTAGCAGGTGCTAGATGGAAACCTTGCACGGTAACAGCAACAGCAAAGCTTTGTAGGAAAAAGGGGGGGAAAAACACATTTTCTTTTTGATGCCTATGCATGTTTGAGTGTATTCTGCTTATTTTTTTTGTTATGGGTCCATGGGACTGTGAAGGCTGGTACCTGTGTGTGAATGGATTGTGGGATATGGATTGTGGGATTTTCAAGCGGTTTTCACAAGTGAACAGATCAGCGGGTGGTTGGAGTTCGGGGACGGGCGGTGTTTGAGCCACCATATGTAGCCATAGCAGGAAATGTGGCCTCTCTGCATGGCTCACTGCAGTGCCTCATTCCCACTGACGCTGTTACTGCAAGCTGCAGGAGCCTGGCCCGTATGGTGCTGGTGTACACACATGCACACATACACATACAAACACATGCACTTTCACACTCAGGGGCATGTGATATACACACCGTATACACACGCAGACACACAGGCATACACACACTCAAGCATGCATGCAAACAAACACACACACACACACACACACACACACACACACACACACACACACACACACACACACACACACACACACACACACACACACATACAGACACGCACGTACGCACACACGCTGTCAAACATATTGTCAGCATACTGGATGCATTTACTCGCATGCTACTGTAACATGTAGACATAGTACAGAAATGGAGGCACACACACACACACACACACACACACACACACACACACACACACACACACACACACACACACACACACACACACACACACACACACACACACACACACACACACACACACAATGTCACACTCAGTCACACAGCACTCTGGGTAGCCCTGAGAGCCATATGGCTTATGTAGGCACTTTTAGATGTATCACATTAACAGGGAGAGAGGCTAAGAGTCTAATGTCTCTAATCTACTCTTCTCATTGGATTTCAACATGAGGAGCAAATGCGGAACATAACGTACTACACGTACCGGGTGCCCTAAAACGCTGCCACCTCAATGAAACGTTATGCATAACATTTAGAAAAGTGATTCGCCATATTATGCAACTGTTCTCTTTGTGTGTGCGTACTGTATGTATGTGCACACCAGAGTGTGTTCCTGTGCCCCCTCCCACTCTGCCACTGTCTATGTTTAGCGCTGGGGTCTTGCGTGGGGGAACAGCCGATTGCTGTCTACAGTTAAATTGTACTTTCCACTCTAGTTAATATGGTGGCAGATGAGTTATGAAAGCACTATGGGTGAGGGAAAATGAGCACAGAAATAACAAAAGCGCTGTACAATGAAACTTCCTTCTGCAATGCAAAATCCCAGGTGTTAATTGTGGATGTGTAATTATATACATAGGAGAGATTTTTACAATTTCGTAAAATAGCAGATCTACGAGCTCACAAGGCAATGCGTCATGTTGTTTTTTTTGCCATGCGACATCATCATGTGGTAAATATAAAATAGGGCTTAAGGGGTTAAACTGAATTCAATGAACTCTTAAACTCTTCAATCTAATTCACAGCAATAAAGCTTAGCCACTTAAACCCTATATACTATGTAGTTGACCGGGGTCCCCCAGGGCTCTATACTAGGTCCGCTAGTATTTCCTTCTACACCACATCTCATGCCCGAAAATAGTCGATCTACAAGCTCACAACACATTTCACTGTGAACTTGTAGATCAGCTGTTTTCACTGAATGTTCGCCCCCATAATAGATACATTACACTAGGGTTTATGTCGTTGCCATGCGCACAACCCTCTATCTTCATGCTCTCTAATACTTTGGTGTCCTCTCTTCTTCATGTCTATCTACAGTAGTGGTTCTCAGATTGTGGCCCAAGAACCCTCAGGGTTCCTTGAGGGGGTTCCAAATGAACCCTTAAAAGGTCTGTAACTCTTAAGAGTTATGGGGGTCTTTGAAATTTAAAGGCTTGAGAACCACTGATCTACAGAATCTGTTTGCCTTGGTCTAAGCACTGTATCCAGGCAGATTCCCTCTCCCTCCGTCCGTCCGTCTGTCCGTCCGTCCGTCCGTCCGTCCCCATCCGTCCGTCCCTCCCTCTCCATGGCTGTCTGTCCCTTGACAGTAAATGTGGTGTCTACATGTGAAGTGTTTAAGCGCACACAGACACTTGTTGATAGATCGGCCTGGTTATGCGTGCTGTAGTAGGACTCTTGTATAGACAGGTTTCCTGTTAGTAAACATTGAGAGGAATATGACCGCGCAGCTGCGGGGGGAAGCCTATGGGTGCGTTTGGAAATTACGCACCGGAGCACACTCGCCTATTAGTTTGTATTGGCCAGTGCGCTCACTGCCGCTCAGGGCTGTATTTTCGAACGCGCCTTCCACCCCCAGGCATGCGCAGATTGCGCATTCTGCTCTGTGATGACGTCGCTCGGAAACCCGTCTATATAGGGAAATGTCTCTAGGAGACACAGCACACTTTCTTTGCGGTGTCTTCTTAAATCACAGTGGTCTGTTGTCAAAACACAGACACACACACACACACACACACACACACACACACACACACACACACACACACACACACACACACACACACACACACACACACACACACACACACAAGTTTTCCATTTTCGATCACAAGGAGATTTTCTGTCTTCAAAGAGTTTGCGGTCTTTGGGGTAAGCTAACCCAGACAAACGCGCTGTGACAGAGATAAGGCATCCATTCACAGGTGTTGCCGGGTCACGATGACTCCGGTCACCCATGGCAGCACGTGTTGACCCTCCTCTTCATGCCGCCTCGCTTTCCATCTCATCTCTCTTGGAACAACATAGTGCTTAGGCAGCGAAAAGTCAGGATTCGAGTTGGCTGATTACCTTCAACCACATTAACCCTCTTTTAACCCTCCCTATTTTGGGCATGTCATAATAGGTGAACATCCGGCGGAAATAGGCGTGAAACATTCTGTGAAAATAGTGAACCTACGAGTGAGCTTGCAGATCGGCTATTTTTAGGCGAAGGCATTTGGTGTCGAGGGAAAATGGAGGGGGGGGGGGGGGGGCAGTACATGTTCCTGGGGGACCCCGGTCAACTAGTATATAGGGTTAAAGTGGTTAAGCTAGTGTTTCAAAGAAACTGATCCAGTGTTCTATTGTGAGTTCTGGATGGTCTCAGCCAGGGTCACAGGTGCTGTGTGACCTCAAACATGTTCTGCACGCTCGTGTGTGAGCACGCTTGCGTATATAAACACACAGAAACATTCACAAAGCACGCTCAATTATTGATGGGTCTGTGCCCCTTCGCACACCCAGAAAGGGAAAGTATGTGGCTTCTTTTTTGAGAAATCTCGTCATTGGCATTGGCAGTCAATGAGTTAATGATCAATCGATCGATTCTGTTCCAGCTTGGATCAATGGACATAACGTATCTTTGTTTTTTTGGCAATTATTTGAGGGCCCACTTGCAATACCCTCGTGGCCCAACAGTGGGCCCCGGCCCACAGGTTGAGAAACAACATGTATTCTGCACATGAAAAGCTAACAACTTGCAGGATATACAATTCTGTGTTTGGTATGTATTATATAAACTAAGATTTGCGTGTGTGTGCGTGTGTGCGTGTGTGCGTGTGTGCGTGTGTGTGTGTGTGTGTGTGTGTGTGTGTGTGTGTGTGTGTGGGGTATAGGGGTGTGGGGCACATACAGTAAGAGCTCCCAGACAATGGCAATGCCCTTAAAAGAGACATTGTTAGCGCCTCGCTGGACGTTTTTGGTCTCTATGGCAACGGAAATGGCAAACTCAACACCCGATTCCCTGGAGGTAACCTATGCCCACGGTGCACACACGGTTCACTCTGCCTCTCTCTCGCACCCGTCTCATGCATACTGTACCGTGTGTGCACAGATCTTCTCCCTCTTCTTTACATACTCACACAATGACACACACAATGACACACACACACACACACACACACACACACACACACACACACACACACACACACACACACACACACACACACACACACACACACACAGAGCACCTGTACAGCAGATGCTTCAGAGGAGGCAAAGGCAAGGCAGGTCTGGCATCACTTACCATCTCCCTCAAAGCAAATTCACCAATCATCCTCAAACTAATGAGTGTGTGTGTGTGTGTGTGTGTGTGTGTGTGTGTGTGTGTGTGTGTGTGTGTGTGTGTGTGTGTGTGTGTGTGTGTGTGTGTGTGTGTGTGTGTGTGTGAGAGAGAGAGACACTTCACATGTGAATATGCATGTGTCATGCAAATGGCTGGCCTGATGCCACTCTCCTCTATTGTTTGGCCGCTATCTTGATGGCGAGGACGCCGCACATTAATATCTGTGTTCCCATCTCCCTCGCCGCTTCTCTCTCTCTGGGCCAGGAGGGGCAGCGACAGTTTCCTGTGCATTGTTAGAGATCCATCTGTCCAGCCACATACACTCACGTGCATGTGTGCGCGCGCACACACACACACACACACACACACACACACACACACACACACACACACACACACACACACACACACACACACACACACACACACAGGAGCGAGCACATGAACAATTAAACCTGTTTGACACAGAGACAGAGAGGGGCTGTGGGCTGTGTGTGTGTCTGGCACGAGCCATCTGTGGAATCAACGCCCCCATACACCACACCCCCCCCCCCTACACACACGCGCGTGCGCACGGGCGCACACACACAGCGCTGTGGGCTGCTGCATTAAATAGATCTCATTCACTGACCCCTTCTCTCCCCCTCCCCTCTCTGCTGATGGACAGATGAGACAGAGGAGTGGAAACGAGGAGATGGATGGATGAGTGGGCGGATGGGAAGGGAGGACAGGATGGACGGACAGCAGATTGGGCGGCAGACCTTTTTATTTATTGTGGCTCCCTGAAGTAGGCCAGCGAGCAGACAGATAGAGAGACAGACCAGCTGTGATCACTGGTGCCACACGCCACAGCCACCATCTGAAGACCACCAGCATGTATTGATATTAGGCTATTAATAAGAGATTATCATTATGTAGATTATTGGGGGGTTTGGTCCAGTCTGGCCCCTGTCTGAGTCTCTATGGGACAGATGACCGCACTATAGATGGATGTTCCAATTGTTTTCTGAAATTATTACTTTTCCATTACCTTCTCTGCATATAGGGGATGTAATGCTTAATTTATGCTCCATCATATAATGACGTTGTGTGAAAGTAGCCGATCTACAAGCTTGTAGGCCTACAAAGGCTATTTTCGGTGCGTGACACTGTTGTATGACAAAGTGTAATTCAGGCTTTAGAGTACGTTATGACATGTTATAACACATCTTTAAATAAATGTTTTTGCCGATGGGTTGCTTAAGCACTAGTTTCGTGTAACCAGACATAATGGAGATCTCTGCCTTAGTGCCTACCAATATATGTTTAATCTCTGAATTGTTTCTACCCAATCCAAGCCCCTACATTGAATTTAGATGTCACCAGTCATAGTGTGGTAGGCGGACATCTCCCATACGTCTTGATTATGTAAATAGGTACCTACTGATTCTTACCCACAGTCTTGCAAGTAGCCTACATTATATTGTGACTGTGTGTGTGTGCGTGCGCACACGCATGAAGGGTGCGTGCAGGGTTAGGCTTAGAGTTAGGCATGTTTCTGTTAGGGTTAATGAAAGGGTTAGGATTCATTTTATTATGGTTAGGGTTGGGTTGTATGGAATGAATGTTATACAACGTCCCCAAACGTTTGCAAAATCTTTCTGTGTATGTGTGCGTGTGCACACGTGCATGGGTGTGTGTGTGTGTGTGTGTGTGTGTGTGTGTGTGTGTGTGTGTCTGTCTGTCTGTCTGTCTGTCTGTCTGTCTGTCTGTCTGTCTGTCTGTCTGTCTGTCTGTCTGTCTGTCTGTCTGTCTGCCTGCCTGCCTGCCTGCCTGCCTGCCTGCCTGCCTGTCTGCGTGTGTGCGTGTGTGTGTGTGTGTGTGTGTGTGTGTGTGTGTGTGTGTGTGTGTGTGTGTGTGTGTGTGTGTGTGTGTGTGTGTGTGTGTGTGTGTGTGTGTGTGTGTGTGTGTGTGTGTGCGTGCGTGCGTGCGTGTGTGCGTGTCTGTGTGTGTGTGTTTGCAACTGTTGGATAACCCTGTGATGTGTTGGGTGTCGCCATTGTGCATATACTATATTATGCTCTAAATCTCTCTCATCCTTGAAATAATAGTTAATTTTCGTAGCGTTTACTATAGTGTCACTGTCTGTCACAGGCTTCTCCATTCGGCCTCTAATGGCACCTTTTTCCTCCATCTATGCAGTACTTAGACAAGCCCAGTGATGATGCAAAACACTACGTCCAAACATTTCACTCTGCAAAAGATGCATTTTGTTTGAAAGCTTGCAGGCGTGTCACTTGACCAGGCACAGAAGAAGAAGGCCATGACAGCCTCAACAATCCATGATGACTAGCTGTTAAGATGTTTGAGCCAGGGGCTACAGAAGAGTTAGGAAAACCACACATTTGACTTCAGAGTTTGAAGTCAAGTAATTTTCCTAACCACTTAAACCCCAGCATCCATATTGTGGGGAAAGGTTTCGCTGAAAACAGCAGATCGACAAGCTTACAATGCGATGCAACGCATTGCGTTGTGAGCTTGTCGATCTGCTATTTTCAAAAAGATCTTGAAAGCAAAAGCTTTCCCCACAATAACACATAACAGAAAATACACTAGTATTGAGCCCTGAGGGACTCCGTTTACCCATATGGGGTTTAAGTGGTTAAAATCCAGTCCTGAGTGTGCGCACTGCCTCAGCAGCTCTCAGCGCCGGCCGGCGAGTACCAACTGTTCCCGTAACAACGGGGGGACAGCACAGATGATGTCAGCAACCATTTCAAAAGAAACGCCGCAAAACAACTTTTATCTTGGCTCAGATGTGATTTTACGCGAGGGCGCGTTTTTACAAACACAGTGTAATCTGTGATTGTTTTGTGACCCAAACTCTGCAGGAGCACGCGTCTACGTTTTACTTTGTCATTTTCCCCGTGCGTCATGGTTGGAGACTTGCTGCTCCCTCCCCCTGTGAGTCTGGGCACAGTTGGTTCGGTCCGAGGCAGCGTTGCCAGATTGTGTGAGAGAAATAAGCAACCAGGTCTATGAAAACAAGCTCAAAAGAAGCAACTTAGGCCACATGAGCACTTTTAATATTTGAAATATATTTGAAAATAGCCAATCTACAAGCATGCGACGTGTTGTGAGCTTGTAGATCTGCTATTTTCAAAAAGATCTTGAAATAAAATGTGGAATATATTGAATATTTTTTTAACATTCTAACAACAAAAATGCTCCACGCCTCAAAACCTTTTCATGAAAATATTTGAGAACCACTGGTTTAAATAATAATAAAAACTTTTTGGGAAGCAAGCCTAAATAAGCAAGTACTCTTTAGAAACAAGCAACCACCACCACCAATATTTACAACAAGCAACTTTACAGAAAAAGAAGCCCAAAGTCGCTTATAATAAGCCGGCATGGCAACACCGGTCTGAGGTGATGTGAAACGCTCTGCCTCTTTGACAGTGTCCTTATTAACATGAAGCCTGCAGCCGGTAGCAGCAGCTGGTGGAAGCAGCAGAACAACGGACTGAAACGTAGAGCTGGCATCTACTTTCTGACTGTTAGAACATTTTTATAGGCCTTATTCATGAAGAGCAAGAAGAAGTCGCTACTATTATGCCGGAGGGAGCAGCCGAAGCCTGGTGCTCGTTGTTGTACATTTATCTATTTATTCGGGTCTGAAGCAGGCATTCAGATAACGTTACTGTACGGAGGGACACTTCCAAGGAGATAGATAGATAGAACATAAGTGTTGTGTCCGATCCAAGTGTTTTATATACGTCTTTTTTGTGTCGTTTTCGTCTGTGCAGCGTCTTTTTTTTAAATAATCATTTCTAGAAACAAGTTGTCGCTTGTTAAGTTGAGAAGCAAAAATAATGTATAATACGGTCTGGACGTCGGAAAAAGAGGAAGATGACTGGAGAGACGTGATGATGCCCTACTCCACAGAGCTGATCTTTTATATTGAAATGGACCAACCACCAGGTAGGACATGTTACACTGTTGGCGCGTATCGGAGAGAATAATGTCATTATAGGCTTTTATAGGCTTACTATAAAATATTCGTTCAACTTTGATGCGCACATCCCAGAACAGAAGACAGTGCTGTGCATGTCAGTCAATAATAGGCCTGAACTGAGAATAAAACGCTTGATTCTGGTCTCCTTCGCATTAAAGTTGTTGCTTTGGCAACATTGCAGTGTAGCTTGATGGTGTTTCGGTTTTGCTTGTGATTTTAAAGCTCGTTTATGTGCCGCGTCGTAGCCTATAACTTTATTGTGTACTGTTATAGCTTAGCTATACATTCAAAAACGTTTTCCATAGTTTTCTACGACTATAACACCGATGACAGTGTCAGAGACTATTGTCACAACGTGTCGAAAGACTGTAGAACACGTTATTTCTCTTGTTGATAAAAGCACTTTATGATGCAGACCTTTTGTGTCCACTGTATGTGTGCTATCTATCCACGCAAGGCTTTACAAAGCTACGCAGTGACACACAGACAGACAGTGTTGCCAGATTGTGTGAGGGAAATAAGCAAAAGAAAAAGTGAAAATTGTCAAATATGTTTTTTAATATTCTAACGCAAAAATAGGAGTCCGTGGCAGTCAGAACACATTTTCAGATGGGGGTTAGGGGACAAATACATGAAAATATTTGAGAACCAAATAATAGTTTTTTTTTGTTGAAGAAACAAGACCAAAACGAGCCCCAACTAACCAATATTTACAAGCAACTTTACAGAAAAAGAAGCTCAAAGTCGCTTATAATAGCGGACATGGCAACAGTGCAGACAGACAGGCAATCTCATCTGGAGACAATATAGTGACTATAATAGTCTCATCTAGTCTCCCAGCAAACTGACATCCCTTCTCTACCACCCGACACCATCAGCATTGAGGGGATGTGCTGTGATATGATGTAAAACGGGTGTTTTTAATAAAGTATTTATACATTTTTGCGCAAGTGTCTCTGCACACAATGCAGAATGTAAATGGCTGTAATAGTCTCGTTTGTCATTTTAAATGTAAAACTACTACAAGCAATGCATATTCCTTTGTTACTACTTAATAATGTAATACGCTATCTGGGGGGGGGGGGGGGGGGGAATGGCCCGATTGTCCGAAATAGTTAAATTCAGTCCGGTGAAGAAGAATGCTATGGGGGGATGGGAGAGAGAACGAA
Organism: Gymnoscopelus microlampas; assembly: GCF_963454915.1. Lineage (NCBI taxonomy): Eukaryota > Metazoa > Chordata > Actinopteri > Myctophiformes > Myctophidae > Gymnoscopelus > Gymnoscopelus microlampas. Next base: position 32,254,481 of record NC_139946.1, read on the forward strand.
AGATCCGAATAGTGAAAGACTCGGAAAAAGACCCGTCTGTTGAATCTACAGACTACATGCGAACGATCCATTTCAAGCGTTTGCTTTTACCTCTTTTTCTAGACAACTGTCATGTAAAACCTGCGTGTCTGTCAGACTGTAGCCCATTGCATTCATTCATTCATTCGTTCCTCTGTAAATTTGTGCAAGTGTCATTTGACTCCCACCCCCCTTCCTTTCTCTTGGTGGATTGAATGGATGGATGGCGCAGATGTGGGACGTTGAGAGGAGGCGCTGTGTTTTAATAGAATTTGCCGGTAGCTCTTTCTTTTCTTTTCACCTCCATCTGAATCTGCCCTGTGCTGTGCCCTTAATACGACACGGAAGCCTATTATCCCGATCTCGGATGTATGTTGCGGATCGCATGAAATGAATGGATGTAATATACTATATCTATATACATCATGCAGTGAAGTGGTTTGTTGCGATATGGAACCCTTTCTGTTTCTGCACGTCTAAAGTCAACTTTGCCCCTTTCCGGGGTAAGAGAAAATCTCTCCATCTCTTTTCTCCTCTCCCTCTCACTCCTCTTCTCTCTCCTATTGTCTCTCTCCCTGCCTCCTCTTTCTCTCTCCCTGCCTCCTCTCTCTCTCTCTCTCTCTCTCCCTGCCTCCTCTCTCTCTCTCTCTCTCTCTCTCTCTCTCTCTCTCTCTCTCTCTCTCTCTCTCCCTCTCTCTCCCCCCTCTCTCTCTTTCTCTCTCTCTCTCCCCCTCTCTCTCTCCTTAGAAACCTTTGTGTCATAGCTACAGCTGAGTGAATGGATAGAGTGCTCCTCAATGCTTGTCCCATTCACACGGGGATGTAAATGCAATGCAATGGCTCTTTGCTGGTGATTCACGCACTAACTGCCAGTCGCCCCAGCTTTTGCTGGACTCGCTCCATTCATTCACTATGTGGGGTCATTGTCACACCGAAGGAGAAAAAAAAGAACCCCTCTCTGCCAATATTACCCGGGTAGCAGACAATTGTGCTGCGTAGTGACATGAATAATGCATTCAGTAAAGACTGATATACAAGGGGGGAGAGTTTAAAAGTTACAAATAGAATATGCCAGTGTAACTGTATTCAGTTGTCAAAATGTCTAAATATTCCAAATCTACGCTTGCTTCTTAGTAGAGTGTAAAACCCTGACTCATTACTGAAACCAGCACTGACCACGCCATGCCATGGTTTTTATAACAGTCTTATACATGAAGTGAATTGCAGTTAAAATATTTCAAAGAAATTATAGCGAGGACAATAGCTGCCAGGCTCTGTGCACGCGCGCCTGTGTGTGTGTGTGTGTGTGTGTGTGTGTGTGTGTGTGTGTGTGTGTGTGTGTGTCAGGGCAGCTGAACAGCACATTATCCTGGGTTTCGTCCTTAGCATTTATCTTATCTGTCGCTTAATGCCAGTTAAAACACAATCTCTCCTCTCACTCGCTCTCGTACACACACACACACACACACACACACACACACACACACACACACACACACACACACACACACACACACACACACACACACACACACACACTCTCATTCATAGATAATCACACATCAGTATGTTCCTTAACTTTGTCTTGTCATCTACAGACAGAGGCTTAAAATGCCTCCCATCCCTCATTTAGTGTGTGTGTGTGTGTGTGTGTGTGTGTGTGTGTGTGTGTGTGTGTGTGTGTGTGTGTGTGTGTGTGTGTGTGTGTGTGTGTGTGTGTGTGTGTGTGTGTGTGTGTGTGTGTGTGTGTGTGTGTGTGTGTGTGTGTGTGTGTGTGTGTGTGTGTGTGTGTGTGTGTTGAGTAATCAAGAGTGTGTGGGTACGTGTATGTCCATATACTGCTGACCCGCAATCTTTTCTAAGAGGGCTCTGCCTTCTAATAAGGAACAAAAGATTGACAGATAGCAGGATAGAAGAGAGAAAGGAGCGAATGGAGAGATTGGAAAGAAAAAGGGCTAGAGAGGCTATGCTGTAAAGAGCAGCAATAGGCAGCAGTGGAGAGACACAAAGAAAGAGAGGCAGAGGAGAGAGGTGATCATCCCACAGATGTTAATTAGAATATTTATTACACTGGAATTGAAATGTGAAAAGCCTCTGTGACGTTAGGGGTGTGTGTGTGTGTGTGTGTGTGTGCGTGCGTGTGTTGGCTTTGTGTCAACAGTGTGGGGTGATTAGCACAGGTGGAGCTCCACCCCTAGGGAAGGCAAGCCTGCGTTTCCAATGGCAACTTTGTACATGAGGGCTGTTGGGTCTGGGGTATATACGCGCGTGTCATCTTTCAACGGAAAATCACCAGTAGGCTTTTACTTTTTTTTTTTTTTTACCCATGACGGAACACAGGTCCGCGGCGCCGTTGACCTGCAAGCAGTGATGTTAAAAGAGACGACATGATGACACTTGTCTTTTAAGACATGGACCCTGTCTGTCTGTCTGGAAACTGGAAACACTCCCACAAAAACATGAATCTGGTGAATGAACGAATGTGTGTGTCAGTGACAAGTTGCTTCTGTTAGAATTGCGACCCACAGATAGGTGAGTTACTGTATGTGTGCTATAACGTTCCATGCTAAAAAAAAAAGACCTGTTGAGTGTGTGTTTGTGTGTAAGTACTGACTCTTGTATCCCAGAGGTGTCTCTGGCAGAATAGATATACCCTGGGGTAGCTCCCCCTCTCTCTCTCTCTCCATCGCTCTGTCCCTCTCTCTCTCGCACGCTCTCCTTTTCTTTCTCTCTCCTGGCGAGGCCCGGCCCCCTTTTCCCCCCCATGCGGCGCTGTGATTGGTTGCGGCGGGCTTCCATTCAGGGATTAGTTAGTCAGTCGAGTCGCCTGTCTTTAGGATCAGCTCGGCAAGCTCTTTTCTTCAGTCTGACGGAGTGAGTGAAGGGTGGAGAGGAGGAGGAGAGGAGGCGGTGGCTGTGAGAGAGAGAGAGAGAGAGAGAGAGAGAGAGAGTGTGTGTGTGAGAGGGAAAGAGAGGGAGGAGGGAGGAGGGAAACAGCTGAGAGAAGAGTGGCAGCATGCAACTAACAGGGAGCCCAGTGGCAGAGGACGGTAAGAACGGAACCAGCCTTCTTTTATTAACTCCTGTCTTTCTTCTTCACTATCTTTTTTTGTTCTTTTGTTTGTTTGTTCTCTTGGGGTCTCTCTTCTCTTTTATTTTTTTTTCTCCCAGATTAATTACTTCCTCTCCTTTCTATTTTTTTGTTCTTTTACCATTCACCCACTTTTTTTCCTCATCTTGTATCCCGTTTCATGCTCCTTCTTGCACGCAACCCAGAGTCATTTGTGTGTGTGTGTGTGTGTGTGTGTGTGTGTGTGTGTGTGTGTGTGTGTGTGTGTGTGTGGGGCTGCGTGCATGTACGGTTTGTGTGCAATACAGAGCCACTGCAGTTCTTTGTGGCTCTGTGTGTTCCAAATGTTGCAGTCTGCACACGTGCGCTGGATCAGTCTCTCGTGCTATAGGGCTCTCTGTGAGAGACGAGTGTACGTCTCGTCACAGGCATGCCACAAATGCGCACATGCACGCACACACATAACTGACTATAACTGACTGCAGGGCTTGCAGCTACACAGTGTAAACTGTGACTGATGCATGCAGCGTGTCCCACAGTCGAATGTAAATCTGTGAGAAACATTTTAGAACTGATCCCAAAGCAGATTATGCATGTGTTATTGTTAGCTTTTTTTTTGTTTGTTGACTTTGTCATCGTTGCATTTGTTGGTTTTGATTTTAACCGTTGAGTACACTTTAGCTTAGACCTTCTAGTCACTCTGTGTTTGTCTTTCAAGAGATGTGTGTGTGAATGCCAGATCACTACTTGGCAGCTTTGACACTGGACACAACCAGCCCTGAACAGCTGACACACACACACTCACACTCACACGATGTAAGAGCTCCCTCTGTACTAGAGGCTAACCATGCAGTCTGTTTATTGTCCTGCATTGCATTGCTGTTCTGATGGTGTGTGCGCGTGTATGCATGCATGCACATGAGATGACAGTCATTGTTCTGAAGGCACCAGAGCATTTTCTGTGGGGTTTTCCCTGTGTGTATGTATGACCACAAGAGGTATTTCTTGGTGTGTGTGTGTAGCGGGTGGCTGAGCATTGCTCCTTTGTCTCGTGAGGAGGAGGAGGGGAGGGGAGGGGGAGGTGGCGTAGGGGGGTGGAGGGCTGCACTGATGGTCGCCTTTGTTCGCCAGCCCACTGGTGAACACCTCTCCCTCTCTCTCTTTCTCTCCCTTTCCCTGTCTCTCGCTCTCTGTCCATCTCTCTCTCTCTCTCTCTCTCTCTTGCTGACTAGATTTATGCAGAAGTTGTGCCTGAGTGCAATGTTTTAATTTATAAACCACCATTACTGTATATAATTACTATATAGTAACATGTCATGAAGTTTTCTAAATTTGACCAGGTGTTATCATTTGTGTGGGCAGGTACTTCACCAGTCAACATATTTATAATGTACAGTCAACATATTTATAATGTAACATTTGAAATTGGACATCTTTGTGCCAACATTTCCAATGTTCTTCTTATATTAAAAATATTTGGAGTACCTTGTTTTTATTTATTTAATTAGTAGCCTAATTACAGTATTGATCAGTTTGGGAGTTGTCATTTTTTGCCATGGATCACGTTATTCTTAATCGCGTTGTGTGTGTGTGTGGTTGACTTAATGGTTAGTTCCTAATGGGACTTTTGTAACAAAGGTTTGTTTGTGTGCGCACGCACGCACGCACGCACATGTGTGTATGTGTGAGCTAGTGCGTGTGTGGTCTAATTAATTGTATTGTTGTTGTCCTCCTATTGTCCTTTTTGTTCAGGCGCTGGCATTGTATTGTCCCCAAAGAGGAAGCAATTGAATACACACACACATACATTTGTCAATTTTTGAGAAAGGAAATTGTACCAAAATCTTTCCAAGTTTCATGCATGCGTGTTTGACAGGTCTTTGAGCAAAAAGGTTATGAGAAATAAATTCCTCACAAAATATGAATGGACATAAATTGTAATTTCCATTCACTGCATTTCTGCAAGTGCGTGCGTGTGTGTGTGAGTGAGAGACTTAAGTTTTCCTGTCCATATGTGTATATTCAGAAAGCGCTGACCATGGGGAACAGTGAGGCTATAGAATGACAACTTGGCTTGGAGCGTGACTGCTGCTGTGGTTACAGAGAGAGAGAGAGGGAGAGAGGGAGAGAGAGAGAGGGAGGGAGAGAGAGAGAGAGAAGAAAGACAGGAGGCTAAGAGAGGGAGAGAGAGCAGAAGGAGGTGGAGTGAGAGGAGAAGAGGTTTGGAGGAAGGAGAGGAAAGAGTGGAAGAGGAGACTGTCCAGGCATTTCTTCCACCTCGTGCAGGCTGACACACACTGGACCTCTAATGGTCACTCTCAGGGTTAAATTAACACTCTGGATTTTACTGTGTGTGTGTGCGTGCATATACATGGTCCCATTCCTTTACAAAGCTCTGTCATTCACTGCAGTTCATCAGGTCTTGTCATAATTAGTCTGTCAGTTACCTACAGTATTATGCTCCACATACACTACAGTCACCACACTCTATCTGCCAGCTGTAGACACACACTGATGAAAGTTTTCGTGTGTGCGTGTGTGTTCACTGCATACCTGCAGTGAAGTGGAGAATAGAGGGAGGGGAGTGAATGGAGAGAGTGGGTGTGTCAGTGTGCAGAGAGTTCTCTCTCGCTGAAGCAGCCTGCTCAGGGCTCACTCCGCTGCCACATATGCACGCATATATACATATACAATGTATACAATTTCCTCGAAGTCCACTATGGCTTGGTTTCAGAGTAAGTCCTGTAAGATTCTAACTGGCTGTAAGAGTCTCCTGACTTAAAACCCATAGAAAATCTCAATGGGATTTGAAGGAGGCGGTTGCAGAACGCAAACCCAAGAATATATTAGTGAACTGGAGGCCACACTACACATGAGGAATGGGCTAAAATGCCACAGGAATGCTGCCAGAAGCTTGTTCCTGGCTATTCATCACGTTTGCAGCAGGTCATAATAGCAAAAGGGTGCTCTACAGAGTATTAAAGACACTTGACATGAAGGGTTTGAATAATTCTGACACGGCAATAGTCATTAAAAGTGGCATTTTGTTTTGAATTAGGAGAAACCACTCATGATATTGAGCTATTTACTTAGATCTTCTTGTATGATTTATTTATTTCATACAGTTTACAGTTTGTGAATTTTGCCAATACACCAGATTTGCAGTGGGGTTTGAATAATTTCGAGCACAACCGAGATTTGTTTATATCTCTATCTCTCCCTTTGTACTTCGCATGCAAACCTTCGCTACTGTGCAAGTACAAAAATAGTCGGAGGGCATTATGTTATTATATTAACTAAATGGATGCAAGTGTGTGTGTGTGTGTGTGTGTGTGTGTGTGTGTGTCAGTCAGGGTAGGTCAAATGATACATTGACATGTGTTGGCAGAGGGTGATGAGCGATGAGTGATGAAACACTCACTGGTCCAGTGAGTTATAATCACTTTACCACACAGGGAGAAACCTCACGCACACTGTCACCATGCTGAGTGTCTCTCAGTTCCCTCTGTGCAGTGTGGGATCGTTCTGTCATCTGCATGCCGTATGTCTTCTGTACATCCTGATGCTAGTCCTGGTCACAATGTTCAGGGACACTCCTGTGACACACGCATAGAGGTGGACACGATGGCAAAGCAGAAATGCATCCAGATCTCTCTCTCTCTCTCTCTCTCTCACACACACACACACACACACACACACACACACACACACACACACACACACACACACACACACACACACACACACACACACACACACACACACACACACACACACACACACACACACACACACACACACACACACACACACACACACACACACACACACACACACACACACACACACACACACACACACACAGCACAAGCACAGTTGTTCTTTTAAATGCTACTATACAGATTGTCTGTGATTATTGTGTGTGTGTGTGTGTGTGTGTATGCTCGCACATGTGTGTGTGTGTCTGTATACTCTGGCTGAGCAATGCTCGTGAAATCTGAAAGTAGGAAAGCGCCAACGATTCCACTACTGTTACCTAAACTATATCCAGATGTGCACATATACTTTCAAACATGTGGTCTCACACACATTTTGAGCATGTGTGTGTGTGTGTGTGTGTGTGTGTGTGTGTGTGTGTACGTAAGCACGCCACGGTGTGCTGTACAGTGTCTAGGTAGTGCGGGTCATGGGCAGGTTAGCTGTGCTTGGCACGAGGCAGTGCAGCAAACACAAGGGCTACTGTCTGTCAGCTATTTAGTGCTTCACCAGTTCTGCATTTATTTTACACTGGGACAAAAAAAAAGAAAGGAAAAAAAACACATTTCACTGGTGAAATCTATTATTACCCTGATTTAAAAGTGAAAGCCAGTGACTTTAATTTAGTGTACTTAGTTTTTTGTATTTTTATTGAGGGATGAATAACGACGCTCATATTTTCTGTGCCATAATTATATTTTTTCATGGGGATTAAACTGTGGGTAGAGGAGTTTTTAATTCCGTAGTTAATTTAACCCACAGAGCTAATCATTTGCTGACTGGTTAATGTTAGTAAAGCTATTGAAAGTGAGCCACTATTCTTCTGATTCAACATGCAATCCATTGACTGAATAATATGCCCCGCAATGCAAATATGTTTGCTGTTTAAATTACATGATGTACAAGCTATTAACTATGTGCCACTGCTAATAGGATAAGCTAGACACAGAGCATCAATTTACCTAACTGGCCAACAATTACTGTAGATTAGCGATGAAAAGAGTATTGGAGAGCATATAAAATAACACAGAAACGCAGTAAAAACAGATGTGTTGGCAGTTATGGCACCAACACCTGATCCTAGCCCAGGATACTAGCCTGGCAGGCAGGAGCAGTAGCCAATAACTTAGGGGTGTGTGTGTGTGTGTGTGTGTGTGTGTGTGTGTGTGTGTGTGTGTGTGTGTGTGTGTGTGTGTGTGTGTGTGTGTGTGTGTGTGTGTGTGTGTGTGTGTGTGTGTGTGTGTGTGTGTAATACCTAGCTTTTTATTTGCACGCACACAAGTAGTAATTAATCCAGTGATGTATGGTGTGTGTTTGGTATGCCTCTGCTTCCTTGTGTGATTAATGGCAACGTAGTCCCCAACTGCATTATCATTACATAGTGGCTTTGTTGAGCCATGAATACAGTTCATATGTTCTTCTGTGCATAATAAGTGTGTGTGAGGAAACTCAAACATCAGTCAGTCACCACAGCGCCACACCAGGGGCATGACATTTATTGTTTTCCCTTTCCGCAAGCTAAAGATGTTGGATGGATGGATGGATGTTTTGGTGCTAAATCGTAGGGCGACACTCCTCACAGTCCACAGTCAAACCAACATATACTGTACCTTCTCTGATTCATAACCACTAATGTACCCCTCTCTCTCCCCTTCACTTTCTGATCCCATCTCCACACCTCCCTTTTCCTTCTTTCTGTGGTCCTCTCCTCCAGCTCTTCCTCCTAAGCCAGCCAAGCCCCAGCAGTCCTCTTCGGTTGGGATGGGAGGGGGCAACACCAACGGTACCAAGGAAGGAGTGGCTGGTGGCTCTCTGCAAGAGGCAGAGTGGTACTGGGGTGACATATCCAGGTACAATACACACACACACACACACACACACACACACACACACACACACACACACACACACACACACACACACACACACACACACACACACACACACACACCTTAATTTGAGTCCCTCTTAGCATGTCATACTTGGCTAATGTGTCAACATTCCCTGACAATAGCTGTTCTACAAACACACACTGCATTGCAACACAACGCATTGTGAACTTGGCTATTTTCGGCTAAGAGATTTGGTGTAGAGGGTGAAAAAGACCCTTGGAAACGAAGTATGTAAGGTTTAAGTACAACTTACAACAGCATCCATGCACAGGATCGGTGACTAAGCCATGTCTCTTCCTCTCTTTTTTTCCACGTCTTTCTCACTCTTTCCCTCCCTCCATCCATGCATCTATCTTTCTCCCCTTTAGGGAAGAGGTTAATGATAAACTCAGAGACATGCCTGATGGCACCTTCCTGGTTCGGGACGCCTCCACCAAGATGCAGGGCGACTACACACTCACACTGAGGTAACACGCCACAGCACCCTGTTTTTATTTTTTATTTTTTTATCACTGCCTATTTAAGTGTTATGAGTTGAGTTGTAAATCTGGCGTGTTAAAACCAGCTGGCCCTCCCTGTTAAATATAGGTGTTGGGAAACAGTGTGTAGAGAAAAAAAAAAGAAAAGCAATTTGCCAGCTGTTTTGTATTAAAACTGCTTTTGGGAAACACCGTACTGGATTCCATTCAGTTGTGATGTTGCTCATTAGCGCACACAGTAAAATCCTTAGTTTTGACTTAGCCATTTGAACTGCAAATGGAACCAAAGGGACCTGTAAGGGTCCATTTGGTTCCATTTGTACAGTCTAGGTTAAATGAACTCTGAGGATTTTACTGTGTCTTACTGACTAGGTCATAAGGATGCAACGACAGTTTTGCTATACTTTAACATTGTTTGATGTAATAATGTGAAAATCTCTGTATCCCTCTCTGCCCGTCCTTGTTTCTCCAGGAAAGGGGGGAACAACAAGTTGATAAAGATCTACCACCGGGACGGGAAGTATGGCTTCTCGGAACCCCTGACGTTTAACTCAGTGGTGGACCTTATCAGCCATTACAGGCACGAGTCCCTGGCACAGTACAACACCAAGCTGGATGTAAAACTCATGTACCCAATCTCCCGCTACCAGCAGGTACGCTCGCACTAGCATTAAAATGCATTCATATACTAATATATATGTATATCCATACACATATTTAAATTTAGAAAGACAAAGGTGTCCCCTCACCCACATAAATGCTATTTTTCCTCTTCCCCATCATCTTCCTACATTTTCCCTTTCTTGTCTCAGGTTCTTATTTTGTTTTAGGTTCTTAATTTGTTTAGGTACATTATTCAGTTGGTTTGTGTGTCTTTTCTGCCCACAGCCCCCCCCCCCCCCCTCCTTCTCCCTTTCCCCCCGCTCTTTCCTCCGTTTTTCCAACCAACAGCCATTGACCTGCCCCCCCAACCCCTTCAGCTCCCCACCCCCGTACCTGACGCTTTGCGCTGGGTGTTTCCACCCTCAAAGTGCCGAGGCAGCAGGATCGGCGCTCGCTGAAATATTGCCTCGCTCACCGCCCTGCCTAAATGATTGCACGCGTCCCAACGTGTCAAAAGGCCATCCCTGCATTTATTCCTTCTTTTCCCCACCTATCGCGCGTTCCTTTTCCAGGCGAGTCATTACTCACGAGTGTTACTCCCTATCTCGCGCACCTCGCCGTTCACCCCGAGCATTGTGGGTGGTTTATTAACGAGCCTGTTAGGCAATCGCCCTCAGTAAGCAGAATCAGGGGCGCAGAGGGCAAGCAGGCACACGGATGCTGGCCCATACACTCGCACTCTCGCCCACATGTACACACACACACTTTTGTTATTGCTTAATTGCAATTAGCTCCTTATCCCCCTCACGTCCGTTTCCTGTCTTCAGTCGACCCCATTGTATGACACACACGCCCGCACTCTCTCCGACTCGCTCTCTCCATTTGTTTGATTACAATGCACAGCCATCTAATGTCTACTCCCACTCTCTGCCCGCCCCCCCCATCTCTTTCTCTCTCCATCAGGACCAGTTGGTAAAAGAAGATAATATTGATGCTGTGGGGAAGAAGCTCCAAGAATACCACAGTCAGTATCAGGAGAAGAGCAAAGAGTATGACAGACTGTACGAAGAATACACCAAGACCTCACAGGTATACATAAACACATGTACAATTTATACTGTAGATGTCCAAAGACCTGTGCTTCTTTGGCAGGTACTGCTTTGAGATTCTGTGAGACTTTGAGCAGGAAAAGAACGGGGCAACTGCCAAACTTCACTAAAGTCTGTTGCCTCACTTTCTCACTCCGTCCTCTCCTCACTGTCCCCCTCCCGCACCTTCAATCTCAGGAGATTCAAATGAAGCGGACGGCCATCGAGGCCTTCAACGAGACCATCAAGATCTTCGAAGAGCAGTGCCACACGCAGGAGCGCTACAGCAAAGAGTACATCGAGCGCTTCCGCCGCGAGGGCAATGACAAGGAGATCGAACGGATCATGATGAACTACGAGAAGCTCAAGTCTCGGCTGGGAGAGATCCACGACAGCAAGGTGCGCCTGGAGCAAGACCTAAAGACGCAGGCCATGGACAACCGCGAGACGGACAAGAAGATGAACAGCTTGAAACCCGACCTCATTCAGCTCCGCAAGATCAGGGACCAGTATCTAGTGTGAGTATTAGAGATCAGGGACTGGTATCTAGTGAGTATAAGGACCGAGGCCATTGATTTGGACATGACAGAAAGTTTAATACGATATAATGCTTTTATGCTTCAGCGAAGCGACAGGCTATTTGAATGGGATACAGTCAGTGGGACTGGAGCCCCAAGCTGTGAAGTTAGGGGGAGGGGGCATCTGGTGCCTGACCATATTGGAAACTTGTGTTTCCTCTTAGCCAGGGCCCTCCCTTGGGGGAATCTCCTGAGTTAGAGGCCCTGGCTTCTAGGAATGTGCCTAATAGCATTAGCAGAGTTGGCACTGTCCCAACATTAACTCTACAAAAAAATCTAATTAGCATGGCCTCGCGTAACAGTTTGCGTAGAGTCGTAAGCTTATTCAGTGTGCCATAGAAGAATGATGTTTTAAATGAAAGGGACCTTTAAAGTGATTCCTAGTTGTACTAATTCCCCCAACTCTCTCTCCCATGCACACCACCCCCTCTCTCACTCTGTTTCTTTCTCTACCCTCTATTTTCCCTTTCTTGTCTTCTGCAGCTGGCTCAATCACAAAGGGGTACGTCAGAAACGAATTAACGACTGGCTGGGGATCAAGAATGAAAACACTGATGAGTAAGTCTGAACTTCATTGGGTTCTTGTCTTCCTGTACTGTCAGCCCAACACAAGGGAACAGTTTTAGTAAAGAAAATACATTAGGTTTCATTCAGTGTATTATATACAGGTTAACTTTAATCCATTCAATCCTGGAACGCTTATACTGTGTCATTTTAGATTTTGAGCTATAACCATTACTTTATACTTTGCGGTTACCCCGCAGTGTCGATGCCACTAACATATCTTGTCTCTTGTGTATTCAGAGGGTACTTTGTGACAGCAGAGGAGGATGAGAACCTGCCCCACTACGACGAGAAGAGCTGGTTCGTCGGGGACCTAAACAGGACGCAGTCCGAGGATCTGCTCACTGGGAAGCCGGACGGCGCTTTCCTCATTCGAGAGAGCAGCAAAAAAGGCTGCTATGCCTGCTCTGTTGTGTAAGTACCGTACACCAGGATGTCACCTCCCCAGGAATTTAAGCACAGACTTGCATACCCATCTAAAAAAACACTTAAGTAATACCTTTTAATAATTCACCAATAAGTGTGTAAGCCAGTGGTTATCAACCCTTTTCACATCAAGTGTCCATTATTTATTCGGCATTTAAGCCACGGAACCACCGTTTGATGAGATTTAGACTCTCAGACCCAAGATTAGAATATCTTGTTATCGTTGGATAAGATTTTGTCCACAATTCCATGCTGTATTGATGTTGGTACCAATAGGAGAGATAACATAGCCTGAATTTTCTTTTCGTTTCACTCCATTATTCAGTCGTACAGATTTTCAACCGAGAAAACCCCGCCTTCGACAGCGTCACCAGACCCTGAATCGAATGCGAGGCTAGCGATTCAGGGGGTGGAGCCAGGCTAGAGATAACAGGCAAACGTTGATGGAAATAACAATTCTTTAATGAAGTAATGCAGATGTTTAACAATAATTTAACTCGAGAGCTTAAAATGAAATGTTACACTCAAGAGTTAAAGATCTATAAGGGTCTATTTGGTTACCAACTCTCCATCATTTAGCTGGGGACCACCTTGAACCCCCACTGGTGGTCCCCAGACCACTGGTTGAGAACCACTCGTGTAAGCTTTGATCAGAGATCAGTAGCTATCATGGCAGCCTGAATGTGTTGTACTGTATCTTGGATTTTCCTTGGCATCTAATTCATATCCAACTGCCTAGTCAAACATAGCCTAACATCGAGGACTCTCTCTCTCTCTTGTTCTTCTCCAGCGTGGAAGGCGAGGTGAAGCACTGCGTCATCTACAGCACGCCGCGAGGCTACGGCTTCGCCGAGCCCTACAATCTGTACAGCAGTCTGAAGGACCTGGTGCTCCACTACCACCAGACCTCCCTGGTGCAGCACAACGACTCGCTCAACGTGCGCCTGGCCTACCCCGTCTACGCACAGATGCCCTCCGGACGCAGATGAGCCCTGCCGACACCCTGCCTGGACGCAGACAGACAAAAGAAAAAAAACTTGGACAAATGAAACAAACCCCTCAAAACCCCCTTAGTGGTGAGAAAGGGAGAAAGGGCAGGGAGGGGGAAGGCTGAAGGCGAGGAGGGCACTCAAAACCTACAAACCCCCAACACCAGACAAAAGGTTAAAAACAAAAAGAGATACAAAATAAATGACTTAAACACTTGCTGCAACACACACGTCAGCCACCTTGGAGTTATACATATATATTTTTACTAGAACATTTTTCGGAGGGCATTCTTTCTAAGACTGCTTGATTTGCACAAGGAAGTTTTAAATGTTTGTGAATGTGAAAAAAAGCAACGGAAGGAAGGAAAGAAGGAAGGAAAGAAAATGGAGTAGGAGTGCTTCAGAGTTTCAGGTTGACCCCGCTGCTACCTAAACTCCGGCTTAACAGAAACACAAAAAAAGACAAAAACAAACAATGACAAAATGACGACAAATTTCATTTCCAGTCTTGCTTTATTCTTTATTTTCTTTAATTTCTTTTTTCTTTTCATGTTTTCTTTTTCCCCCCATCCTCACGCTTCTGTTATCACAATCCTTTTGTTGGTTTGGAGTCGTTTTTCTTTCTTTCTTTCTTTCTTTTTTACCTATGAGACGTTTCCTTTTGTTTACTCCTAGCTTGTTTGCTAAACGCAAGAGGATATAATAATGATGATGATGTCAAGTGTCTGTTCCCTGTTCCTCTACGAAAAAAGCAAAATAATGTAGCATAACAAGACAACGGGCGCTCCTCTATCTAGATTGCTGCTGAGGGGTTTTGGGGTGGGGTGGGGGGGATGAGTCAAAGTGGGGAGGGGGCACGAGCGATACAGAAAAAGTTTTGTAGTCTTAAAAGAAGGCTTGCTTTTATACTAATTGTAGAGAAGTGTTTTTTTGTCCTTGCTTTGCTGGAACATAGTTTTTCCTTTGCCATATGTTAAATGGTAATGTTACAGATCCAGAACCATAGACCAAAGTTGGTGTTGAGCGGAGGGAGCGTGTAGAAGTGCACCGTTGTGTGTTTATTAGTGTTTTTGAATGGCGATGAGGAGAGGAAAAAGCAACCGAGTGCTTCATTTGATACCACACATGAAAGCATTCGTGAATTGGACCACCAAATGGACTCTCACCACCATGGCCGACTTCCCAGGCGGTCAAAATGAGAAGCACTTATGCCAGAGCAAACTGCGTTCAAGGTTGCGACTTGCGAGTGGTCCGCTTTGCTGAAATCATCCTTCTCTGAGCAAAGAGTGTGAAGGAAAAAAATCCAGACCATAGAGCCTTTTATGTGTGGTTTCAAAGAAAGAGAGAGAGAAAGAAATATGTGTATGCTAATGTCTGTGGTTGATAAACTGGGACTGTTTGTGTATCTGTTACAAAAACCTTCAGAGATAAGCTTTGACTAAAAAAACAAATGTTTTATGTGTAACACAGAAGAGCAGGTAGAGGGAGGCGATGTGCTGACCAGAAGACACATGCTTTAGATGATACAAAAAAACAAAACAAAAAAAACTTGAAGAACGTGCAATCCAGCGTTGTGTTATGATTATGTAGGCTAGCAGTCAAGCAGCGAGAGAGCGAGAGATGCACTAAGGTTCCCCGCTGGGGTTCAGAGAGATAATCAAAGTGCACAGTGAAGCTTTTGAAGTGAGATTCTTTTCTTTTTTTTCTGTTTTCTTTTTTTTTGGTCTGTTTTCTTATTTTCCTTTTAAGACTCAAACTTCTTATCTGGTGCTTGACTTTATAACCAGTGAAAACATTTCATGTCAAAGAAAAGAACAAGTCTATATAACATCATCGCACAATAAAAAATGTTTTCAAAAACTGACGAAAAACCACAACCAAGTTGCATTCTCTTCTTCCTGGAAATGAGAATTCTCTATTCTGATTGGCTGTTGTCATCACGCCTGCACTGAGACATTGGCTGTAATTTGGCAGTTGCTAGGGGAGACGTGTTTGAGACAATGGGGTCAGTGTTGTTTCCCAGACGTCTGTCCCCTCCCTGCCCGTCTCTGCTAATCTAGGGCCCTATTTTAAGGCCTCAATGACAAGGGGAGGTTAGCAGAGCTCCATGGGGCTGATTTAGTGACCCTGGCTGGTGGCAAACAAAGACAGCTGCTTAGCCACACTCTGGCCCACTTCATCCCCGTCTCCAAATTAACATGGCACGCGTCGTTTGGCTCTGTTTGGACACTCAGCTCCAGCACCAGTCAAATGAAATGACACAATAGCAGATCTGTAGATATCGTCCGACATGCCCGCGACCACCACATGTGGGACATGAGCGTGTAGAGATCTTCAGGGCAGGAGAGGCCGGCTGGTTACAAAGTCAGTCAAGCACCCATCTGTCGTCCACAGTGTCTTTCATAGTTGTGATGAGGCAGCGTGGGGGTTCTGTTAGCCACACACACACACACACACACACACACGTACACACGCACAAAAACTAGTATGGCTGTAGGAGAATGTCTTTGATTGGAGATGTAAGAAGGAAAACGGGCCGTTGTTTTGGGATATGGTGCAGTGGAGTCATTGCGAGTGAATGATACAACCTTGGTTGTAGCCCACCGCGTGTATCAACACCTGTGCCATTGTGCCCACGCCGACACCTGACTGCCGACACCTTTATGTATTGGCCGTCCTCTCCTCCTCCGTCCCCCCTTCTCATGCCCTCGGTGTAGGGTCCTGAGAAAGTCAGATCAGAGGATTTGTTTAGATCCTGGGGGTTGTAAAAACAAAAAAACTTTGATAGAGCCCTTGCGGAGGGGGATGCGGGGGGTGACAACTCGGCCCTTCCGCTGGAGAGTAACGCCTAATTTATGCTCCATCCTACTACGGCATTGTGTACCAAAACAATTGCAGATCTATTGACTCTCATCACGTCAAATCCGCAACGCGGCGTGAGCTTATAGAGCGGCTATTTTTGGCGCGCGACACAGCCGTACAACGAAGCATATATGGGGCTTAAATCAGCTTTATTTGTGTTTGTTCTTGAATTCCTTGTTTAGCAAGCAGCAAGAGGAAAAACGGAGTGGACAATATCAATACGACCAGTCAGTTCGAGGTGCACCCATAGTCTGATGTCTCAGACTTTGACTACTGATTGGTCTCCACTTCTTATTTCTTCCTAGATATGTTTTTAGGCAGTCGGCAACAGTGCAAGGGACAAGAGGGCGGGGTTGTTGATATAATATTGAATGTACAGTAAGACCAGTTTGGGCCCAAAGCGCTTTTAGCACAGTAGTCAAGGGGGTTCATCGACATTTCATAGAAATAAGTTGGATCTTAAACTCTTCAAGGTGCTTTTGGGAAAGAAAAACAAAACAACACAACCATCTCCTTTTGGTCAAGACCCTAAGGTTGGAACAAGCCTTTTGGTCCACCGGCAAAGTTTACCATACCACACAATGAAGCCAGCGATTTTGAAAAATCAGGGTTTTTTCTGCATCCATATTATACAGCCACACCATTCACTCTCAGTCGATTAAGCTACACCATCACGTCTTTGACATTTTAGCACGGGTGTCCTCGCATCGAGAGGTTTGTCTCACATGACTCGCCGTAGATCTTAGAGACCCCGGTCACTAAATGAATCTAGTCTTTCCTCCCCCTCCATTACCACCGTTTGAAGGTTGTAGATTTTTTGTTTTGTTTTGTTAAAAAAGGGGTACTCAAATGGTCCCTAACTCTATTACTTGAACTATTGCATTGCTCACTGTTGAATGTCTTTATATGAAAATATACATTTATTGAAAGAAAAAAACAAAAACAAAAAACAAAGATATCCCTTTTGTTTTATGCTGAGCGGGGCTGAGGTTTGACTTTTTAAAGTTTTATGACAGATGTACAGTATTGGTTACAGATACAGGCATCATATAGCTACATTATGTGGAGGGAAGGAAGGAGGCGCTTTATGAAACTTTCTCAGAGATACGCTCAAATCTTTCACTTCACAGAGGGCTTGTCTGAAATTGCACACATTATCATCTACAAAAGATTTATGTTAAATACTTATTTTGTGTGAATGTCTGCGTGTGTAGCCTATGTATGCATTCTTGGTCACATACATTTACATTGAGAAAAAGTATCTATCATATGTGAAGCTAAAACAAAACACAATTGTAAGGGTTGTTTTGAGTAATTGCCGTTCTTTGACTGTTTTCTTTCCTCGATACGTCCCTGACCCCCGACATTTAGACCAAAGATTTCAGTTAACTTCTTAATATCCTTCTGTTGTTGATCATTCAAAAGGGATGTTTCAATGTCACATTGTATGACAATAATGTCTCCATTGCCTTGATATCACCAGAACTCAGAAGCTAATTTAATACCATGGTAGTTTTGTTGTTTGGACGAGTGCTAGCTAGCTAGGATTCTTTAACCACTTACGCCCTATTTTATACATGGTCGTACAATGGTGTCTGCAAAATCTAGCTCATCTACAAGCTCACAAGCTGAGCTTATAGATCTGCTATTTCATTTTTACCTGTAACGACCCAATATAGGGACTCCAGGTTAAAAGTGGTTAAGGATCATGATAATGGATTAATGAATTAGTGTTTAACAAAATGCAAACAGGTACTTCAATGGTATGTCAGAAGGATCTGAAAATCCTTGTTTGATGATGTCCCTGTCGCAGGCTTTTGAAAATGCTATACCGGCATCCTAAGAGTCCTGTCCCTTTTCTGTTCACAAAATAGATAGTTCACTAGGCAGAGGTACATTTTTATAGATTCATGCAGTTCTGAAATTGTAGGTCATTGTGTGCCATTGGTGTGATCCATGTCATGGCTTTTAAAAATGTCTTTATTTACCAAAAAGTCCAAGAATAATATTCTTTTTTTTTTGTATTATTACACTCATATTAGCATATTTTGACCACAGTTAGTTCAGTTTGCTATTCTCTCTATCTTAGTATTTCTGTGCTGGAAGAAAGCATGCGCCACCAGTATCCTGCAGAAACCTTCTGCGAAACATTTTCTTTTCAGGCAAATTTTCTCAATACATGTCATAATGATTGTCGTGCAGTGTCGGATGTCACAATGTAAAGACGAGAATAAAAATGCACCAGTTGATTCAAGGTTTCCGCCCCGACACAGGCGATTTCTCGTGTCTCACCTCAGAACACATGCAATATTCCCTTTTCCGTCTGTCATCACAAGGTTTGACTGTCAAAATGACGGAGTGTTTTCCTTCTGGTGTGATCCTCAGAATGTGATTTTAACCACTTAAACCCTCTATTCTTAGTAAAAAGGACAAGAGTTACAACTGTACTTGGGCTGCTTTTTTCCCCCCTCTAGACCAAATCTCTTTGCCAAAATTGCCGATCTACAAGGTTGTAGATCTGCTATTTTTGGCTAATGTTCCCCCCCCCAGAATCAGAATGCTGCGGTTCAAGTGGTTAAAATGGGGATATGCACATGGCTGTACAGTTCTAAGGACACCCACAAGGGAAGAGCAGTTGAAAAGGTTGAGGGGGACAAACCAAAATAATCCATTCTATATCTAGTTTACTGTTTATTGACTGTTTGGCTGAGTTTTCTCTTTTGGAAAACATCAGCTGTAACAATAACTCCAGGAACAGGTTGAGGTTTACCCTCACAAGTAAATAATATACAATAATCACCTCCACTACTCAAAGGTGCAGCCCTATAACAAAAAGGTACAATATTGCACTTTTTTTTTCAGAGTGTCTTTTATTCTCACTACATCCCAGGACTGTTAAAATAGCAACTGTCTGTTGTTCTTTTACTACTACTACTACTACTACTACTACTACTACTACTTCTTGCCCTTGAGCAGTTCTGCAAAGTTTTATTTGCAGCCAGGTTTGAATATGTTTGTGATTCTCACCAAGGAGTCTTGTGTGTTCTTACCACTGCTTAACTGATCACAGTACCCAGCACAGCTTCAAGGAGTACAGCTTCTTATATATATATTTAAAATAACTTTTAAAAAAGTACTAAAAAAAAGAGTTTAAAAAAAAAGTGTATAACACCCCCCCCCCCCCCCCCCCCCCTCCCTCCTCGCCCCTTTTACCCTTTTGACATACGTACAGTTCCAGCATGCATCTTTGGTACTCTTGACTGTTGTTTTTTGTGTATAAAAGAAAAATGCTTTAAAAAAATGTTTTGGAAAAAGAAACGAAAAAAGAAAGTAAAAAAAACAAAACTGTTATTTGTCTGTTTATGGTGTATTCAGATCTGAATTTAATATAGCAAACTTAACGTCACTGCTTACAGCTGAACCAAGTTCCAGTCCTTTGTTGTGTCGGTTGTATGATTGCTATAAGAATGTAATGCTGAGAAGGAGGACCATGACCAACAATCTAATGACGAGTGCATATTCGTCTGCTTCCGTTTCCGCACCGAACGAAATAATAGTCTTGATTTGTATTGACTACAGACTTAAGTTCTGTAACAAATAACCATTCCAAAATGTCAAGACAAAGTTAAAAGCAATAAGACGATGGTTCGTTTGAAATCAGATGCCACTACGGATGAAAGGACTAGTACAGTTTACTGTATGCTTCTGAACCGTTGCTGTAGAATTGCTTGGTACTAACCACTTAAACTCTATATACTTCATTGACCGGGGTCCCTCAGGGGTTCTATCCTTGGACCCCTCATTTTCTCCCTATACATTATATCTCTTTGCCAAAAATAACAGATTTACAAGCTCGGAACGAGTCATGTTGCAATGTGTTGTGAGCTTGTAGATCTGCTATTTACCTATAATGACATGCCCAGAATAGGGACACTAGGGTTCATAGTGGTTAATAGTGGTGACGATAAAGATATCTTGTCTTGTACAGCTGTCTTATCTTTGATCCTCTTTCTCAGTATTACCCTCTGCCATGTTGCTACTGGCTTCTCTACTGTAGGTATTCTCTCGTTTATCATTTGGCCCATTCACGGTACACTTTACTTTCTTGTATCTGTTGCAATAGTTTGTTGGTTGTAGAATCTCCATTTGTTTATGAGCTGAACTCATGTACGTTTATCAATGAAACTCTGCCATATTCAGTTCTCTTGCAGAATAAAGAGAAATATTTTGTTGAAGTACAAACAGCTAGTTCTTGTGTGTGTTTTCATGTTGGGTGGGTAAGCTTGATGATCAACCATAAAACCTATTCCAAAATCGTACAAGTTGTGTTGACATAGCCAAGTACATGTTGCGTCTGCGGTGTCTTTTTAAGGTTTCGAGGCCGATAGGCTCGAATCCTTTCTTCAGATTGGTCTCTTTCTTCCGCCATTTTTTCAGTTCTGGCCCAACCGTGCATACGCTTTTTACGAAACTCGGCAATATGGTAGAGGGCTATGCCAAACGGCGAAGACCCGAAACTCACAACCATCGGCCAAACCTTTATCTTCTTTCACTGAACTCAGAACATTCTGTGTGACATTTGGAGACATGCATGCTTGAGATTTTTTTCTTTGAAATCATTTGTAGTTTTTTAAGAGACATTTAACTTTAAGCGCCCAATGCATTGTCAATGCGGCCAATGGACTTTTAAAGGCAGGCTTACAACTACATACTTAAGCCTAGTAACCTCATTCATACTTTAAAATGTTCATATTACTGTGGACATGTTTGCCTGAAAAGGAATCTTTTAAATGTTGCATAGTTTTAGAATTGTACTCCTTTAAAACTTCAAAGATTTATAATGGAGGCGGATGGAAGGTTTTGGGACCTCAAAAAAACACTTTCACCTAGGAACTCCATTCACAGTTCAAAAATTCCACCTTACTGTGGACATGCATGCTCGAGATTCTTTTTTTTTTTTTTTATCATTTGTAGTTTTGGAGATATTTAACTTTAAGCGCCCCATGCATTGTCTATGCGGCAATGGACATTTAAAGGCAGGCTTACAACTACATACTTACGCCTAGTAACCTCAATCATACTTTAAAATGTTCATCTTACTGTGGACATGTTTGCCTGAAAAGGAATCTTTGAAATGTTGCATAGTTTTAGAATTGTACTCCTTTAAAACTTCAGAGATTTATAATGGAGGCGGATGGAAGGTTTTGGGACCTCAAAAAAACACTTTCACCTAGAAACTCCATTCACAGTTCAAAAATTCCACCTTACTGTGGACATGCATGCTTGTGATTCTTTTTTTTTTTTTTTTTATCATTTGTAGTTTTGGAGATATTTAACTTTAAGCGCCCCATGCATTGTCAATGGCAATGGATATTTAAAGGCAGGCTTACAACTACATACTTACGCCTAGTAACCTCAATCATACTTTAAAATGTTCATCTTACTGTGGACATGTTTGCCTGAAAAGGAATCTTTGAAATATTGGTAGCACTTTACAATAATGACCCGTTATAAAGCATTTATACACGTTTATAAGTAGTTTGTAAACTATTAACAAATCATTAACAACCTGTTTGTTGACATTCGTAAATGATTACTAAAACCTTTATAACTACAGTTACAAATCATTTGTAAAGTATTAGTAAGTAGTGAACTATTCATGAATAAGCCATTTATATACATCTGTAAAAGATTATTAAATCATTTGTAACGACCCATTCTAAAGCATTTATAAACGTTTATAAGCAGTTTGTAGACTATTAACAAATCATTAACAACCTGTTTATTGACATTCGTAAATGATTACTAAAACCTTTATAACTACGGTTACAAATCATCTATAAAGGTATTAGTAACTATTCATGAATAAGCCATGTATAATACATCTGTAAATGATTATTAAATCATTTGTAACTGATGTTACATAATATATACAAGCTATTGGTAGCTTGTTCATGTTTAACATATGCTTTGTTAAACATTCCTAAAGTATCTATAAATCCTTAGTACATGTTATTATGTGCCCTATAGTAAAGTGAAGACAGTTCATCATTTACAACTGTCTGTTAATGTGTTTGTTCATGTTTAACATGCTTTGTAAAACATTCCTAAAATATCTATAAATCCTTTGTACATGTTATTATGTGCCCTACAGTAAAGTGAAGACAGTTCATCATTTATGACTGTCTGTTAATGTGGACTGTCTCCTTACCTGTTGCAAACTACCTGGCTTTCATGAATGCAGACACCAAACAATTACTAGAATTATCATTCATGTTAAGCAAATGATGCGTAAGACATTCGTAAAGAGTATGTAAACCATTTGTGGTGTTAGGGACCAAAAAAGTCACTACAAAGTACTACCAATCAACTCTAAATTGCCTGAAACGTACTCCTAACAGGTTTTTGGGGGGACGATTTTGGCCTCCACACTTAGTGATTATTTCGGATTTAACTTTCGTTTCGGTGGTGACCAACTTTCGTTTCGGTAGTTTGATTACAAAATGTAAGTTGTGTAAAAAATAATCTGACTATACTAAGTTGTTATTTGTTTGTTTAAGTCAGGCTATACTCTACTCAGAGTCATAAGTTTACAAAATGTACTAAAGTACAGTGAACGTCTGTGCGGTTTGTCTTCATCACTGAAAATAACGTACATGTAAACTGATGTCATGTGCAGTTGGGGTGAAGAAACACAACCATTTCACTCCTAATAATACCTATTTGATTTGACATCCTGACTTGGTGCTGTAGCTGAGGCTTGAACCTGTTACCTGCGGCTCACTAGTCAGTGACTTTATCCATTCACCTACAGCTGTTTCCTTGGAATCTGCGGTTCTGAAACGTTTTGTTGTCAACCCCCCAAATTGACATGTATTTGGGCAGTGGACCCCAATGTGAAAAGATGTAGTGTCAGGGCCCCCCATGAAAAAGATTTATATTTATGCTGTAACACATTTTTTTAAAGTTATTTGTCTTTTTTGTTGTTCAAGTCAAAGCACCAGGAAGGCTGTACTTGTCAGCCATCTGTTAGCTCAATGGGTTGAGACGCAGTATACATGATCCAGAGGCCATGAGTTCAAATCCCATTGATGTCTTTCCTATGATTCTTTCCTTTGCAGACTGGCTTCCAGAAGATCAACTGAAAACTATCAGGAAGGCTGTACTTGTCAGCCATCTGTTAGCTCAATGGGTTGAGACGCAGTATTCATGATCCAGAGGCCATGAGTTCAAATCCCATTGATGTCTTTCCTATGATTCTTTCCTTTGCAGACTGGCTTCCTGAAGATCAACTGAAAACTACCAGGAAGGTTGTACTTGTCAGCCATCTGTTAGCTCAATGGGTTGAGACGCAGTATTCAAGATCCAGAGACCATGAGTTCAAATCCCATTGATGTCTTTCCTATGATTCTTTCCTTTGCAGACTGGCTTCCAGAAGATCAACTGAAAACTACCAGGAAGGCTGTACTTGTCAGCCATCTGTTAACTCAATGGGTTGAGACGCAGTATACATGATCCAGAGGCCATGAGTTCAAATCCCACTGGTGTCTTTACTGTGATGCTTCCCTTTGCAGACTAACTTCTAGAAAAACAAGTTAAAACCACCAGAAAACCTGTAACTCTCAGCCAACAGCATAGCTCAACTGGTAGAGCGTCTGTCCAATAACATGACTTGACTTGACTTGAGTGGGTTCGATTCCCACTCGAGTCAAGTGTCCCCGGTAACTTGGGGCAACGGATAAATTGACTGATATCCTTAGTGATGCTTCCCTTTGCAGACTAACTTCTAG
The DNA here is from genome assembly GCF_963454915.1 of Gymnoscopelus microlampas. Classification (NCBI taxonomy): domain Eukaryota; kingdom Metazoa; phylum Chordata; class Actinopteri; order Myctophiformes; family Myctophidae; genus Gymnoscopelus; species Gymnoscopelus microlampas. The sequence continues at coordinate 32,278,596 of NC_139946.1, forward strand.
AAAAACAAGTTAAAACCACCAGGAAACCTGTAACTCTTAGCCTACAGCATAGCTCAACTCGTAGAGCGTCTGTCCAATAACATGACTTGACTTGACTTGACTTGAGTGGGTTCGATTCCCACTTGAGTCAAGTGTCCCCGGTATCTTGGGGCAACGGATAAATTGACTGATATCCTTAGTGATGCTTCCCTTTGCAGACTAACTTCTAGAAAACAAGTTAAAACCACCAGGAAACCTGTAACTCTCAGCCAACAGCATAGCTAGACTGGTAGAGCGTCCGTCCAATAACATGACTTGACTTGACTGGGTTCGATTCCCACTAACGTCAAGTCCCCGGTAGTAACCCACCACCTTAGTAACCGAATCTGGCCAATTCGGTCTCAGTTACTGAGATAGATAGATAGAGGGTGTGTAGAGTAGGCGGAGTAGAGTAGTGAGTAGAGTAGGGGTAGAGTAAAGACTATATTCCCTCTTTACTCTACTCCGCCTACTCTACACACCCTCTATCTATCTCAGTAACTGAGACCGAATTGGCCAGATTCGGTTTCAGTTACTAAGGTGGTGACTGGATTTGAACCAGGACACTCCTACAAGTTATTCTACGGATATCAGTCAATTTATCCGTTGCCCCAAGTTACCGGGGACACTTGCCTCGAGTGGGAATCAAACCCACTCAAGTCAAGTCAAGTCATGTTATTGGACAGACGCTCTACCAGTTGAGCTAAGCTGTTGGCTGAGAGTTACAGGTTTCCTGGTGGTTTTAACTTGTTTTTCTAGAAGTTATTCTGCAAAGGGAAGCATCACGAAGAATATCAGTCAATTTATCCGTTGCCCCAAGTTACCGGGGACACATGACTCGGAGTGGGAATCAAACCCACTCAAGTCAGGTCAAGTCATGTTATTGGACAGACGTTCTACCATTTGAGCTAAGCTGTTGGCTGAGAGTTACAGGTTTCCTGGTGGTTTTAACTTGTTTTTCTAGAAGTTATTCTGCAAAGGGAAGCATCACGAAGAATATCAGTCAATTTATCCGTTGCCCCAAGTTACCGGGGACACATGACTCGGAGTGGGAATCGAACCCACTCAAGTCAGGTCAAGTCATGTTATTGGACAGACGTTCTACCAGTTGAGCAAAGCTGTTGGCTGAGAGTTACAGGTTTCCTGGTGGTTTTAACTTGTTTTTCTAGAAGTTAGTCTGCAAAGGGAAGCGTCACTAAGGATATCAGTCAATTTATCCGTTGCCTCAAGTTACCGGGGACACTTGACTCGAGTGGGAATCGAACCCACTCAAGTCAAGTCAAGTCAAGTCATGTTATTGGACAGACGCTCTACCAGTTGAGCTAAGCTGTTGGCTGAGAGTTATAGGTTTCCTGGTGGTTTTAACTTGTTTTTCTAGAAGTTATTCTGCAAAGGAAAGCATCACAGTAAAGACACCAGTGGGATTTGAACTCATGGCCTCTGGATCATGTATACTGCGTCTCAACCCATTGAGCTAACAGATGGCTGACAAGTACAGCCTTCCTGGTAGTTTTCAGTTGATCTTCTGGAAGCCAGTCTGCAAAGGAAAGAATTATAGGAAAGACATCAATGGGATTTGAACTCATGGCCTCTGGATCATGAATACTGCGTCTCAACCCATTGAGCTAACAGATGGCTGACAAGTACAGCCTTCCTGGTAGTTTTCAGTTGATCTTCTGGAAGCCAGTCTGCAAAGGAAAGAATCATAGGAAAGACATCAATGGGATTTGAACTCATGGCCTCTGGATCAAGTATACTGCGTCTCAACCCATTGAGCTAACAGATGGCTGACAAGTACAGCCTTCCTGTTTTTTTGACTTGAACAACAAACAAGACAAACAACTTTAAAAAAATGTGTTACAGCATAAATATAAATCTTTTTCATGGGGGGCCCTGACACTACATCTTTTCACATTGGGGTCCAATGCCCAAATACATGTCAATTTGGGGGGTTGACAACAAAATGTTACAGAACCACAGATTCCAAGGAAACAGCTGTAGGTGAATGGATAGAGTCACTGACTAGTGAGCCGCAGGTAACAGGTTCAAGCCTCAGCTACAGCAGCAAGTCAGGATGTCAAATCAAATAGGTATTATTAGGAGTGAAATGGTTGTGTTTCTTCACCCCAACTGCACATGACATCAGTTTACATGTACGTTATTTTCAGTGATGAAGACAAACCGCACAGACGTTCACTGTACTTCAGTACATTTTGTAAACTTATGACTCTGAGTAGAGTATAGGCTGACTTAAACAAACAAATAACAACTTAGTATAGTCAGATTATTTTTTACACAACTTACATTTTGTAATCAAACTACCGAAACGAAAGTTGGTCACCACCGAAACGAAAGTTAAATCCGAAATAATCACTAAGTGTGGAGGCCAAAATCGTCCCTCCAAAAACCTGTTAGGAGTACGTTTATAACATTCATCCAGCTCTGGACTTAGTAATTTTTTTTCCGTTTCGGTAGTGACACTACCGAAACGAAAAAAACAATTGTTCCCCCAAAAACCTGTTAGGAGTACGTTTCAGGCAATTTAAAATTGATTGGTAGTGACTTTTTTTTTGGTCCCTAACATTCATCGAGCTCTGGACTTTGTCATTTTTTGTCCGTTTCGGTAGTGACAATACCGAAACGAAAAAAAAAATGTTCCCCCAAAAACCTGTTAGGAGTATGTTTCAGGCAATTTAAAGTTGATTGGTAGTGACTTTTTTGTGACTTTTTTTTTGGTCCCTAACATTCATCGAGTTCTGGACTTAGTAATTTTTTTCCGTTTCGGTAGTGACACTACCGAAACGAAAAAAAAAATGTTCCCCCAAAAACCTGTTAGGAGTACGTTTCAGGCAATTTAAAGTTGATTGGTAGTTACTTTTTTTTTGGTCCCTAACATTCATCGAGCTTTTTTTCGTCACCAGCATTTTTTTCGTCACCAGCATTTTTCGTCATTTTTCGTCACCAGCATTTTTCGTCATTTTTCGTCACCAGCATTTTTTCGTCACCAGCATTTTTCGTCATTTTTCGTCACCAGCATTTTTTCGTCACCAGCATTTTTCGTCATTTTTCGTCACCAGCATTTTTTCGTCACCAGCATTTTTCGTCATTTTTCGTCACCAGCATTTTTTCGTCACCAGCATTTTTCGTCACCAGCATTTTTTCGTCACCAGCATTTTTTGTCATTTTTCGTCACCAGCATTTTTTCGTCACCAGCATTTTTTGTCATTTTTCGTCACCAGCATTTTTTCGTCACCAGCATTTTTCGTCATTTTTCGTCACCAGCATTTTTTGTCATTTTTCGTCACCAGCATTTTTTCGTCATTTTTCGTCACCAGCATTTTTCCGTCACCAGCATTTTTCGTCACCAGCATTTTTCGTCATTTTTCGTCACCAGCATTTTTCGTCACCAGCATTTTTTTCGTCACCAGCATTTTTTGTCATTTTTCGTCACCAGCATTTTTCGTCATTTTTCGTCACCAGCATTTTTTCGTCACCAGCATTTATCGTCATTTTTCGTAACCAGCATTTTTTCGTCACCAGCATTTTTTGTCAGTTTTCGTCACCAGCATTTTTTCGTCACCAGCATTTTTCGTCACCAGCTTTTTTTTCGTCACTAGCATTTTTTCGTCACCAGCATTTTTCGTCATTTTTCGTCACCAGCATTTTTCGTCACCAGCATTTTTTCGTCACCAGCATTTTTTTCGTCACCAGCATTTTTTCGTCACCAGCATTTTTCGTCATTTTTCGTCACCAGCATTTTTTCGTCACCAGCATTTTTCGTCACTTTTCTTCACCAGCATTTTTTCGTCACCAGCATTTTTTCGTCACCAGCATTTTTCGTCATTTTTCGTCACCAGCAGTTTTCGTCATTTTTCGTCACCAGCATTTTTTCGTCATTTTTCGTCACCAGCATTTTTTCGTCAACAGCATTTTTCGTCATTTTTCGTCACCAGCATTTTTTCGTCACCAGCATTTTTCGTCATTTTTCGTCACCATTATTTTTCGTCATTTTTCGACACCAGCATTTTTTCGTCACCAGCATTTTTCGTCATTTTTCGTCACCAGCATTTTTCGTCACCAGCATTTATTTCGTCACCAGCATTTTTCGTCACCAGCATTTTTCTTCACCAGCATTTTTTTCGTCACCAGCATTTTTTCGTCACCAGCATTTTTCGTCATTTTTCGTCACCAGCATTTTTCGTCACCAGCATTTTTTTCGTCACCAGCATTTTTCGTCACCAGCATTTTTTTCGTCACCAGCATTTTTTCGTCACCAGCATTTTTCGTCATTTTTCGTCACCAGCATTTTTTCGTCACCAGCCTTTTTCGTCATTTTTCGTCACCAGCATTTTTTCGTCACCAGCATTTTTTCGTCACCAGCATTTTTTCGTCACCAGCATTTTTCGTCATTTTTCGTCACTAGCATTTTTTGTCATTTTTCGTCACCAGCATTTTTTCGTCATTTTTCGTCACCAGCATTTTTTCGTCACCAGCATTTTTCGTCATTTTTCGTCACCAGCATTTTTTCGTCACCAGCATTTTTCGCCATTTTTCGTCACCAGCATTTTTCGTCACCAGCATTTTTTTCGTCACCAGCATTTTTTCGTCACCAGCATTTTTCGTCATTTTTCGTCACCAGCTTTTTTCGTCATTTTTCATCACCAGCATTTTTTCGTCACCAGCAATTTTTGTCATTTTTCGTCACCAGCATTTTTTCGTCACCAGCATTTTTCGTCATTTTTCGTCACCAGCATTTTTTCGTCACCAGCATTTTTCGTCATTTTCCGTCACCAGCATTTTTTTCGTCACCAGCATTTTTCGTCATTTTTCGTCACCAGCATTTTTTCGTCACCAGCATTTTTCGTCATTTTTAACATTCATCGAGCTCTGGACTTAGTAATTTTTTTTCCGTTTTGGTAGTGACACAATGGTCACAACCATTTTTTCGTCACCAGCATTTTTCGTCATTTTTCGTCACCAGCATTTTTCGTCACCAGCATTTTTTTCGTCACCAGCATTTTTCGTCACCAGCAGTTTTTCGTCACCAGCATTTTTTTCGTCACCAGAATTTTTTCGTCACCAGCATTTTTCGTCATTTTTCGTCACCAGCATTTTTCGTCACCAGCATTTTTATCGTCACCAGCATTTTTCGTCATTTTTCGTCACCAGCATTTTTTTCGTCACCAGCATTTTTTCGTCACCAGCATTTTTCGTCATTTTTCGTCACCAGCATTTTTTCGTCACCAGCATTTTTCGTCATTTTTCGTCACCAGCATTTTTTCGTCACCAGCATTTTTCGTCATTTTTCGTCACCAGCATTTTTTGTCATTTTTCGTCACCAGCTTTTTTTCGTCATTTTTCATCACCAGCATTTTTTCGTCACCAGCATTTTTCGTCATTTTTCGTCACCAGCATTTTTTCGTCACCAGCATTTTTCCCATTTTTCGTCACCAGCATTTTTCGTCACCAGCATTTTTTTCGTCACCAGCATTTTTTCGTCACCAGCATTTTTCGTCATTTTTCGTCACCAGCATTTTTCGTCATTTTTCGTCACCAGCATTTTTTCGTCACCAGCAATTTTCGTCATTTTTCGTCACCAGCATTTTTTGTCATTTTTCGTCACCAGCATTTTTTCGTCATTTTTCGTCACCAGCATTTTTTCGTCACCATCATTTTTCGTCATTTTTCGTCACCAGCATTTTTCGTCACCAGCATTTTTTCGTCACCAGCATTTTTTTCGTCACCAGCATTTTTTCGTCACCAGCATTTTTCGTCATTTTTCGTCACCAGCATTTTTTCGTCACCAGCATTTTTCGTCATTTTTCGTCACCAGCATTTTTTCGTCACCAGCATTTTTCGTCACTTTTCTTCACCAGCATTTTTTCGTCACCAGCATTTTTTCGTCACCAGCATTTTTCGTCATTTTTCGTCACCAGCAGTTTTCGTCATTTTTCGTCACCAGCATTTTTTCGTCATTTTTCGTCACCAGCATTTTTTCGTCAACAGCATTTTTCGTCATTTTTCGTCACCAGCATTTTTTCGTCATTTTTCGTCACCAGCATTTTTCGTCATTTTTCGACACCAGCATTTTTTCGTCACCAGCATTTTTCGTCATTTTTCGTCACCAGCATTTTTCGTCACCAGCATTTTTTTCGTCACCAGCATTTTTCGTCACCAGCAGTTTTTCGTCACCAGCATTTTTTCGTCACCAGCATTTTTCGTCATTTTTCTTCACCAGCATTTTTTCGTCACCAGCATTTTTCGTCATTTTTCGTCACCAGCATTTTTCGTCATTTTTCGTCACCAGCATTTTTCGTCACCAGCATTTTTTCGTCACCAGCATTTTTTCGTCATTTTTCGTCACCAGCATTTTTCGTCACCAGCATTTTTTTCGTCACCAGCATTTTTCTTCACCAGCATTTTTTTCGTCACCAGCATTTTTTCGTCACCAGCATTTTTCGTCATTTTTCGTCACCAGCATTTTTCGTCACCAGCATTTTTTTCGTCACCAGCATTTTTCGTCACCAGCATTTTTTTCGTCACCAGCATTTTTTCGTCACCAGCATTTTTTCGTCACCAGCATTTTTCGTCATTTTTCGTCACCAGCATTTTTTCGTCACCAGCATTTTTCGTCATTTTTCGTCACCAGCATTTTTTCGTCATTTTTCGTCACCAGCATTTTTTCGTCACCAGCATTTTTCGTCATTTTTCGTCACCAGCATTTTTTCGTCACTAGCATTTTTTCGTCATTTTTCGTCACCAGCATTTTTCGTCACCAGCATTTTTTCGTCACCAGCATTTTTTCGTCATTTTTCGTCACCAGCATTTTTCGTCACCAGCTTTTTTTTCGTCACCAGCATTTTTTCGTCACCAGCATTTTTCGTCATTTTTCGTCACCAGCATTTTTCGTCACCAGCATTTTTCGTCACCAGCATTTTTTTCGTCACCAGCATTTTTCGTCATTTTTCGTCACCAGCATTTTTTTCGTCACCAGCATTTTTTCGTCACCAGCATTTTTCGTCATTTTTCGTCACCAGCATTTTTTCGTCACCAGCATTTTTCGTCATTTTTCGTCACCAGCATTTTTTCGTCACCAGCATTTTTCGTCATTTTTCGTCACCAGCATTTTTTGTCATTTTTCGTCACCAGCTTTTTTTCGTCATTTTTCGTCACCAGCATTTTTTCGTCACCAGCTTTTTTCGTCATTTGTCGTCACCAGCATTTTTTCGTCACCAGCATTTTTCGTCATTTTCCGTCACCAGCATTTTTTCGTCACCAGCATTTTTCGTAATTTTTCGTCACCAGCATTTTTTCGTCACCAGCATTTTTCGTCATTTTTAACATTCATCGAGCTCTGGACTTGATTGGTAGTGACTTTTTTTTTGGTCCCTAACATTCATCGAGCTCTGGACTTAGTAATTTTTTTTCCGTTTCGGTGGTGACACAATGGTGTCACCACCGAAACGGAAAAAAAAATGTTCCCCCAAAAACCTGTTAGGAGTACGTTTCAGGCAATTTAAAGTTGATTGGTAGTGACTTTTTTTTTGGTCCCTAACATTCATCGAGCTCTGGACTTAGTAATTTTTTTTCCGTTTCGGTAGTGACACAATGGTGTCACTACCGAAACGAAAAAAAAAATGTTCCCCCAAAAACCTGTTAGGAGTACGTTTCAGGCAATTTAAAGTTGATTGGTAGTGCCGTATATGGACCATAAAGGAACGGCGGAAATACGAGTCCGTATCCGGTGGCGGGGAATAAGTTCAGCGTTCAGAGACCAGAGCTTTTCTTTCTCCAACAATTCCATTTTATTGTCAAGAATTCTCGGCAAATCCATACATACAAGTCAATCGTCGTACAGCTCCCTTTGTTCATAGAAATCGGCTTCATTGAACGTGACGTCTGTGTGTACCCAAAAAACACAGAGTCCCGAATCTCACAAACACATCACATTATATGCAAGTAACGGCCCTCTTCCTGACCATTCACAATACAGGTTTGCTAAGACAATGGACTTTTTGGGGTGGGCCTAAAAGTCACACACACTGGATCTATCTTAGGTAACACATAACATTTATCTATCAAACTGTACCTTTACACAAGCTCACATTATAACATTATTATTCAACATTTTATTAGCTTTGAAATAAGTCTAAACAGTAACATGTCTGACATTGTATAAGTTATTTAGATGATTAAAATGACTTAAAAGAAACGCATTCTTCTGCAGCTGTTGGGAACATAGGATCACAGAGTGATCATATTGGTTTTTCCCTCGGATCTATTTTACTAAAACTAAAGTCCTATATATCTGTGAATTTAGAACAAACTAGTACACATTTGTATAAGTAAATCCTACTTGATTCTTGTCAGTCTGATTTAGGAGGGACAACTGGCAGGCTCTCCTGCATATAATTAGAATGCTTACACTGTGGGAACAAAAGAATGGCTCGGGCGTGGTGTCATCAAATCACACTTTGAGACAATGGACAGAATGGCTGGAGGTGCTATCTTAATTACCTCTGTGACAGACAACTGCAGCCGTTCTCTCCCAACAAGCCTTTTGGTCCCCTACTATGAGACCCTTAACCGTTTGAGTTTATATGTATTAATCATAATAATTTCATATTCCACTGTATTAGCCTTGAAATACACCACACAGGTTACAATGCTATGAAACTAGCATTGTAGCCCAGTGGTACAACAGGCAAAACGTAGTGAACGTGCATCGGCCTGACGGTGAATGTCGACTGAACGGACGGAAAAACGGGAGCCGTAAGTGACGGAGGGGGAGTAAAAAACGACAACGCAAGGAGCGCCGGTGCTCGTTACGTATCCTTACGTCCGACTATGAATGATACTTTAGGAGTACGTTTCAGGCAATTTAAAGTTGATTGGTAGTGACTTTTTTTTTGGTCCCTAACATTCATCGAGCTCTGGACTTAGTCATTTTTTGTCCGTTTCGGTAGTGACACAATGGTGTCACTACCGAAACGAAAAAAAAAATGTTCCCCCAAAAACCTTTTAGGAGTACGTTTCAGGCAATTTAAAGTTGATTGGTAGTGACTTTTTTTTTGGTCCCTCACATTCATCGAGCTCTGGACTTAGTAATTTTTTTTCCGTTTCGGTAGTGACACTACCGAAACGGAAAAAAAAATGTTCCCCCAAAAACCTGTTAGGAGTACGTTTCAGGCAATTTAAAGTTGATTGGTAGTGACTTTTTTTTGGTCCCTAACATTCATCGAGCTCTGGACTTAGTAATTTTTTTTTCGTTTCGGTAGTGACACAATGGTGTCACTACCGAAACGAAAAAAAAAATGTTCCCCCAAAAACCTGTTAGGATTACGTTTCAGGCAATTTAAAGTTGATTGGTAGTGACTTTTTTTTGGTCCCTAACATTCATCGAGCTCTGGACTTAGTAATTTTTTTTCCGTTTCGGTAGTGACACTACCGAAACGGAAAAAAAAAAGTTCCCCCAAAAACCTGTTAGGAGTACGTTTCAGGCAATTTAAAGTTGATTGGTAGTGACTTTTTTTTTGGTCCCTAACATTCATCGAGCTCTGGACTTAGTCATTTTTTTCCCGTTTCGGTAGTGACACAATGGTGTCACTACCGAAACGAAAAGAAATTGTTCCCCCAAAAACCTGTTAGGAGTACGTTTCAGGCAATTTAAAGTTGATTGGTAGTGACTTTTTTTTTGGTCCCTAACATTCATCGAGCTCTGGACTTAGTAATTTTTTTTCCGTTTCGGTAGTGACACAATGGTGTCACTACCGAAACGAAAAAAAAATTGTTCTCCCAAAAACCTGTTAGGAGTACGTTTCAGGCAATTTAAAGTTGCTTGGTAGTGACTTTTTTTTTGGTCCCTAACATTCATCGAGCTCTGGACTTAGTAATTTTTTTTTCGTTTCGGTAGTGACACCATTGTGTCACTACCGAAACGAAGTTAAATCCGAAAAAATCACTAAGTGTGGAGGCCAAAAAAAAATTTGTTCCCCCAAAAACCTGTTAGGAGTACGTTTCAGACAATTTTGAGTTGATTGGTAGTACTTTGTAGTGGAGTCATTTTTTTTTCACCATTGTGTCACTACCGAAACGTTTTTGTGTCACTACCGAAACGAAAGTTAAATCCGAAAAAATTATTAAGTGTGGAGGCCAAAATCGTCCCCCCAAAAACCTGTTAGGAGTACGTTTCCGGCAATTTAGAGTTGATTGGTAGTACTTTGTAGTGGAGTAATTAATAATTTTAATTAATCAATAATTTTTTTCACCATTGTGTCACTACCGAAACGTTTTTGTGTCACTACCGAAACGAAAGTTAAAGTTAAAGTTTTTTTTCTTATGTGCCCCCTGATGCCCAGGTGCCCCTGGGCACGTGCCCATATGGTAGATCCAGGGCCGGGTACTGTATCATACAGGCCTTGCACACAGAAGGTTCTGAGTTCAAAACCAACAAGGAATATTTTCCAACTTTTACGTGGCTGTTTTACCATTATCCAACCTTTCAATGAAGAACATGATGCAAGTGAACAGAATTAGGATGAATTACAGTGGTGCAGTGATTGAGATACAGGGCTTATAACCAGAAGGTTGCTGGTAAAATCCAACAAGGACATTTTTTTAACTTTTACCTGACTCCTGCACCTTTATCTAATTTCATTTAGGTAGTGAAAAAAAAAAAGTCCCGAGCTCGATGAATGTTAGGGACCAAAAAAAGTCACTACAAAGTACTACCAATCAACTCTAAAGGTTTTTGGGGGGACGATTTTGGCCTCCACACGTAGTGATTTTTTCAGATTTAACTTTCGTTTCGGTAGTGACCAACTTTCGTTTCGGTCCAGGATTTAATTTCCAGGATTTGAGTTTTGAATCCCAAGAGTCAAGACCCAAAAGAGTCTTGAGTCGAACCAATTACTCCCGCGGAAGACTCAAGGCTCAAATGAGAAATTTGATGTCTCCGCGGGAGTAATTGGTTCGACTCAAGACCCAAAAAAAGGTGAACTGACTGTAATGATTCAAAATGTCATATATAGAATAGAAACCCCATTCAAACTTTAAAATGTTCATCCTAATATGGACATGTTTGCCTGAAAAGGGATCTTTGAAATGTTTCATTGTTTTAGAATAGTACTCCTTTAAAAGTTCAGAGATTTATAATGGAGGTAGATTTTGGGACTTCAAAAAAACACTTTCACCTAGAAACTCCATTCACAGTTGAAGAATTCCACCTTACTGTGGACATGCATGCTTGAGATTTTTTTCTTTGAAATCATTTGTAGTTTTGGAGATATTTAACTTTAAGCGCCAAATGCATTGTCAATGCGGCCAATGGACATTTAAAGGCAGGCTTACAACTACATACTTACACCTAGTAACCTCAATCATACTTTAAAATGTTCATCTTACTGTAGACATGTTTGCCTGAAAAGGAATATTTGAAATGTTTAATAGTTTTAGAATTGTACTCCTTTATAATTCAGAGATTTATAATGGAGGTCAATGGACGATTTTGGGACCTAAAAAAAACACTTTCACCTAGAAACTCCATTCACAGTTCAAAAATTCCACCTTACTGTGGACATGCATGCTTGAGAAATTTGTAGTTTTGGAGATATTTAACTTTAAGCGCCCGATGCATTGTCAATGCGGCCAATGGACATTTAAAGGCAGGCTTACAACTACATACTTACGCCTAGTAACCTCAATCATACATTAAAATGTTCATCTTACTGTGGACATGTTTGCCTGAAAAGGAATCTTTGAAATGTTTAATTTTAATGTTCTTGTAGAAAAGAGTCATCCTAGTGCACAACACTCCCCCTGACCTATTCCCATGGATTGGATCCACCCACCTCACCTGCCATCACTCCCTCTCAATCCATAAGCACACGCTCTCTCTCTCTCTCTCTCTCGCTCACTCTCGCTCTCTCTCTCGCTCTCTCTCTCTTTCTGCCTGCCTCTGCCTTATCCTTCGAAACCGCTTATTGCTGCTTGCAGCTATATTTTATCTTTGAAATAGAGTCCAGCATTTACTATGATAACAAATAAGTGATGCTAGCTATAAGTGAAAGTAGTTAATAATATATTTAACACACATGCATGCTTTAATGGTGATATGATAGCACTGATACTAGCCATACCACATACACATGTCTTAAAGGGATAGTTCACCCCCAAAATGACTTTTTTTCTATCGATTACACACCCCATGGAGACTTGAATTGGGATAGATTGATGGGAAATAAGTATTTCTTTGGGTGAACTATCCCTTTAATTTGACTTGGAGCTGGCTAGACTTTTACTCAGATTCATGAGCTCCGGCACGTAATAATTTAGAAATTAAGCACTGCACATATACAGTAGCCTACACATACATAGCACATTTTGTAAATATGAAAATCCAAATGCTAGACATGAATATGACATGACTTGCTTAAAGGGAAAATAGGTTTGCGTGACATTTAAACAGTTAATGGTGGCTGTCCAATGTGTCAGCTTTTGCAATCTAGAAAGACGTCTATCAAGTTCCGAGGCTGAAACATTAAATTAGACTGCAGTGCCAGTTGCCATGGAATTATGTATCTAATATATTGGCCACTTGTGAGATGTGTGCATGGGGCTGGAACAAAAAGATTACAAATTAATTACTAGTTACTAGTGCATTTACACACTCCAGAAACTCAGATTGTATGACCATGGTTTCATAGCAGTATTGAATCAGACATTTGGAGGATCAAAGTGTTTTTAGATATAAAATGAATCTGGTTTGTTGTCAACTGAGTCAAGATGGAAAAGTGCAGCCAGAGATGGGCACTTTTTATTTTAAATACTTGTATTTGAAATAGGTATTTCAAATACTTCAAATACAATTTGTGTCAAGATACTTTCAGATCTTATGTTTTCGGTGTTTTAAATACAGTACATAAACTATATGTTATGTCAATTCCTCAAATTGACAACATTTTACACATGGTTTATACTGTGGAATAAATCAATACAAAAACTGAATATGAGATGTCACTTCTCCGCCTCTGATTGGCTTACCCACCCTCAGAACAAATGAGCCTCTCATTTGTGGCTGAATTTGTAGGGCAGGCTTGAGACAGACTTCCTATCACCTTGCCTCAACTAGTGAATGAAGCCTCATGGAAATGCCCTTGTTTATTTTTGTGACTGGTCCTGATAGCGGTTAAATTATTTAGCGTTAAACCCAACTTTCTTTAGTAAAATATGGAGTTCGCCGGAGCCAAATTATTGGAGAAAACACTGTCACAAAACATGAGAATATTCTAACATTACACAGAAAATGCAGACATATACAAATATTATTATTATTAATATATAATTATTGTTATCCAGGAAAAAACTCCTCCATAGCATCATCAGGTCAGACGTCACAGTCCGGTGGCCAGCTGGTGG
>NC_139946.1:32297029-32319529 GCF_963454915.1 Gymnoscopelus microlampas
TCCAGCTGGAGCCATGAATCATTACCACTGTTCTCCTGCACTTGCTACGCCTCTGCCAAGCAATTAGTAACACTAATTATTCAAAGTGTTATGCACCAAAATGAGCATCCCTCCATTTGAAAACATGATAGCTGACATGAAAGTTAAACTGATAATGGAGATGAAGTTGAAGCAATTTCAAGTTGTTTATAGCCAACTTCAGATATTTTCCAAAAAAATTACAGACTAACTACTGGAGAAATGTGCATATATGTCATACATACGTTATCCTGAATGGTCACATGCTTGTGTATGTACACCATGTCTCTTACTCACTCACATAAAAGAGTGGTTTTCAAAATGTTCATGTCAAGGACCCCCTAATTAATATGTATTTGGCTGCGGACCAGCCAGAGATCAACTATTTTCAAATAGCCATAGGTTTAAACTGATTAAACTGATGATGCTATAAACTGTAAACTGTTTGATGCTATATTCATACATTTTGCTGGGGACCCCCTGGAACCCCCTCAAGGACCACACAAGGTCCATTTGAGCACCAAAGTCATAAAAACACACAGATGCAAATATGTGTACGCCTGCTGTCTTTTGTTCACCATCACAGAAGCTAATTGCCTGATATAGGCTCATCTTCCCCGACCATTCATTGATCATGCTACACATGCAATTAGCATGTCAATTAACAGGGCTTTATCGCGGCTTCAGGGGGATCTGGGGCCCGTATAGCAGGCGGCCTCTGTCCACGGCGTGATGAGAATGAGATCTGCATAGGTATGTTGTTTGACAAGATTAATGACTTTAATCTATAGATCTGGACTAGAACAGATGACTGGGAACAATGGAGGCTCTGTGTATGCTTCAGTCACCAGTGTATGGTTCAGTCACCAGAGACGTGAAGGCAGTATTTCCACCCTTCATTCATACACATCTAACACATGGTCTATACTGCATAGGCTATAGAAAAAGAAAAAAAATCACTGCTCAATTAACTCGTCTAAAGTCATTATTTGCATCAATTTGCCAATACAGAGTTGAGACTCACATTATCCTAGGTGTGTGTGTGTGTGTGTGTGTGTGTGTGTGTGTGTGTGTGCGTGCGTGCGTGCGTGCGTGCGTGCGTGCGTGCGTGCGTGCGTGCATACACATTCGGGTTTACAATCAATAAAAATGACAGGTTGAATTGATGAGGAATTAGTGAATCACAGTCTCATTGCATAGTATAGGCAAAAGTACACAAACGGTAGACACGGTACACAGTACAATCCACAATGTAGAGTGTATAAATGTAAGCATTGAGTTACAAATGGATACATTGACACTGGATTTGACTTTGTAGCCGTGAAACTATTTGCCACACAAATACCTGCAGATTTCATTTACAGCTGAAACACCAGTCAAAGCAGTAGGGAACACAGAAGGCACATCTTGGAAGCGAATTAAAATGTGCACAAAGTCATGTTGAGTTGGCCTTGAGTATTTTTAAAAGGCACAGTGGTAGAGAGAATTGGATGTGATTCGAGGATTAGATGGAATGGCATGTTAAATATGCAGTACATTCCTTTTAGTACATTTTGGGTAAAGTTTGGTAAAAAAAAAAACGAATTTATTTTCATAGTATCCAACTTGTAAAATGTCAATAGTTCATCCAAAGGGGTCACATTCATTTTTAATTAAGTCTCATTTCAAACTTTAAAAATTAAGTTCAAAAGTTGGTAAAAGTGATTCTGAGCATCTGTGAGCCGAATGACATTTATTGAAAATATTCCTAAGGCCGTCTTTGAATTATTAAATGGAACTGTCCCATAATTAATCTGACAGTCCCACTGTGAGTGTGACTGTTAAGAGTAACTCTATCCCTATTGTAGAGCACAATAAAAATCATTATTGAATTCCAACAGACTGCCATTACATTAGTTGGTAAATTATGTAGTGTATTAAATGTTGAAAAGTGTCTGAATCTTTGATGAACGTCTAATTGGATGGCTCCGTTATGTAACAATGGAGCCAAGCTGCACAGCGGAAAACACAGTAAAAAACATCATTGGTGTTTTTGTGCAGTTTGTGCCTCTCCACCAAGAATCCCTACAGCACAGTCCTGTTGCAGCAGAATGCTGAATTATCTGCAGAGGCAGGAACTGGTTTTCAGGGTCACTGCCTGGAGAGAGTTAACTCTGCTCCTCTCAAATCAGCATCTTCTAATGAGCTCCTGCTTCCCTCCCTCTGCCTCCATCCCTCCCTCATAACCCCCCCCCCCCACACACACACACACACACACACACACACACACACACACACACACACACACACACACACACACACACACACACACACACACACACACACACACACACACACACACACACACACACACACACACACACACACACACACACACACACCCTCCTCTGACCCAACCCAGTGGTGGAAAGTAACTAAGTAACATTTACTCAAGTAAAGTACAATTTTGAGGTATTTTTTTTACTTACTGGAGTATTTCCAGTTTTCAGTACTTTTTCTTCTACTCCACTTCATCTGAGAGGCAAATATTGTGCTTTTACTCCACTTCAATTATTTGAAAACCTTAGTCACTAGTTACTTTGCAGATATAGATTATTATTATAAAACATACATTAACCACTTTAGCACTAATTTATACATAATCTTTTTGAAAATAGCCGATCTACAAGCTCACAATGCGTCGCATTTTCAAACATTCTAGTACTTTTACTTTTTTTACTTTAAGTATATTTTGATGCCAATACTTTTGTACTCTTACTCAAGTAACATTTGGAACACAGGCCGTTTACTTTACACAGGCCGAGTATTTCTATATTGTGGTATTGCTACTTTTACTTAAGTAAAATATCTGAGTACTTCTTCCACCACTGAGCCAACCTGCACACACGAACACACCATCACTACCTCACACTTATCCCCACCTGAACACATCATCACTACCTCACACATATCCCCCCATGAAGCTGCCTTTCCTCTCCTCAACATTAGAGGGAGGGGAGTACATATGGGGCTGGGCGGTGGGGGAGTAGCAGGCCTGGCCGTGCTCTCGATGTTCCCCGGGCCGCCAGCGAGCGCGTGGTGGCGGTGGCAGGGGAATAAATTAGAGGCAGACAGAGAGAATAATAAAGTGATATTCACTAGGCAAAGAAAACACACCTTTATGGACATTTAAGGGTTTTATTGAATAAGATGGAATGAATGAAATGGAAAGGAATGGAAATAGATAAGTAATGGAATGTGTTGTAATGTAATATAGTAATGATAATGGAATGGAATGGAGGGGTGGAGGGTTCCGGGGGAGGGTCGCCGACCCTGGAGTCTTTGGGGAGGAGGTCGTTAGCGTCGTCGCACGGCACACGCGGACGGCCGATGGCGTAGTCAGCATGGCACAACGCGGACAGCCGATGGCGTCGTCAGCACGGCACACGTGGACTGAAACCCCCCGGCAGGAACCTGAGAAGTGGGAGAGAGCGAGAGAGAGAAGGACGGAGAGGGAGAGACGGGGAGCGAGAGACAGGGAGGGTCGTAGAAGGAGAAAAGAGAGGAGTGGTGGAAACACAACCTGTGGAGGTGAAAGGGGTGGTGGAGGGATGCTGAAAACGTTATGAGCTTGAGTACGGATGTACGAAAGCGAATAAGGGGTTTCTGGGTAGTTCTGACAGGGTATAAATAGCGCCAGGTAGATTGGTGTGTGGGCGGAGTAAAGTTGTGTTTCTCCGCCTCCTGAACATCTGTTGTTCCAACGCCATTTCACTAGGCAAAGAAAACACACCTTTATGGACATTTAAGGGTTTTATTGAATAAGATGGAATGAATGAAATGGAAAGGAATGGAAATAGATAAGTAATGGAATGTGTTGTAATGTAATATAGTAATGATAATGGAATGGAATGGAGGGGTGGAGGGTTCCGGGGGAGGGTCGCCGACCCTGGAGTCTTTGGGGAGGAGGTCGTTAGCGTCGTCGCACGGCACACGCGGACGGCCGATGGCGTAGTCAGCATGGCACAACGCGGACAGCCGATGGCGTCGTCAGCACGGCACACGTGGACTGAAACCCCCAAAGAGATACAAAAGGGCAACTACTTGATCATGATACTGACGAGATGAAGATGTGATACTGATCGTGATAATGGCATAATACTGACGTGGAACTGACAATGATACTGACGTTATCATTGCGGGGAGCGCTGTGGGGCAAGAGCGCTGTGGAGCGAGCTATGGGGGCGAGAGAGCTGCGGAGCGCACTGTGGAAACTCTGAGGCAGGAGCCTGTTGGAGTGGAATGATACTGACATGATACTGACCATGATACAGACATGATAATGACTATGGTACCAACATGACACTAACGTGATGTTGGACGCGATACTGATGTGATACTGACACGGATACTGACCGTGATACTGACATGATACTGATACTGACATGATACTGACATGATACTGATACTGACATGATACTGATACTGACCATGATACTGATACTGACAAAATACTGAAATGATACTGACAATGATATTGACAATGATACTGACGGTATCATTGCGGAGAGCTCTGTGGGGCGAGAGCGTTGCGGAGAGCAATGGGGCTTGAGCGCTGCGGAGAGGGCTGTGGGGCGAGAATGCTGCGGGAGCGAGAGCGCTGCAAGAGCGCTGAGAGGCGAGCGCTCTGTGGAGAGCGCTGTGGGTGCGAGGGCTCAGTGGAGAGCACTGTGGGGGTGAGTGTTCTGTGTAGAGTGCTGTGGGGGTGAGTGTTCTGTGGAGAGCGCTGTGGGGGTGAGATGGCTGCGAAGAGCGCTGTGGGGGTGAGTGTTCTGTGGGGAGCACTGTGGGTGCAAAATCGCTGCAGAGAGCGCTGTGGGTGCGAGAGCTCTGTGGAGAGCGCTGTGGGGGTGAGTGTTCTGTGGAGAGCACTGAGGGGGTGAGATCGCTGCAGAAAGCGCTGAGGGTGCGAGAGCTCTGTGGTGAGCGCTGTGGTGGTGAGTGTTCTGTGGAGAGCGCTGAGGGGGTGAGATCGCTGCAGAGAGCACTGTGGGAGCGCGGGCGCTGCAAGAGCGCTGTGGGGGTGAGTGTCCTGTGGGGAGCGCTGTGGGGGTGAGTGTTCTGTGGAGAGCGCTGCAGAGAGCGCTGTGGGGGCGAGAGCTCTGTGGAGAGAGCTCTGGGTGTGAGAGTTCTGTGGAGAGCTCTGTGGGTGCGAGATGGCTGCAGAGAGCGCTGTGGGGCGAGAGCGCTGTGGGAGCGAGGGCGCTGCAAGAGCGCTGTGGGGGTGAGTGTTCTGTGGAGAGCGCTGCAGAGAGCGCTGTGGGGGCGAGAGCTCCGTGGAGAGCGCTCTGGGTGTGAGAGTTCTGTGGAGAGCACTGTGGAGAGCACTGTGGGTGCGAGATCGCTGCAGAGAACGCTGTGGGGTGAGAGCTCTGAGGAGAGTGCTGTGGTTGCGAGATCGCTGCAGAGAGCGCTAGGGGCGAGGGCGCTGCAGGAAGCACTGTGGGGGCGAGGGCGCTGCAGAGGGCGCTGTGGGGCAAAAGCTCTGTGGAGAGCGCTGTGGGGGTGAGAGTTTTGTGGAGAACACTGGAGAGCACTGTGGGTGCGAGATCAACGCAAAGAACGCTGTGGGGCGAGAGCTCTGTGGGGAGTGCTGTGGGTGCGAAGCGCTGCAGAGCGCTGTGGGGCGAGCGCACTGTGGAGGCGATAGTATGGAGGTAGCAGACTAAGGATTAGCCTGCTCTGTTTGACGGGCCCCCAAAAAAAACACAAATAGCTGGTCTAGACTGGGGAAGAAATTTGAAAATGACCGAGTGGCTAACTGATGAGAGAGACTGGGGTGTGGAGGAGTGGGAACGGAGGATGGAAGAAAGTAGCCGTCGTTACCGTGTGGCAGGGCTAGAGTGGGGGGGGAGAGTTGGGAAACAGTTCCACTGTTGGAGTGGAATGATACTGACGTGATACTGACCACGATGCAGACATGATAATTACTATGGTACTAACATGACGCTGACGTGATGTTGGACATAAACGCGATACTGACATGGTTACTGACCATGATACTGATACATGAAAGGGGTGGGGGATAGAAGGGCGAGGCAAAGGAGTGGCAGGGAAGGATGGTGTAGCTCTGGAAGCCGTCACCAGCTAAGGCTGCTGGCCTGAAACGGCTTTAGGAGTGTCAGGGAGGGGATGGAGGGGTGGTGTAGTGCTGGAAGCCGAGTGGACAGACACTGGCTATGGCTTCAAGGCAGCCATGTCTGTGGCGGAAACCATGTTAGTAGCACCAAGCAGCCATGTCTGTGGAGGAAACAATGTTTGTAGCACCAAGCAGCCATGCCTGTGGAGGAAACAATGTTCGTAGTAACCAAGCAGCCATGTCTGTGGAGGAAACAATGTTTGTAGCACCAAGCAGCCATGTCTGTGGAGGAAGCAATGTTAGTAGCACCAAACGGCCATGTCTGTGGAGGAAACAATGTTCGTAGTACCAAGCAGCCATGTCTGTGGAAGAAACAAGTTAGTAGCACGAGGCAGCCATGTCTGTGGAGGATGCAATGTTAGTAGCACCAGGCATCCATGTCTGTGGCAGAAGCAGTGCAGTACAAACATTGGTTCGGGGGGGGTGCCTGGGGTGCGCTGGTGCGGCCACGGCAGTGCTTGGGTTTTGGGTGGTAGGAGAAATGGAAGGAGACTGAAATGGATGTAGGGATGGGTAGGGATGTGGGGGGAGGGGTTATTGAGAGGAGGACAGGACAGCAAGGAGGGTGGTAGAGAGGCGATGCCACCGCTGTTAGCGGCAGCGATGTTTGGCTGGGTGGCATGCCCTGCAGTGGAAAAGAAATTGAAAGCAGGCGTGGCCTGGGTTGTGCTGGTGCCAGGTGTGGCCACGGCAGCGCTAGGTATTTGAGAAAAAGTGACAGAGGAAGACTGAGGTGGATGTAGGGATGGGTGGGGGGGAGGGGGGGATGAAAGTGCAGCCTGCGGTACGAGGGATGATAATGCTTGGGTTTTGGGTGGTAGGAGAAATGGAAGGAAACTGAAATGGATGTAGGGATGGGTGGGGTGGGGTGTGGGGGGGGGGATGAAAGTGCAACCTGCGGTACGAGGGATGATAAGATAGACAAGAAAGACATTAGGGGTGACATATATTACGGAATATATTACATATAGCATATATTACATGAATTAGGAACGCTGTAGCGATAGCAATAGCAGCTATAACCACGAGAGCAAAGGATGGCATGTATGGTAACTGCTAGCATGGGAGCATGATGCTAGTATCGCGCATGAAAGGAGGGAGCAACAATGCTAATAGCAGTGGTGCAGTAGTATGCATAGTATGAATGCTAGCGTGGTAGTATGAATGGGTAGTGATCGATGCATTTGTGGTGATAACATCCAATTGGTGGATGAATAAGCGATGGAAGGCTATGAGGGGAATAGGGGGAAGATTGGTTAATTATTGAAATATATCTAGATGGATGATTGGATTTACTGTATGACGCAGAGGGACAAGTGTAAGCCTTTTAACACCATTATTTATGGCCTTAAAAATTCATTTATTATTATGGGGGAAACAATGTTAGCAGCACCACGCAGCGATGTCTGTGGAGAAAAACAACTGGAGGAACAATGTTAGTAGCACCAAGCAGCCATGTCTGTGTGGAGGAACAATGTGTGAAGTGAACAATGTTATAGCACCAAGCAGCAATGTCTGTGGAAGAAAAGAAACAATGTTAGTTCGGTAGGAACATTGTAATAATAGCGGTAGCAGCTAACAAAGGGGGCGATATTGGTAGTATGTGTATGGATGCTAGTATGGGAGCATGATGCTAGCAAGCTCATGAATGGAGCGAGCAGCAGTGTTAGGAAGGAAACAATGTTAGTTCGGTAAGAACGTTGTAATAATAGCAGTAGCAGCTGTAGCCACGTGAGCAATGTTGGTAGCATGTATGGTAAGAAAGCTAGCGAGGGAGCATGAAGCTAGGCTACGGAAATAGCAAATGTAAACATTTCTGAGCAATGGGTGGGTGGCAGGCACAGGGTTAATGGTTGGAAATGTATTGGAGGAGTAGTAGTTGGAAAAGAAATATGCAGGCTGGTGGAGGCGGTGTTATTCTGGGCAGGCGCGGCCCGGCCATCCCTGAAGCCTCCCGGAGCAGCGGGTGACGTCGTCCGGAGTCGCCGCGGTAGTTTGTGACGCGTGACGTCATTGGACCGCGACTGGCGCGACGAAGGCCCCGGTGTTGTTGTGCCGGCTGTTGTAGTTAGCGTTGTGGCTGTAGCTGGTAGCTACTAGCTAACAGCTGGATGAGCCATGGTGGCACGGGCCGGGGGAGCTGCGAGGCAAGCGTTTCGGGGATTGTTGCGTTCCAGCGTTGCTGGCCGTCGGGGACGCCGAAGCTGCTCAGTGGTTGGTGGTGGCCTCCTTGCGGTTCGGCCCCGCTCCCGTTCCCAAGGAGTCGGGCGATGTTGTGTGGATGCGTGGGACCGACCTGAATGATGTCGCCGTTTGGCTGGATGGTGGGATGATGGTAGATCGGCGTGGAAGTTGAGGTGTCTGGAGAAGCAGGATACGGAGGTGCTGGGAGAAATGGGACGGCGGGACTGGGACTGGCTGGAAGAGGTAAAGTGCTCTAGATGCTCCTGCTGCTGAAAACGTTATGAGCTTGAGTACGGATGTACGAAAGCGAATAAGGGGTTTCTGGGTAGTTCTGACAGGGTATAAATAGCGCCAGGTAGATTGGTGTGTGGGCGGAGTAAAGTTGTGTTTCTCCGCCTCCTGAACATCTGTTGTTCCAACGCCATATGAGTTTGCAGCTGCCCGTTGTGCCAACCCCGGGCACAGCCCAGCGAATATTTACTACCCTGGTAATAAGTAGTTAGAGTCCACTAAACGAATGAGATGTGTTTTACTCAATCGGGCAAAATTGTGCACACATATACGAAAAAGATTTGTTCTGTTCACACATTTTACATGCAGTCAAGGTAAGGGGCACATGAATGAGTGATGACGAGGAAAATGAATAAGAAACCCAAGCAAAAGTATTTTTTAAAGGGGATGTCTATCTAACAAAAAAGGTTCACAACATTGCCCCTACTTAAAGCCTCACTATGTAACCTTTTTTTAATTAATAAAATGTGATCCAATCTGTATGGTAGAGTATGTTAATACAATATAGCTATATTAACATACTCTATTTTGTCTCTTTGCCTACTCATCTATTGAGACTTTTAGATCGTGTCAAAGGTCATGTCTCACCTAGACACAAGATCTGGCAAGAATTTTGACCTGATGGTCAAGATTCAATTTATCCCCCAAGCAAGCGGGCCGGCTCTATTCGCTCAATGGCAAAAAATGTCAGCACTTAAGCAGGAAACCAGGTTCAAATCCAGGGAATTTGTATTTAGATGAAGATTGTACCAGACATCCCATCCTGGATAATCTGATTTCAGGAAGAAAATACAGGAATACAGACATTTTATTCATAAAGGTGAAGACATGAAGTGTTGAAATACAACAAATCTTAGTCTGCTTTAAGATGTGAAACCTGCAACTACTAATTGTAAAAACTGCCAAATGAACAAACAGCTTTAATTGCTTTGACCACTGATTCTCAGAGATATATCATTTAAATATCTCTGAAAATAGATATAGATCTCAATCAGTTTCCGAGTCATAGTTGGAGGACGGAGGAGTGTGGAGGCATAACATTGAGTATCGAGAAGAACCCTACATGCACAGTTACAAGGATGTAGCACACACTTGAGGAATACACCAAACACACAACAAATGCATTCAGGTAAGCAAACCAAGTTATGCACACAAGCACGCGTGCACGCATGCACGCATGCACGCACGCACACAGGCACACAGGCACCCACGCACGCACACACACACACACACACACACACACACACACACACACACACACACACACACACACACACACACACACACACACACACACACACACACACACACACACACACACACACACACACACACACACACAGAACTGCAGGGCAACACATTCTCAAATGAATCCTAATCCAAACCAAGGTCCGATAAACTCCACTATCACTAAATATCTGTGTGTGAGTCTGTGTGTGAGTCTGTGCGTGCGTGCGTGTTTGTCTATAGTTATAAGTATGTACATACATACTTGTATACATAACTTTTCCATATATTTACATATTGAGCATGAAATTTTGCATTCAGAATATTATGTACGTTGTGGCATGGGCTTCTACAATCTCATTGTTGCACCTTCACGTCTGTATACATATGCATTATCTTCCAGTGCATGTGCTTGCATGTGCATAGATCTATACTGTATCAGAAATGGTAGTAAATTCAGTTGAACTCTATGCTAAATTCATTGTGTGCTCTATTTAATTTGTTCCATAACCGCTGATTTATACTTTGTTGTATAAAATCGGACAGATCTGCCTTGATTACATGACTATAGAGATGTGTACCTACTACCTATTCGAGTGATGTTTGGACAAAATCTGTAGGAGTAATATAAAAAATATTTTTTGCAAAAAACGCCCTCCTGGTGGCGCTATAAAAGGACAATGTGAAAAGGGTTTCTTCCTCGGCCTAGTGGGAATGTGCGTGCAAAGTTTTACGGCAATCGGATGGTGCTTTTATGATTTGAGGCATTTTGTTCAAAACTAGGTACTCCTGCAAACTTTAGATCTTAGCTAAACAAGATGGAATATGAAAAATCTGACAGATTTGTCATGATCACATGACTATAGAGATACCGATTTGTTTGGACAAAATCTCTAGGAGTAATATATATATTTTTTTTTTGCAAAAATTGGCCTCCTGATGGCGCTACAACGGGTATAACGGATATTATGTGTTCCCAATGGGTATCGTTCCCAATGGGTATCATTCCCAATGGGTATTGTCCCAACAAACAACAGCCTAGTGTTTTAAATAGAAAAGAAGTAAGTGATATTTGTGGTTAAAACGTTTTTTTTGTTAAAGGTTAAAGCACTATATTCTTCTTCATTGCTATAGAGTGTTTGTTTGTTCAGTCATAGGGGTCTGCCGTGTGAATATGGTCATATTGGCTGTGCGGCACATACAGTACGTTATGCAAAGCTCGGCCAATCAGTTAAGCCGGTGCGCGCCGGAACGGGTTTGGCCAATCAGGGACTTATACTGGGTAAGTGGCACAAACGTGACGTGGCGCTTCGCCAATCCGTGAAGCTGACGGTTTGGACCAGCCAATCAGGGAAGCCGACGCATGCAATCTCCCGAACACGCTGAAAATGTCTGCGTTCTCCTCATACCCGCGGTCAGACAGACACAGATGTTCGTGGTTTTTCGGTTCTCAGAAAACGTCGGTCCGTCCGGCCATTCGGCACTGCATACCTCGGGGTCATATGAGACACACACGCCAAGTTTGAGACTGTTTGGTCGGACGGTATTCGAGTTACACGCGAAGATTTGGTGAATAACAGTATAGATATTGTAATGTAACTAGGCAACTAAATGCATGAGGTTCATTTTCTTTAATTTTATCCAACACACTTCTTTTCCCCCTGTGTATTTAGATTCAGGCATGGACGATAATAGTTATGCAGGTAAAAGGTACTGTATTCCATGGTGCAATAAACAATGAACATAATACTGTGCAGTATCTTTGTGTAGTGTATCACTCGCAGTCATCTTCCCCCATTCTAAACTCATTAAAGAGAATGTTCCAGTCATCAGGAATGGAGATGAGAGATTGCTGAGAGATCACATTTTGCTAATCCATACGGGTCAGGGGTCATCTGATCTTTACATACCCGATCAACTGCAACGTGCATGCGTGTGTGTGTGTGTGTGTGTGTGTGTGTGTGTGTGTGTGTGTGTGTGTGTGTGTGTGTGTGTGTGTGTGTGTGTGTGTGTGTGTGTGTGTGTGTGTGTGTGTGTGTGTGTGTGTGTGTGTGTGTGTGTGTGCGTGCGTGCGTGTGTGTGTGTGGGTGGGTATGTGTGGGTGGGTGGGTGGGTGGTGTCTCATGTGCATTGGACAGCATTAAGTCATCTGTGATGGCTGGCACTGCATCCGTACAGTATGTATGTATGTATGTATGTGTGTGTGTGTGTGTGGGGGGGGGGGTCAGCAGGGTCACTACAGAGGGTTGAAAGGGTGGAGGGGGTTGTAAGGTGGAGGAGAGCGGAAAACACAATGATAGCTAAATCAATTTGCCTCGACTCTGTCTCAGTTCAATACAGCAGCTTGCGCCCCTATTAGTTATTAAGACATAGACTGAGTCCTGCAGCTATAGTGAAATTAATCCACAATCTAATCAAGACACACAAATACGCAGGCGCACGCACACACACACACACACACACACACACACACACACACACACACACACACACACACACACACACACACACACACACACACACACACACACACACGCACACACGCACACACGCACACAGCCATAATTCAGAACTGAGGCATTCTTAAAGCTGTCCAATCCGTCTCTCCTACACTACATTATTTTAACACTGTTTCCTCCAGACATTGGTTTTAAGCAAGGACCCAAATTGTTTGTAATAAACTTTCATTTAGCCAAGCATGCCATTAAAAACAATTGAATGTCACCTCTAGCATCTGTGCTGAGGTCCTATCCTGGTCTCTCTCTTTAGTGCTTTCACTGGGCCATTATTTTATTTTATTGTTTTCACTGATTCAACGGCTTAGGAGAGTAGCTGCTTTCTAATTTAAAATTGATGCCTCCAAAAAGTTTACTTTTATATCGCTAGTACCACCCTGATTCTCTCATGAGTGTATCATGTTCTTGTGTCATGAAATTACACTGATCATTGGATGCTTATGTAAACTTAAAAGCTACAAAGTTAAATGAAGGTTCAGCCTTTTCATGCAACGGCAGCAACATACCGACATTGCATCCAACAGTTACAGCAGTATCCCATTATTCTACAAAACAACAACAACAAGGCCATCATACTGCATAAATTATTCCACAACCGCTGTAGCAAAAATAGGTTGAGCCACAGTGAAAGTGAGGCGTATGGTACCCAACTATCACACCCAAAACTCATTCCTTACTCTAATCCTCCAGACATTCTTGCGTATATCCTCCTGTCAATAACACCTTCCGACTTTCACTTCATTTTTCCATTTGCACATTCCCCCTCTCCTTCTCCGTTGCGATTACCTTAGGGATCTCTCCTCATAATAGAGAGTAAACAGCAGGGTGAGACAAGGAAGATGGGAGCGACGGAGAGAATGGGATGAGATGAGATGAGAGCAGGATATCAGGTAAAGGTCACACGAGCCACAACAGAGAGGGAACACAATGTGACGTGACGCGACAAAGGTCATGAGCACAATTCTGACTCACGATGCAAAGCGCGTGCGGCAAGCATCCAAGGCCGCCCGAGCCTGCCAGGTTGTCCCTGCATTACCCCGCTGTCTCATCATCCCCTTGGTGCAGCAGCGTGTGCACTCAGTGGGGAAAAAGTGTTGTGTAACCTTGGACGCCAGGCGATGCGAGAACATCGGAGAAGCTGACATCACCGCCGGTACCTGAGGTAAACTCCATGTTGCACGACGTCCTCACACTGTAAAATCCTGAGTGTTAGTGCTCACTCTCAAGATTTGAATCCACAAAATTACCCCTGGTGTCCCTATTTTGAGCATTTCAGTATAGGCTAATGCCTTTTTGAAAATGTTCTGCCCTTTGTTGTAAGTAACCGATCTACAACCTCCCAACACTTCAGAATGCGACACGTTGTGAGCTTGTAGATCGACTATTTTAGAAGTAATTTAGACATTTCTTAACAGACATTGCTTAACACTGAGGATTTTACTGTGCACCCCCACCCCAACAGCAGACATACTGTAGGAATATTCGCAGCATAGCAAACACCTGCCAAAATGATATAGGAGACATTAACTAATTAAAAGGAATGGTGGCGAGATTGGACCGCTCCATTAAAGACGAGAAAACTTGAGTGTCAGGAAACACTCCAAACGTTCATTCTCAAAATGAGAATATTGAGCAAATGATGGGACTGGCTGATGCAATTTGGAACTCTTCAGGAAAACTCTGGGTGTGCTGCCGTTCTGTCAGATTGTTAGATACAATGAATCAACTTAGGATGTTTTACTGCATTGGTTCTCAAAGTGGGGTCTGGGGACCCCCAGGGGTCCTTGAGGGAGTTCCAGGGGGTCCCCAGCTATATGAACCAAATGGACTCTTATGGGTCTGTAACTCTGAGAGTGTACAAATGGAACCATTTGTACACTCTCAGAGTTACATTAACATTGATTTTACAATATAAATTGGGGTCCCAGAGATAGAGATGCCATTAAATGGGGGTCCGTAGCCCTAATGCATGTCAAACTGGGGGGTCCTTGAAAATGGTTGAGAATCATCACTGCTAGAGCAGTAAAAAAAAAAAAGATAAGCCAGGGGTCCCTGGCTTATCTTTTCAAATGGGGGTCCGCGGGCTAACAAGTGTCAATTTGGGGGTCCTTGACATGAAAAAGTTTGAGAACCACTGTTTTACTGGACCTGAGACCAGTTCCCATAAGGTGGGACACTACATGTGGACACCATGTGATTTGAAGGCTGCGGCCCTGCATGCGTTCCCTCGCTCTGAGGTGGGCTGTGTAGGGTTGAAGAATTTAAACGGTACAGTCTACTCTGTGTACTGTGAACCTATGGACACAGGTGTTCTTTCTCACATGGGTTCGTTCTCTCCAGACATAGCTCAGTCAGTCAAGCTGCCCTGGTACACACACACACACACACACAAAAGTACACACATGTACGAGCACACCGCCCATACCAGCCCCATAACGGCTCCATTCACAGCGCCCAAAAATAATAACACAGTGCACCGGTTAGGCAGGGTCTTTTTTTCTCTCTCTCTCTCTCTCTCTCTCTCTCTCTCCCCTGTCGTCCCTTCCCCTTTTCCTTTCATATTCAGTTTTCTTTCACGCTCAATAAATGTTGACTTTATTTTGGTTCTGTCGAATTCCTCAATCAGGCCCTTGGCTTCTACGAATCAGCCGGGCTGCTTCCAGCAGCCTTATAAGGCTGTGTGTGGCAGAGAGAATGTTCTCCTCTGCCGTACATTCCTCAAACACGCCTTTCCACTTTCCTCTCGCGCGCTCTCTCTCTCTCTCTCTCTCTCTCTCTCTCTCTCTCTCTCTCTCTCTCTCTCTCTCTCTCTCTGGCCTTCCATTCTACCTGTCTCAATTCTCCTCCAGCGTCTTCTTTCTCTTTATGAATATAAGTCCAACAGTGTCACATTTAGAGATGACTTGTGAAAAGTCAAAAAAACGAGATTCCAAAAAAGGGTTGTTGCTATAATCGCAGATTAACCTTTTATAGTATAACAGCTTCTATAATTATTTTATTACACCAACCTTCCCTGACCTGAAATGGTTGAACATGGTTGATTTCACAATGATTTCAGGTAGCATAATTTATTTGACGCTTTCATGCAGGAACATCTAATATTTCTGAGTGATTGCAAGTCCAATTTGAAGCCAACGTAATTATTCACAGGAAGAGGAAACTTAAAGTCAAGCCATTTTAATTACATCCTTGTGTACAGAGAGCAAAACAGCAGTAAGACTAAGAAATATGGTCATTAGACACATAAACATAGATGAATGAATAAAGTGCCAGACGGAGATTTGTTTTTTGTTTTTGAGTGGTGAACCATTTCAATAATTTCCCCCCTACTGCTCTGCAGTAGGCTTTGCAGCATTTAAATCACCTAGGATTTTGTGGTGCGGTTTTCTTTAACTCACTCTCTATTTGTTTATGACTTGGCGTTTTGATTCCAATTAACATATTGAGGACACACATGCAAATTAGGCCTCAGCCCCTCAACCATTCATCCACAAGCAGGACTTGGATAACAAATCACATGGAAGAAGAACTTTTTAGTTATGATTAATGTTTTTATTTTAGTCAACGACAACATAACGTGAACAAAAAAAATCATGTTTCAGGGTTTAATCACTTATGCTCTATTTTATAACCTCGTTGTACAATGGTGCCGCAAAGCGCTTGTAGTTGGAATATTTTCCATTCAAAGTGTCCCTGAGGAAGATATTTAACCCCTAACAGTCCCTGAATTTCCCCCATGGGATGAATAAAGGTCTGCCTATTTAACAAGGAACCCATACATTTTGTCCAGCGAAGACAACACAATGTCACTGTATCAGTGTGTATATCTATGTGTCACTGAGTAGGCAGCTCCAACATTGTCTTTCATGGTTCCAAAGTGCTGTCTCAGCTCTGACTAATGTCTGACCATGTGGAGATGACACCTGCTGCTCTGCCATCCCAGGACGGCCTGTCTCAAGGCCCGCTTCTTAAACTATTCAAGACTGATAACGGTAATCGCTGTGTGTGCGTGTGCGTGTGCGTGTGTGTGTGTGTGTGTGTGTGTGTGTGTGTGTGTGTGTGTGTGTGTGTGTGTGTGTGTGTGTGTGTGTGTGTGCGCGCGTGTGTGTGTGTGTGTGTATGTGTTTGTGTGCGTGCGTGCGTGTCTGTGCTTGTGTGTGTCTAAATGGACATGCTGTCCTGTCTTTGCTGCCACTGCAAGGTTTTTCCAGTGGCCGACAGACAGCCTTCAGACGGAGGTCTAGAAGGAGAGTGGCTAGCAGGAAGATGCATCAATGGCTGACAAACACAAGGCTAGGACACTGATTAATACGTGTGCGCCAAAAGAGAACCGGCGACAAACCTCATGACTCAAACATGAGTCAAGATGACTCTGTCCAAACACAGAAGGTCACATTTTAAGCTTTTTGGGCATCTAACATTCTAATTTATGGTCAAAATCGCCCAATGCTATTCCCACCCAGGTCTGTCTAAAGCAAGATGAACACCTCATGCGGTGCTCAAAGGTGGGGGTTGACACAACAATGGAAAACATAATGCAGTATGTCCGCCTCAGTCAAACTGATCCCAGTCCTAATGAGCATATGACCCAGACAGCTTTTTTCCAAGAACGACAAATGGAATTGCTCATGTAAGACTGGTGTTACTGTCTCCAGTTGTACACTTTTAAGGACAGCATTTTCCTTTTACTGTGTGAAGAGAAGATTGCACCCGAACGTCTCCATGAAACACGGTTCTTGAACTGTGCTGACTTGCTGTTACAGTACATATCAGAGAGGACTATCTACAGCAGTGGTTCTCAAACTTTTTGAGACTTGTATTTGGCTGCGAACGCCCCCCCCCCCCCCCCCATCTCAAAAATATTTTGTGCCAGGGATTTTTCAAAAATAGCAGATCTACAAGCTGCTATGAGCTTGTATATGTGCTATTTTTGAATAGCCAAAGTATAAAATATGGTTAAAGTGGTTAAAATGATTGTGATGCTATATGAACACATTTTGCTGGGGACCCCCTGGTACCCCGCCTCCCCCCACCCCCCAAGGACCCCTTGGGGTCCCCGGACCCCACTTTGAGAGCTGCAGTGTACACTATGATTAATAGGCGGATTCATGACTTGCCTATTATGTGTTTCACTGCATTTTATCGTCAGGTCATTTGCATAAGGCTTAGAAAGTGCATGAGCCCTGTGCTGCACTGGGACTTATTTTGAACCCTCTCCGCCTATGCTTAAAATTCAGGTTCAAATTAATATTGCACACACTAGATATGTTCATATTTTATTGACGGTAATTTAACCACATGAACCCACATGACCCACATGGTGGGGCCATGTTTTGAGTGGTGAAGAGACAGTTTAACCACATGAACCCCAGTGACCCTAATACAGCATCATAAAAGGCAATGATTTGGCAAAAATAGAAGAACATTTTACCGAAAATACATTGAAATACATTCGGCTGAAATGTGTCGCATGAGCTTGTAGATCGGCTATTTTCACTATTTGATGCACAACAAAATATCTTGGGTTTAAGTGGTTAAGAGAGTTGAAGGTAGTTTATTTTCCTCCTCTTGTAGAAATACCTACCATTGAGCAAGTTCCATAGCTCCATTCACATTCACAATGAGGCTGTTTTTCCCCGCTGACAGACATAGAACCCATGGATGGAACCCATGGGTTCGGAGGGGAAGTTAAAACTTAGCATAAATTACACCTGTATTTACATTAAAAAGTGTGACTCTTACCCTCCTTCAAAACCGCCATAAGAGCGCACCTGTCAGCAATTTGCAAGTGGTCCTAGAAAAGTCTTCTAAGCTTGACACCCGAAATGATAATAATTGTACCTCTGTGCTATTTTGCAAACTGTTAACGTATTCAATCAATCAATCAAAAACATGTTATTGTACTTGGAAACGTGTCAAACGTTAAGGGGGGAGCTTTTAGAACAGCCCAAAACATTCTACCTTGTTCCTTCATCACAGCAGTGAGAGAAGGGAAAGGTAGAGAGACATAAAGGAGGGGTTTCTGAAGTGCGGATGTTTATTTTGGCTACTTGAGCACAGTACATGCAACAGAGGAGAGCGCAGCTGCTACCGCCTTGACACGTGTGTGTGTGTGTGTGTGTGTGTGTGTGTGTGTGTGTGTGTGTGTGTGTGTGTGTGTGTGTGTGTGTGTGTGTGTGTGTGTGTGTGTGTAGGGTTAGACTCTTTGGGTTTGGCTTTAGGGTCAGGATTACAGTTGGGTAAAGGTTAAGCCTAATTTATACTGTGTGAGCCAAGCCGTGGATGATGGCGTATAGCTCCAATAGTATACTATCTACAAAGCTATCAGCCATGAGCTATAAACCATGAGCCACAGCTTGGCTCACACAGTATAAATTAGGCTTTAGGGTAAAGGTTAAGGTTGGGCATGACCTAACCTTACCATCAGGTAAAGTTAGGTCAGACAGAGGTGGTTAGGGAATGAATGTAATCAATGGAAATCAGTCGAAAGTGCTCACAAGTATAGCAGTATCTTACAAGGCACAGGTGTGTGTGTGTGTGTGTGTGTGTGTGTGTGTGTGTGTGTGTGTGTGTGTGTGTGTGTGTGTGTGTGTGTGTGTGTGTGTGTGTGTGTGTGTGTGTGTGTGTGTGTGTGTGTGTGTGTGTGTGTGTGTGTGTGTGCGAGTGCGAGTGCGTATGCGTGTGCGTGTGCGTGTGTGGCGTGTGTGTGTGTCGCGTGTGCGTGTGCGTGTGCGTGTGTGTGTGTGTGTGTGTTTGTACATTTTTTGTTTTGATTGTATTGCTGTATTGTTGTATTGTGCTTTTTGCTTTGGCAATGTAAACGTATGTTTTCTCATGCCAATAAAGCCCTTTGAATTGAATTGAATTGAATTGTGTGTGTGTGTTTGAATGCAAATACAAAACACTATATGTATAAAGGAGAAAAAGGAAAAACGTCCTTTCAGTGGGAATTTGTGTTTACCTCCTGTTGTAGTCTCCTGATACTGTAGATATTTTTAAGGCCAATTTTGAAAGAAATCAGTGAGTCACATCTTCTAATGGATGGTGTCAGGGCATTCCACATTTTGGTGGCAGTAACATGAAAGAGGAAATTAAATGACTAAATAAACAAACAAAGGCACATTGCATAGTTCATCCAGATAAGTACATCAATTAAAACAGGTGCAATTAAGGTTAACCAGAGTTGATGTATCTGACTGAAAATGTCCCAAGGGAACAAGGGAATGGCACTCTACTTTAACAGCGCGCACACACAAGCGCGCACCCACAGTCACAGTCACACACACAAGCGCGCACACACACGCGCACCCACACACACCCAGTCACACGCACCCACGCACCCACACACACACACACACACACACACACACACACACACACACACACACACACACACACACACACACACACACACACACACACACACAGTATGAGGGCCATGTCCAGTCATGTCACTAAACGTGTACCTGCCCATACTGTGTCTTGAGGTTTATCTTCAGAATACCCATCAAATTGGCCGCAGTGGATTCACTGCGAGTCACATTAACCACCAGTGACACTGGCAACCACCAGCAAATTATATGTAAGAAGTAAGATACAATTCAGTCAGTGCCCATGGGTGCAGAAGTGAATTGCTCTCAAAGACTCAAAGGCACACCGAGCCACAGAATACAGTAAGTACACGATTCCTGCCACCTCAATATGACACGTTTGCACACCTCTGTAAGCAAACATGAATAGCCCACAAGGTCACTGGCCTAAACATGTCACATTTATTTATGGAATTACATTAAGCTTCTTTTTTTCTCTCTCCCCCTTCTCCTCCTTCTTCTTCATACTTTTATGTAGATTAAGTTTTCATGTCTTTTGCATTTCTGATCACACTGCCGTACTTAAATATTAAATATTGCAGCAGTTGTGCAAAGCCCCGTGAATTCAGTCACATTCATAATGTCTGCATCGTGTTCCGGGAAGCTACTGGGGATAGCGGAGTATATGGAAACTGAATCACATTTAGGCTGTCATGAGGGTTGAAACCATTCAGCAGCGATAATAATATTCAGTGATATATTTCAATTATAAATTCAGTGATGTATTGGGTATGTATCTGGGCCACTCACACATACCAAAATGAGTCTGAAATCTGTGACTTTCACAGTAACCTAACTATACCTTTAAAAGGAAAAATACACACACCCTCCGAGACTTCTATTGATAGACATCATCATTAATCAGTGACGTTAAAAGTATTCCATGAGTTAGTTTGTTATGGAGTGACATTTTTTTGGTGTGTGTAACCCTTTCCCCCTCTTCGTTATCTACTCCGACTGTATGTGTTTGCAGTTTAACAATTGTCCATGATTGCGCGCCCACATCATCAACTTATATGCTGGATTTCTCATTGTATAATTTTTTTATGTTGATGTAAAATTATGCGTCTAGAAAGAAGGCCTTGTTCTTTCATTTTTAGCAGCTATAACCCCAAAACCTGATGGTTACCGTTGTTTTAGATTGTTGAAAACATGCTTTACAGGTGGCTCACCTAGTATACCATATAAATAAGGCTATATAGTCCTTTGCGCAGCTGGCCGAGTTTCGAATCCGACCTGAGACTCATTGCTAAGACAAAACTGGTATACATCAGTACACTCATCTAGGTACTTTCCTGTCTTTCTGTTCACTGTCATAATCAGAAATAAAACAGAAATGCTGGGAAAAGAGTAAAAATAAAAAAAAGCTTCTCCAATTAAATTAATTGTAGCGGCTCTGGAAATAGTGCGACATGATGTCACGTTGTCTACGTTTAGCTTAGTTACCCATGGGAATAAGACAAATATACCATCACACAACAAAACCAGGAACACAAGGTACTCGCCAATATCTGTTTTTTTAATCAGTGTGAAAGTGTTTTAGGCTGGGTTTTTCCCTTAACCCAACCATTGAATAAACCTTGTGTAAAACAAGATATGTCAGAATTGTAATTATGTCATGTCCCATAATAGTCTTTGGTGTGTCAGCAATGAGTATACCGTATTTTAAGCCTTCCCAAGCCTGAGCCTAAACATGTGCTGTGCTGTGATGTGCATGTGTGTGTGTGTGTGTGTGTGTGTGTGTGTGTGTGTGTGTGTGTGTGTGTGTGTGTGTGTGTGTGTGTGTGTGTGTGTGTGTGTGTGTGTGTGTGTGTGTGTGTGTGTGTGTGTGTGTGTGTGTGTGTGTGTGTGTGAGAGAGAGAGAGAGAGAGAGAGAGAGAGAGAGAGAGAGAGAGAGAGAGAGACTGTTTGACTAAGGCGAGTGGTGGTTAAGAGGCAGGTTAGGGGTGTGTACAAATCACAGGATGTGCGGTCAGGCTGGTTTGAAAAATCTGCTTAGTAATGTTGGTAAAGATAGACCTGACCTCCTTGTCCCTCTCAATAGCCCCCTGTTAACTACCGTCTGTCACACACGCACGGAGGCACGCACACACGCACGTTTACACAAGTTTGTTTTACTATGCTATTGAGGACGTCAGCATTTTTAGGATGGCAATTTAATAAATTCAGTGGATTTTTCTAAGTTATACTGAGTTGGCCTAGAAGCTCATAACGCGTTACTGGCGCGTTATGTTTTTTAGATCTGCTATTTCTGGTATGTGACACTGGTGTGCATAATTATGAATCAGGCGTATAGCTCTAACTGAACCGCTACTCAAAACCTCAAAATCTCATACCCTGAATCTTTTCCTAATGTAAGTCAGGGTCCTTAGACTCTTTCATGTGATCAATTCACATAACTTTAAACTGCTGTTTGTGTCATGAGTACATCCACATGGAAGCCCAATAATACACAGCGATAAAGCAACGTCGCAACGTCATTACTCCATTTTCTGATCGTTTATTCGCCACACTCCTGTAAGGACCTTAACTCAATTTTATTTTATTTCCTTTTTTTTGTATTTTCCATAAAACAACAATGTATTTTGTGAGGACCAGGAGAATTGCCCTTATTCTCACATTCTACTATTAATTTGACCCTCAGAAGTATAGTAATACTAACACGCGCACGCACACGCACACACACACACACACACACACACACACACACACACAC
>NC_139946.1:32324529-32349529 GCF_963454915.1 Gymnoscopelus microlampas
CCAGGGTGGAAGAAGTGAGCGTGTCATGTCGCCTGTAAATGTTTTCATCAGGTGACTCCATAGAGAAAGTGAAAAAAGAAAAGGCCGGGCCTCCGTCCACAGGCCTCCACCTTGCCTCTACGTCTCATTCATTCCCTCGTCCCCCTCCCTCTTCTCCCTCCTCTTAGCCCTTTCTCTCTCATTTGCCACATCCCTCTGCCCGCTCCCTTTCTTGCTCCCCTTTTCTTAAGGTGGGACCTCTAAGGCGTCCATTGATGGATTAAAAATAAATGAGAGGGTAAACATAGCATGAGAAGTGGGGTTGGTGCCCAATGAGCTCTGTGGCAGTCCATGCATTAGCACTGCAACAACACTACCCGGCTTTGTCTAAGCAGTCGTTTTGCCAAGGTGCTCAATCTCTCTCTCTTCCTCTCCAGTGTTCTCTCTCCGTTTCTCTCTGTCACACACTCTTTCTCTTTGACACGCTCTCGCTCCCTATCGCACCCCTCTGAGGTGAAATCTAATTTCCAGACGACCAAGGTCAGAAAAGAGTTGTGTATGTGTGTGTGTGTGTGTGTGTGTGTGTGGGGGGGGGGGGGGGGGGTGCGCGTGCGTGCGTGCGTGCGTGCGTGCGTGCGTACGTGCATGCGCGTGTGCTTGCATGTGTGTATGCATGTGTGCGTACAGTATGTGTCTCAACAACAATCTCCAGTTGGAACTCTCAAGTTTTAATTTGCCACTTTTTGGTGAATGGTCAATCCATTACACACAGCTTGTTTGTCAGCTTGTTTTCGATGGGTCATC
Organism: Gymnoscopelus microlampas; assembly: GCF_963454915.1. NCBI lineage: Eukaryota > Metazoa > Chordata > Actinopteri > Myctophiformes > Myctophidae > Gymnoscopelus > Gymnoscopelus microlampas. The sequence goes on from NC_139946.1 coordinate 32,325,313, forward strand.
ACAGAATAAGACAAATACCACAGAAGAGTCTAATAGCCCTGCTAGAGGCCCCTAGAGGCTGTGCTGGTCATTACACCCAACCACTTTGTACCAACTGACATCGCAATCCTCAGAGTTCTGAGCTCTCATTAGTGGGGATAGACTTTGACATTTTTGCCTGAGGGTGGCGTTAGAGGAAAGGTCATGGCATCACTCAAACAGTTCAACGGTTCATCCCCTGGGGCAGTGGTTCTCAATGTGGGGCCCAGGGACCCTCAGGGTTCCTTGAGGGGGTTCATGGACCCTTACAGGTCTGTAACTCTGAGAGTGTGCAAATGGAATAGTTATGGAGGTCCTTGAAATTGAAAAGTTTGAGAACCACTGCTCTAGGGGACATGCCTAAGCAAATCCCATGGAAATCCAGCCAATATAATAGTTTCTGAAATATTTTATTTAGGACCAAAGCTTGGTCCTAAAAACTACATACATACTTTACGCTACTGAGATTGTATGTTGGGTGCTAGGACATCAGAATGTACAGTATTTCTCCAGGGTTCAATTTGTAAAAACATTAAAACAGAGAAGTGGACATTTTCTTAACCATAGGAACCCTATATTCTTCTTCTTACGAGATAGCATGCATATCTGATCTACAAGCTCACAATGTGTCGCATCGTGATGCGCGGCGTTGTGAGCTTGTAGAGCATTTTTTTGTATTTAAGAATTTTAAAAAAGAAAATAGAAAACTTTTTACAAATTTGGACAAATAATAATAATTTGGTTAAAGACGTATCATTTTGGGGGTCCTTGACATGAAAATGTATGAGAACCACTGATATAGCAAACATAAGTTTTTCAGAAAACTGATAGGATTTTGAAGACGTTTGTAGAATCGGCCTCAGGTCTTAATGTGTTCATTTAGTCTCACCAGAAAGCAGGGATACATATGAAACACAAAGAGCTAGCCCTGAATGACCATATTACAGGTCTGTAACTGAGAGTTATGGTGGTCCTTGCAAATAAAACATTTGAGAACCACTAGTAGTAGGACTCCTAATATGCCGTACAGTGTCATAGTAAATCAGAGTCATACATATTCTGAAGAAAACCCAGAGACTGACATTCAGTAATTGGGTCTCATGATCAAAATAAGAACATTATATAATGGTGTGTATATCAAAAATGTTCCACGGACAAGACCAAGTCTTTGCCATGGACACATTTGTCCGTGTACGGACATATTGATGACCCCTGGTGATGGCATGGGAGGAGGCCAGAGAAAGGCCAGAAATATGTCATGAGAAAGACATTACAGAAGACACATGGAAACAGTGCCTTACACCCTTCCTATTGCTACGTAGCTCACATCCTGAGGAATACTGTAACATGGAAATCAAGAGCGACATGGACAGATGGACAGGCCCACAAGGAGATAACAAGAAAGATTGGCATCCTCTTTAACCAGTGCAAAAAAAAAACACTTGAGCACGGACTTTGGTGCGAGAGCTGACGTTTTCTCAGACCAGTTCACCCAGAGGCTGAAAGGTGATTTATACTTAGTTGCATGCCTGTGTCGCGCACCATAAATAACTGATCAACAAGCTCACAGAGCCAATCCACAAGCTCACAGCACATCGCAGAGCGTCACGTTGTGAGCTTTTAGATCTGATGATTTCAGCGCACGCCACGCAACCAAGTATAAATTGGCCATGAGGGAGTGAGGGAGAGCAGTCAGTAAGACACAGAGGAGCACGCAGTGTGTGTGTGTGTGTGTGTGTGTGTGTGTGTGTGTGTGTGTGTGTGTGTGTGTGTGTGTGTGTGTGTGTGTGTGTGTGTGTGTGTGTGTGTGTGTGTGTGTGTGTGTGTGTGTGTGTGTGTGTGTGTGTGTGTGTGTGTCCGTGTGCTTCCGCACCGTGTTTAACTATCTTTGTGAGAACCAAAACTTCCCATGAGTATAATTATGAAAACCAGAGTCACCATGATTTTCATAATTGGTCATCATGAGGAAAAGGGTCCTATTTACGGTAACAGTCATGAAAAGATTCGGTTTGGGGTTAAGATTAAGCAGGTATAGGTTTAGGGTTAGAATAAGGGGTTACGATCAGGGGTTAGTTTTAGGGTACGGATTGGGATCTTGAGGTTATTCTTTTAGGTGATTTTAAATTATGATGCCCTTACAAAGATTGTAAGATGAACTTGTGCTCGCGCCCTGTGGTCGTATAGATCAGTAGATAGATATAGAGAGCGGTAACAATATACAGAATGAATGAGAGAGAGAGAGGGGGAGGAAGAGAGAGAGAGAGAGAGGTGTGTGTGTGTGTGTGTGTGTGTGTGTGTGTGTGTGTGTGTGTGTGTGTGTGTGTGTGTGTGTGTGTGTGTGTGTGTGTGTGTGTGTGTGTAAGAAAAACTTTCCACTTTCCTCCAGTCACGCATGGCGTGATGTACCATGTGTTCAGCCATCCATCCTACATAATCACACCCAGACGCTGCTGCTGTCCTCAGCCACGCTCCCTCATTTGTAAGGAAGTGCTTGGATTTCATCATCGGCTCAATTTTATAATTACACTCACCGAGCATATAGGCCTAATTTACAAAACGACCACGGTTGAGTAAAGCCATACGTGTACCTTCTGCATATGAATAGTAATTGTGTCATAAAATTGCACGTGAATTAATTCCACTTTCTGGCATTATAAATGCCCTAAAACTAATTGTCACCGGCTTTTCCTGCTCATGCAGTATGCAGTGTGTGAAAGACTGTCAGCGTTTTTATCATATATGTGCTGCTGCACCGCAGACCTCTGTCATGTACACTAAGAAAGTCAGGAATTTCCATGCGGCTTGGAGGCGACAGCTGTTCCTTGTCAATGTTGTGGTTTTTAAGTAAAACAGTTAAATATACAGTATTTCTACCTATGCGCAATTGGGTATGATGGGAATGGACCCCAAGAAGGTCTCTCTGGAGTCTAGATGACATCCTTGAAGAGCATATTATGTTTGTCAGTGGTGGAAAAAGTACTACATTTTTTACTTAAGTAAAAGTATCAATACTGCAATGTAGAAACACTCTGTTACAAGTAAAAGTCTGGTAATACAATAGTACAAAAGTATTGGCATCAAAATACACTTAAAGTACCAAAAGTAAAAGTACTCGTTATGCAGAATGTCCCGTTTCACAAGTTATGTGCAAAAAAATAAAGAAATCTTTCTCTGAGACGAAGTGGAGTAGAAGTAAAAGTATAGCAAATTGGAAATACAAAAAATTGTACTTAAGTACAGCACTTGAGTAAATGTACTCAGTTACTTTCCACCACTGATGTTTGTATTTACACCGGTATGACAGATCTGACTTGTAACTGTTGACACAGATATGATCATACGGTATGACTGGAAGGAAATCTACAGTAAACCCACATGGAACCCCATGTGACTGGTGTGCACACCTTTGCATCAAAGTCAATAGTGAACAAACGGTCTAGGCTTAAATAACATGGACCTCAGTCACATGGGAAATTGTATTAATTTGATATTCATTATAGCAGGTTTTCCCACAGGTTTGTGTGTCGGTGAAACTCTGAGCTAAAAATGGAACAACAAATGTTCAGGGACTTTCTTTGCTGCATGGAGCTCTTTCTGAGGGAATAGCATGTGACATAAACAATATTAAATATGTTTCCAAATAAACAAAATAATGGTCAAAAATATATTTTGAGAGGCAAACAGTATATATTAGCATGTTTCCACAATATACTATATATATATATATATATATATATATATATATATATATTCATTCAACCTTTATTTAAGATTCTCTGAGGGATCATTGAGGGAGAACCTCATTTACAATGATGCCGAGATTACACACATAAATAACATAAGAACAACTACAAAAAACACACGCGCACACACGCGCACACACGCACACACACACACACACACACACACACACACACACACACACACACACACACACACTGTGGTAATAGATAATCTTCAAATGGGTTCAAATTGTGACATGTACTGTGCCATCCCATTGCGCTCTGTCCTATCTGCACCTAATTGACTGGGAAAATGGAACAAAAGCAAACTGCAGCGAGCTGGCATCAGCTGAGACTCACAAGGTTCCTCTGTAGCTTTTACAGTCATTAAACTCATTGTCTATTGAATTGTGTGTGTGTGTGTGGGGGGGGGGGGGCACAGCACTAGTCAGCTGATGGCCATTATCTGTCCAGTAGCATGTAACTTACTGCAACACTGTCTTTCTTGTCATGTGAGAGAGCAAACAAAAGGGTTAATGGCAGTAACACGAGCATTCAGAACCACTGATTCTTATAGTGGTCTGGGGAACCCCAGGGGTCCTTGGGGGGGTTACAGGGGGTCCACGGCAAAATGAGATAATATGTTTAACCACTTTAAGCCTATTATACATGACCTATTTGAAAATAGCTGTTCTACAAGCTCACAACACATGCAACGCGTTGTGAGCTTGTTCATCTGCTATCTTCTAATATATCAAATTGGCTTAAGGGAGGACCGGCTGGCCGACCGGTCCTCCCTTAAACATTTTGAAAACCTTAAAACAATGCAAATTTTGTATGGGGGTCCCAAAATATTTTCAGATGGGGGTCTGTGACCAAATACATATTTGGGGGTCCATGACATGAAAACATTGAGTTGAGATTTGAGAACCACTAATATATAAAGTATAAATCATGCTCTCACGTTGGCATGTATGATTCTGCAACTGTTATTTAAATATTTTTATTTTGGATTCCCCTTGTTTTAAAAACTCTGGGTCCGGACTCAAACTTGAATCCCAGGAAGAAATGATTCAACCTTCTAACATTATTCAACATTATGAATGGCTCAGTTACATTATGAGAATCAGACCCAGGTGGCTGCAATGTTAACCTCGCTGAATAAAAACTACAAAAAGCTTGAAGGTTAGTAGCAATAATGCATTTCTTGCCTGTATAACAGTCGGTCAGATTTGTCATGGGTCAAGAGATTTTTATTTTTTATTTTATTTTTTACAGAGGAAAGACATTTGAGAACATTTGAATTGCCGTAGTTTTAATATTTTATTGTATATTTTACATTATGTTTTTTTAATTTTACATCTCATGTGAGGCTGAAGGCAATTTCCAGCCTTGGTTGAATAATGCATATTTAATCTAGTCAGTATCCTGACAGCTTATCATGTGTACTGGACCTTCAAGATGACCAAAATATTGTAATGCATACCTTAATTTTGAATGTAGCCATTTTTTATCAGTTTGTTTTTATCTTATTTTTTGTAAGACTATGTTTTTAAGTAAACTAGAAAAGGCAGTTCCTGTAGAAACTGAAAACACAAATATTTTTAGTAGAAATAGCATTTGAGAGAATTCCTTCAAATGTACAAAAAGTATAAATATAATTAACTATTGAGTAAATATTAATACTGCTTTAAAAGCATAAATACATTGATCAGAAAAAGCATTTGAGTGGAAGTTAACATACAAAATATAAAATGTTTGAACAGAATGAACAGAATGTAACTTTAGAAGCGTAAATACATGGAAGCATTTCGGAGGAATAAACCGTGGTGGCAGTGGTGAAAGTTCATTTAGGCTACTCAAATACTGTACTGCACAATTTTTATGTACTTTTACTTTACTTGAGTAAATCACATTTTCAATACTTTATTCTTCTACTCTACTATATCTGAGAGGTAAAAAAAAAAGATATATATTTAAAATAACCTTTACGCCACTATTATGCAATTATTTCAAAACGTTAGTTACAAGACTTTGTAGATGTATAGTACTCGATTTTCAGACCGCTTCAAATCTAATCCTACATTGCACTGATCAGAACAATGACCACTGAGTTATGGTCATTTGAAGCGTTATAAACTGCTGTAACACTGCTGTAGTGCTCCATGTGTGCAATTTAGTTTTTCTGGTGTAACTAAACTATTCTCATGCCAGACCCCTGAACAGTGTTTGTGCCAAGTTTGCTGCAGATTGCAGATTGCAGTGCCTGTGGTGTGGTGGGCCCTGACAGGGTCCCTGGTGTGACCATTGTCATGGCAGACCCCTGAACAGTGTTTGTGCCGAGTTTGGTGAAGATTGGAGCAACGGTGCACCAATCTGCACGGTGCACGTGGCCACACATGGCCCCAGGCCGTGGTATTACATTGTGAAAATAAAGGACTTGAACTTGAAGTGATGTTGGCTGGCACATTTGTTAAATGCAGAACAGAATAAAAACCTGACACAGTCTTCTTGAAGCTTTGCTAAACAAATTTATCAGCATCTGAGGTCTTCAGAGAATAATAGGAATGCACAGAAATAATTTAAGCAAATCCTTCAGTTGTGGAAGGACATTCGAATATGGCTTGTATTGTGTGCAGCCCATGTCGCTCTTGAACGCATGCGCATCTGCACACACAAATTGTAGTATAATCGCAGCCATGTTGCATCCTCTCACGGCTGCACGGGCGCGGCAAGTACAATCTAACTGCAGTGTTATCAGATTTTAATTTGCAATGCATTGCTCTGTCCGACAGCCTGTTATTCGATTCTATTATATTTATTATTATTGCATTGTCCCCGTTTCACGAGAGTCCATCATACGCTATACAGTACATATAATGGAAAAATACAGCCATGTGTTTGGCTGTTATGAAGGCAGGAGGACAGAGGTGAGACACAGTCACAGTCTATGTCATCTTCTGGCCACGACCGAGACCCAAGTGTGTCTAATAATTTCAGTTCTGTTCTGCTCTATTCTACGCTACATCCTGACCCAGAGAATGGAGCTCTGTTCTGTCCTTAAAGCCTGTGTGAGCTCAGCGGAACCGGCGCATGGAAAATAAGAGGTCAGACAACCAGAGGATCTTTCCACGCAATATGTAAATAAAGGCCATGTAAACAAAGCACGCTTCCTGGTTATACGAATGTTCTCACTGCAGTTTATAATGTTTTCACACAGCTTTTACAACTGGGCTCAGAGTGAGGAGCCAATCGGGCCACTGTTCAGTGTTTCATCTGCTGGCTTGTCCAAGCCAGGGTCCATTCACAGCTAAAACAGAACCGCGCTGTCGTAAGAGAGATGCGTTTAACTTCCTCCTCACTGACATGTTTAGAATACCTGGGCTGGAAACAGTATGTCTCTATGTGTGTGCGTGTGCGTGTGCGTGTGCGTGTGTGTGTGTGTGTGTGTGTGTGTGTGTGTGTGAGGTCCGGATACCACACAGACACCACAAAGGCTTCTGGGAAGTGTGAAACAGACGCAAACCAAGAGAGCCTCCATCACTCATGCACACACACGCACATACACAAACGTGCACGAGCGATCACACATTCACGCTCATACACACACGCTGTCACAGACACACGCAAAGTGTGCACACATGCACGAGCGCGCACACGCACACACACACACGCGCACACACACACGTATCACATATGCACACCCAAAAACATTGACACATTTAGTTTCTTTTAAAGGTGGAGGGGGAATAGAGGACATTGAAGAGAGAGTGGAAGAAAGAGATATGAGCTGTGAGAGAAAAATGACAGGCATGGAAACGAAATAAAATGAAAGAGAGAGAGAGAGAGAGAGAGAGAGAGAGAGAGAGAGAGAGAGAGAGTGAGAGAGAGAGAGAGTTATATGATATAGAGAATGACAGAAGGGTGGCGTGAGGAGAGAACAGGGAGGAGAAGTTTTTCTGGAGTGGATGAAACTATTTTCCTTTCAAGTTTCCAAGATTCCTTCTCCTGTCCCAGTCCATCGTGTGTGTGTGTGTGTGTGTGTGTGTGTGTGTGTGTGTGTGTGTGTGTGTGTGTGTGTGTGTGTGTGTGTGTGTGTGTGTGTGTGTGTGTGTGTGTGTGTGTGTGTGTGTGTGTGTTCAACAAATAGTATCACCACTCATGTACCAGCCATAGACATAATATACGTAGACGCCGTATTGGATTCTTACATCAATCTTGGCGCCATATTGGCAGTGGCAACCCATAGCTCCACTGCAAGAAATATGCCTGACTCGTATATAAGTACCTGGAGTACCTTTTTTTTATTATCCAAGTAAAACATGGTATTTTGGTATTAAATCCCACCTTTTTAATTTAACCAAGTATCCTGTATCATAACATAACTACATGCATGTCTGACATTTGTAACTAACCAAAATGCTTGCAAGTCGGTTGAAAATTCAGCAAGTTATGATTCTTATTGTGGATAGACCTCCTGTCTCAATAGACAGACATGAAATAGATGCAATAGGCGTGGCCATCACAGACAAACAGACAGACAGACGCCACTGCAACTTTTAACTCTCTAGATATGTAATGGTACGGTATATATGATTCCTCTGTTAGGTTCCACTACTTCACTCAAGTTGGTTACTTGCATGAAGAGATATCACTAGTGAGCACCAAATAAAGGGAGCAAAAAACATATTGACCGATATGGAACGGAGTCCAGCAATTGTTTGTAGCGGCCCTTTACTTGAAGATCCAAACTGTTTCTCTCTGTAACCGTTTCTTTAGTTTATCTCCTCCCCTCTTAGACATTTCTATGGTCTCTTCACCTACCCACTTAAACCCTATGCTGTACATCATTGACCAGAGTCCGCCAGGGGTCTATTATTTTAGGCTCCCACCTTTTTTATCTATACACCAAATATCTTCACTGATCTACCGGTCTACAAGATGTGAGCTTGTATAATACAGTAGATCTGCTATTTTCGCTGATTGTTCATTGGGGATGCTAGGTTCCACTCAACCCAGACGGTGAGTGAGTCTGGGTTACATCCGTGGTCCTGTTTATAATGTTTGGCCATGAGGTAGGTAGGCTCTACAGTATTTCCTGTGGGAATGCTCATCAGCGATTCTGTCTTTGAGAGTTTCCTTTGTGAGCCATGGGCATACAACGCTAAATGCAGGACACTCATGGGCGAACTTGAGTGGCGCCTGCACAAATTGCCATTGTTACTGCAGGCAACAGCAACTGCATTGTTAGGTACGAGTCAATGGCCACACCACTACGCCGTGGGCTTCGTGGGCCTATTCATGCTTGTTGTTCTCCCAACAACGAATAGCCACATGGTACTTAAAATAGCCTTGTGGTCTGTAGGGTTGTCACCCGTCCAGGATTCAACCTGGACAGTCCAGGAATTTTGTTGTCTGTCCAGGGGAGAAAAAAATCTGGAGTGTTTTTAAGTGTTGCATACATTGCTATTGCTTAATAACTTTTAGACAGCTTCCAGGATTTGTTCCTAAATGTAATTTGACTCAATGAATTATTTTAGAAAAAGAGCACGTTTATTAGTTTAGACTGCAGTCTTTTGAAGCATGTGCCATTGTGAAGTTGTGAATCTACCAGCCTGACAATCATTAGGCTGGACTTGAAGTTTTTGCTCTTTCTCATGGACCTAATTGAGGATTATACTGTACCAGTGACAGTTACCTTATGTGGGCTATGCCTCCCTGTCATCAGTGCTCATACCCTAGGTGGGGTTGGCAAAAGGGCCTTGTGGAGTTTGCATGTTCTCCCCGTGTCCCCTAGGGTAGGTACCCTCACAAAAAAATATGCAGTAATCCTAGTGTCTATACTGCCTCTCCCTGGTCAGCCAGGGTGCCTGATGGAGGGGAAAGGAACTGTTTGGAATAACGTGTTCCTTCCATGCGCTACGTCCTACCGGGGAAACCAGCCACCCTGTTAGGTGATAAGAAGCGGCCTGCTCACTCCTCATGCATTGAAGGAAGCATGAGCTCAGTTCGGGGCTCTCCCCAGGCTGGCAGAGGGAGAGTAGCGCCCAGGATTACATTACAGTTGTAATTGTGGGATAAAAATGCAGAAAAAACAAAAAAAGTGGTCTATGCTGTCATACCTGACATGCGCTGATACTCCCACCTGGCACCTTAATCCCATTTACAATTTACCTCAGGGACAGACATACTATGTGTAAATATGTAGATGCATTGTTTTTTGTATTGATCTCTGATCTCTCTCTCTCTTCCCCTTGACCCCCCCCCCCTTCTTCTTCCCTTTCTCTTTCTATGGAAATATCAAAAACGATGGGACTTGCATAAAAAATGTCACCCACTGTTTTACACCTGTAAACCTGTGATGTGACAATAAAGTTGATTCTGATTCCACCCCTGTAAATTAATGGTGGTGGTGGAACAAAGCGGATTGGGTTAATACCATGCTTTTAGGTGCATAATGTGAGAGAAACAGAAAAGGTCAGACTAGTGAGTATGTGCAAAGGTAAGTCCTTTTGACAATGCAGACACATTCATCTGACAGGGGGTTTCTGTGAGGGTGAAAACTACCTGTGGGTCTTGTGACTGTGATTTGGTCGGTAGATTCTGTCCTGTCCCCCCTCTTCGTTTCCCTCCTCCTCTGTTTGGGTTGGTTGGTGTACACTGGCTAAAAAAGAGGAGTACAGTATGTGTGCTTTGTTTTGTATTGTCATCAGGTATCGAGGTTAAAATGTACTGTAACAGCTCTTTCTTTTCTTTGCCTTTGCTTGGTGCTCCATATGTGCTCTATGTTCTTCATAGTCCTTTTCATCTCTTTTGAATTTCACAGATGTCACACTATGTCAAGATGAAAATCGCAGATTCCAATGAAGACCAACTGAAACATCACTGGAGGAGAAAGTCTCAAAATAATATGGATGAATTCACAAGGAAACTCAAGGAAATGCAATTGATGAAATTCGAAAGAGATGAAAGACTGACTTTCTATGAAGAAGAAAGTCAGTCAAGTGTTTGATGTTGCAGGTGGAGGAAGTAAACCTGCCACACACGCCACTATTGCGTCAATATATACAAAATTGCGCCACTTGACTAAAGTGTGACTTATAAATCATGTCAACGCAACTCATGTCTACACACATTTAGTTACATAAAATATGTGCAACACAGCCACACGACAAAGGACAAGCCTGTGGTACTGCGGCGCTGATGTGAGTGAACAGGTAACTTTAGTTACAATGACTAAGCTGTTTCACCTTCCACTGTGCATCCCTCTGTATCTGTCAGTCCTTGTCCCTTTTATGCCCATATATGGAGATCTCTGTATCGGTCCTTGTCCCTCAGGCAGGCCCTCCCTTAAGCCAATTTTAATATAGGATTTTGTTGTCTAAATATATATTTTTTAATTACATTTGCAAATATCTCAATATGTCCCTTGATCTCCCTGTAACACACACACACACACACACACACACACACACACACACACACACACACACACACACACACACACACACACACACACACACACACACACACACACACACACACACACACACACACACACACACACACACACACACACACACACACACACACACACACACACACACACACACACGCAGAGCAAGCTTTACAGACAGTCTGGACAGTGCAGCCAGCTGGGTTACGCCTGATTTATACTTTGTTGCACGCCCGTGTCGCACACCTAAAATAGCAGATCTACAAGCTCACAACGTGTCGCAGCACGCACACGTTGTGAACTTGTAGATCTGCTGTTTAAGGTGTGCGACACCGGCACGCAACTTAGTATAACTGGGCTTTAAGACCGCTGTGAGTTTTAGTGGAGGATTAGCCCCACAGAACAGGAACGGCCAACAGCACTCGCAGCCAAACCACAGATTAGCTCCCTCTCTCTCCAGGTATGTCCACAGGGATACGGTACAGGGCACAGAGGACATGCTTTCAGAGCTCGAGACGGGCAAGGAGATGCATGGGAGCTGGAGCCTGGAGCAAGTGGCTATAGGGATTGGAATAGAGGTATAAGGGGAGCAGAAGTGGAGGGGGCGGAGGGAAGAGGTGTGGTGTTTGAGAGTGGATAACCGATTCATCTCATCCCACTTCACCTATGGGACACACACACACACACACACACACGTACATACGCACGCACACACACACACATGCACGCACGCACTCGTCCGTTGATAGACTTATAGTCTGGTGCAACCGGCTTACAGCTCTGTGCATCAAGTCACAGACCGAAAGCATATTACGACAGTATCTTCTTTTATGCTGTCTGCGCATAAGCAACCAGAACAAAAAACCTGTGTGTGTGTGTGTGTGTGTGTGTGTGTGTGTGTGTGTGTGTGTGTGTGTGTGTGTGTGTGTGTGTGTGTGTGTGTGTATTACTACTGTATACTTGTGAGAGCCAAATATTGCTATATAGTATAGTAGAATGTGAGAAATACACGTGGTGAGGACAATGTTCTTGTTCCTCTCAAGAGAAATGGTTGTTTATGGTTAAAACATATTTGGGGGTTGGGGTTAGAGTTATGGCTGATTAATACATAGTTGCACGCCTGTGTTGCGCATAGAAAATAGCACAAGTTCACAACACGTTGCTGTCACAAACGTCACAAAGTAATACAAACGTGTGTGCGCGCGCATGTGTGCGGGCGTGTGCGTGTGAAGGGGATGGTTACAGAGACACAGAAACAGAGACATAGAGAGAGGGACAAAGATCAAGAGACCAACAGTCTCTAGGAGGGGACGGCAGGAGAGGGAGACAGGCCATAGACGGAGGCTGGGAGCCAGACTGTGTGTCAGTAGCTGACAGGAGGGATTTAAGACCAGAGCTTCCAGTAAAAAATGAACTCCTGCGCCCGGTTTCCCAAAAGCATCATAACACTAAAGACTTGAGACTGGATTTACACACACAAGATCCCCCCCCCCCCCCCCACCCCCAAAAAAGGATGTTTAATTCTCCATTTCAAAGTGTTGAGCTTTGCATTATTTCCATCTTAACCACATGAACCCTTGCGTCCCTAGCCTGGGCATGTCATAACAGGCGAACATTTGGTGAAAACATGCAAACATAATTTTGGCAAAAATAGCTGATCTATAAGCTCACAATGCGCCACGTTGCAATGTCTAGTGAGCTTCGGCTCTCGAGACCGAAGATATTTGACGTAGAGGGAAAAAAGGAGTATAGACCCCTGGGGGACCCCGGTCAACGAAGTATATAGGGTCTAAGTAGTTAATTCTCCATTGCAAAGTGCTGAGCTTTTCACAATTTTCCGTCTTAAGGAGAAACCACACAGAGTCTTGCCTTTTTTTCCCTCCACAGCGTCGGCCAGCAAGCAGTGGGCATACAACGCGAAATATAGGACACTCATGATGGACGAAATGCAATGGCGCCCGCGCAAATGGACGTTTTTCCAACAATATGCGTATAAAAATTTCCAAACACACAACAGACCAAAACTTCAGGGCTTCAAATGAGACATTAATGAACAGTGGAAACAATAATAAATACAAGATCAAATAGATATATAAATAATCAAATAAAGTATATACAGTACCAATAAAATATCAAAAAGCACATGGATAAAAACACTAAATAAGTGAACATGGAGTTAGTTGACTACCCACTCTACTTAAAAAAAATATATACGATGTATATATATTTTAAAAATATATATAATGTGATAATTTGTGCCTGTGTAAATGTGGCCTAGACTCATGCTTCTGCCAGCAGCCAGTGATATGGGAGTGCGTGACAGTCTTAGCAAGGAAACCATGCCACAAAAGTGTGACTGAATGGTGCAGTGAGTCAAACTTCCAGTCAGAGTCTGGTACTGGTCTACTGGGAGCTACTGATGAGGACAGCAGATGTACCAGTATCACACAGACACCACTGGGCTTCAACTGGACACAGAGTGAGTGAGACAGACAGACAGAAAGACAGACCAACAGACAGACAGACAGAAACACACAAAGACAGCGGGAAATGTTAGAAATAGAGCTGTGGTGTTTTCGCAAAAAGCGGCAGTGGTAGCTTCTCGCACTGTAGCCTAGTTGGTTATGTAACTTGCGATAGAACCTACATCTTCGTTTGACTGACTCGCCATCACTGCCTTTTCACTTCACTTCATAGCTCTGCCCTTACTGACACTGAAATCCCACACCCTCCCACAATCTTGTTTACACACACACGCGCGCGCGCACACACACACAACCACACATGCACAACAGCAGTGACACATCGACACGAAAACACATTCGAACCAAAAGTCGAGGCACTCCTACGTAGCTTCACACATTTCTTGCTCTCAGAACCACACGTAACAACCAGATGGACACAGTCACACGATTTACTGTACCAACAATTACATACAGTACAACCTCAAATTCACACACACACATGCCAAGCTTTCCTGCCTATCTAAGCTCTGTTCTTCCCAAGTTTCTCCCCTCTGGGTCGACCTCCAGGCCCTACCCGACTGACTGAAATGTATATATAGGGCTGAAGTGGTATAATTTATGTTTTGTAATAATAATCAAAATCTACAAAGTAACTAGTAACTAAAGTTTTCATATAATTGTAGTGGAGTAAAAGTACAATATTTGCCTCTGAGATGTAGTGGAGTAGAAGTAAAAGTACTGAAAACTGGAAATACTCCAGTAAAGTAAAAAATCCAAAAAAATCTACTTAAGTACAGTACTTGAGTAAATGTACTTAGTTACTTTCCACCACTGGACACCTCCCACCTTCTCGCCAGGGCCCCTTCTATCACTATTTGTAACTAATAAATCCTAGGTTCACATCCTCCTCCGGCTCTGAGGCATCTGTATCTCGGGCGCCATTTTAGAGGAGGCAAGCTTCCGCGTGTGTCACAGAAGGGGGCGTTCGGTAGGCCAATCAGAGGCAGGTGGGGATGTGTCTTTTCGTAACCCAGCCCTTAACCCTTTAAGAGGCAGCCGCGCAGCAACTAGTCAGTTAGACGTGCTGTGATTGGCCAGTGGTCAACGCGCTGTGATTGGCCAGTAGTCACTTTGAATGGCAGCGTGCCTCCTCTAAAATGGCGGCCGCGACACAGGTCGCTCCAGCGAACTGCAGAAGCCAATGAGATATCTAGGTTTCTATATCTATGGGTTCACATTACAACACCAGACCAGAGGGGCAGTCCACTCAGAGAGTGGGCGGGGTCTATGGTTTGTAACCAGGCTAACACATAGAGTCCTCAGCTATTCATTTCTATTAAAGTGCTCAGTGGCGTTTTGAAGCACCCGGAAGTAAGAATAGGAACCAATATGAACCAATGGAATGGATCCATGGGTCGTGACGCGTTATGAGCATGCGCACAAAACGGGAGACGCACTCGCAGTAGCGTTCTCAGATTTGACCACCAGGCTTGGCCGCTTCACTGTTCTACCGTAGTTCTGGGGGCTTGGGCTAACACCAGACCTCATTGCAGACAGGATGGATGGATGGACACGTTATCGGCTGGGTGGACAGAACCCAGAGACACAGAAAGAGACCGATAAACAAACAGGCAGGCAGTCAGTCAGACAAACAGGAAAGGCACAGGAGACAGATTTGTACTGGCACAAAAATACATAGACCATTGGTTCTCAAAGTGGGGTCCAGGGGAACCCTAGGGGGGGGTCCTTGGGGGTTAATATAGCGTCACAATCATTTTAACCACTTTAACCATATTTTATACTTTGGCTATTAAAAAATAGCAGATATACAAGCTCATCTATGAGCTTGTGGATCTGCATTTTTTTTTCAATCGTGGAAAATGTGTGTTTTATATATTTATGTATTTTAATATATTATGTATTTTTTTAAAGCAAACATTTTTACCTCAACTCTTCGCTCCTGGCTGGGGGTCCCTGGCACAAAACACTTTCAGAAGGGGGTCCGTGGCAAAATATATATCAATTTGGGGGTCCTTGACATGAAAAAGTTTGAAAACCACTGACAAAGACAAACAAAGAAGGCACTGAAATTCGACATGAATCTCACTTTAAACTGATGAGGACACAATTGATTAAATGCACTCAGGTGTGAGTGATTGAGGGTGTGTGTGTGCATGTGTGTGAGATTGAGGCAGACCTGCGTGTGTGTGTGTGTGTGTGTGTGTGTGTGTGTGTGTGTGTGTGTGTGTGTGTGTGTGTGTGTGTGTGTGTGTGTGTGTGTGTGTGTGTGTGTGTGTGTGTGTGTGTGTGTGTGTGTTTATGAGATTCGGTAAATACTGTAGCCAAGGCTCTCCAGTGAGGCACACTGCTGTGATGTGAATGGAGCTTCAAGCGTGTGTGCCCTGATATTTTCTTGTTGTTGTGAAAATACCTCATTACCTCAATACCTCGAATGATAAAAACCAAATGAGCATATCAATGAATCAGTGACATTTGTGTTGTTTGTGTAACTTGGCATGCCAAGAAGCGGTTAGGCTTTGCTTATGCAGTATGTTGCACTCAGTTCATGCATGAATGCATTCATTATTTTAAGCAAACAGCGATGAGCAGCTTTTAAATTTTTCCTGACACGTCTCAGAGGGGCGCAGAGTTCACGGCATCTCCGCTTGTCATACTTAGTTTTCCCTTTGTTTGTCGTGTTTTGCTTTACGCTATTCATCATGCCTCGGTGTGTTTACTGTTTTTAGGCTCAATTTGTATTTGGAACTGCCTTGAAAAAAAGAAAAACGGCACCAGGAGGAATACAGAAACAGAAAGATAAATGCAAAGCGACAAATGAAAATAAAAGAATGCATTAAAATCTAAATGCCATCCCGATGGGAACCAAAGTACATACAAACACTCGCATAAAGCCTAATCAAGTTGGAAGACAGTTGTTTGTCTGTTGTTGTTTTGTAATCTAATGGATTGTCTGTGTCCTCATGCCCCCTCGGGCCCCGGACCACCCAACACGAGGCCAGTCATACAGCTTCACACGCAATCACAGAAACACACACTCATCTCTGATTACGTCCACGTTGTGCTACCTCTCTCTCTCTCTCTCCCTTCTGCTGTCTGTTCCTCTTACAGTCCCCCGCCCCTCTCTTCACCTTCCTCTTCCAATCTCCATCTCCCTACATCTTTTTTGTCTTCTTTACTATCCGTCATCTCTCTGCCCCCAACCCCACCCGCCTATACACACTATAGTTCTAGGCACTTCCCTCTCGTGTGCTCTCCGCCAGAGTTCAGCTCTCAGTGGGGTGCTTACAGGTGTCAACTCCCCCCAGCCCCCTCCCCATGCGCCCATCTCACCACGTGTGTCTGCACTGAGGGATCAAACATGGCGTCATGGAGAGATCTTTCCCTCTGATCTTCCTTTTTTTCCCGCCCACATGCCGCCCACCCCTCGCCCCCTTTCCTACGACTCACATACAGTTACTCTCTCTCTGTCTGTCTCCCTCTCTCTGTCTCTCTCCAAGTCTCTCTCTCTTTCCCAAACTGGGCTCGGCAAGGGGGATTTAGGGAAAGGAGGCGAAGCGAGGAGGGGGGTAGCATTTGTGTGTGTGTGTGTGTGTGTGCGGGTGCGTGTGTGCGCGCGCGCGTGTGTGCATGCGTGGGTCTTTGAAAAGCTTGCCGAGTTTCAACGCGCTCCGCAGGGGTATCGACATCGGCAAGGGCTCGGTTGAGCGGGGGGTCAGCTAGCAGCGAGCTTTAAAACCAGCTTGGTGGTTATTAGCAGGAGAGAGCTTCTACCAGGTGGGGGAGGCGGGCAGAAGCCCTCAAACCCCACCCCCCCCCCCCCCCCCCCCCCCACAAGCCGGCCCGCCTGCCTGTATGATCTATGCTCTCCACTCGGCCCCTGCAGAGTCCAATTTGCCAAACAGTGTGTTTGGCAGCCAGTGCATTTGTTGGCTTAGAGTGAAATGGCATAAAAGGATGAGGCTAGCAAAAAAAAGGAAAAAACTTGGGTGAAAGGCTGGATGGATGGATATGGATGGATGGATGGATGGATGGAGGGGCTGGTTGAAGTGGCCGTGTGCTGGGTGTGAGGCGCGGCATGAAGCAGCTGTGGTTTGGCTGGCAGGAAGAAAGCTGCGTGGAGACCAGAGGCACTCCACAACAACCCGGCTCCATGTGTTGACCTCCTACAAATGAGCTGACCTGCTCAGAGATGAAGCCAAGCTTCACGCGTCTCAGGGGAGGAAAGTCGGTCTGTCTTTTTTGCGAAAGTTGGTCCACCTCTCTGCATCGGCAGACTCCAGGAAAGTGGAGCGTGTACGAGTTGCTGGAAAAAGCCAGAGAGAAAATAAAATCGCATGAATCTAACAAGAGAACTTGAAAGAAAGAAAGCAGAGGACAGATGGACGGATGCAGATACAGCAAAGAGACTATAACATGCGGAGGGGAAATTACGATCGCGTTTGTGGATAAGGAAATTTGGATGAAGACATGAGGAGGGAGGAATGGGAGTGATTTATTATACTGTACCGTCTCACATCTCTATTGGCCAAGCTGCATCTTACAGTACGCCGTGATCACAGTGTGTGAGACAGCTTTATCTGGCGCTCTTGGACCAGACACCAGACACAGCGCCTGGCGTGCACACATGCAACCTGCCACACACACCCACCGCTCTCAGCTCCCATTGTTTCAACTCAATAGCCCTCCAGGAGAAGACTGTCCCTCACTTCTCATCTCATTCAGCTTGGAAGCAGCGGCGATGGCGAGACACACAATGCCCTGCATCTGGGCTCATTGTGGCCCAAAACGCTCGCGCAATTTTCCTTTGGCTGTGTCGCAGACAAACAAAGGCAGTTCTGTTATAGCTCCTGTCTGGATGTGAAACCCCCCCCCCCCCGGCTCCCCCCCACGGTCTGTGATTATATCGTCCAAATGCACAAACCACACGCCGTAAATTGCACGGCGTGTAAAAAACTTCATTTACTGTTATAATTAAAGTTCCATTTACGGGACCCGGGTAGGAGAGAAAATTCTGCCATTTCAGCGGTTTGGGAACACATAATGGATGCTTTATGAATTGTCAAAGAAATGAAAAAGGAAAAATAAAACGTTAGAGACAGTCGAGACGGGATCCAAAAAAGAGGCAGCCATTGTGAAAATGTAAGTGTGCTTGGCTGTTGGGCTTTATAAAGCGGGCAGGTTCATGTGCAGTTGGCAGCAATTCAGAGTCCCATATTTCATGCTAAAGGCAAGTCCCAGACTCTCTCTCTCTCTCTCCCCCCCATTAACAACACATTATGGCCATATCACAAGCAGTCTTGAGTCACGAGGGCCAAGCAAAAAAAATCGATTCATGGGGAATCGATTACAGAGCCCAGTCAACCCCCCCCCCACCCCCATCAGATGCATGACTGGCTCCAGTGCCAGCTTTACAAGGCCTGTGGGGCAGTGCGCTGTCACACTCTTCTCGTCCATTCATGCAACCATACACACATTAAACATGGGATGAATGTCTCATTTGTAGCTAATGCACATGTTCTACCACGACATGTGTAAAACACAGTGGATTTGCATGGTTGCCTTTACGAGTGTGTGTATGTGTGCATGTGTGTGTATATACTGTATGTGTGCACGCAAGCGTGTCTGTGGAGTGTGCGTGTGCGCGTGTGTGTGTGCTGCAATAAATGGTCTTGTTTTCTCTTTGTGTGCCCTTGATTGCCTGAGCTCACAAGCCGATGGTATATCTGAAGTGTACAGTAGCTGTCTGCTCTCCATTAAGGCTGATACGTTTCTATTTAAACACAGTGGCTGGGACTGGATGTGTGATTGTTCTGCTGCTCAACAATTAGTCTGAGGTGACAGAAAAGCAATTCAGTGAACAGAGCTGCAATAACATGCACTCATAAAGATGTGGCTCGTTCTGAGGTCTGCTGCCAGGCCCACATCTTTAAGCACTTTCAACCTGGTGTCCCTATTTTGGGCACGTCCTTATAGGCGAACATTCAAACAATCACAATCATAAAGAATATATATATATATATTATAGCAAAATTAGCAGATAAGTGGTTAAACGTTTGTACTGTACATCACCATGCAATACTGCGTATTGAATAATGTCCAATTTCAGCGTAGGGAGTATATGGGTGAGGCACGTAAATGCGAGGCTCAAGAAAAAGTTGCCACTCATGCTTTCCCTTCTTGTGACACAAAGCAATGTTGTCCCAAAACACATTTTGCTACGAGACATGGCATTTTAAACGGTGAACGTGGCAGCCCATTAGCCTGTTAGTTTTCCAACAGGGCCAAGCTGTAACAATATTGAAATCAGGCTACCGCAGTATTCAACATAAACTGCACACAAAGGGTGCTGCTCAATACCCAACATGGCTGTGAAACCACTGAAAACTCAATCTATGTCAAATATATGAAAATTGTCCTTGACTAGGCTGCTTGAAATCTTTAGTGAAGTGGAAAGAAAGAAGTTGAAATGTACTTGAGTAAGAGTACAAGCTTCTGGCTCTATTTACTCAGATTAAATCACAGTCTTGAGAAGGTCTGCAGATGTAATTAAGTAGTTGTAGTGCAGCATGTTCAGACCCACCTCTGACCAAGGTGAAAGCGCTTTGAAAGCGCTTTCAACTCCTGCTGGCTTCAGTTTGAATCCTACGTAACCTTTCCCTCCTTTGTGTGTGGCATGCAATGTCCTTCTCAGCATTCCAACTGCCTCATTAAAGATACAGGCGAGTTGCGAGTTGCCATTATTTCAGAACAACTTGTATTGAAGTCTGTGAGTCAAGAGTTGAAATAGGTCAATGCCTTGTTATGTGGCATCATTATGACAAGACCAATCCGGTCTTTTCAGGATCCTCTGAGCCACAGAATGGGTGAATACAAACTTCTCATTTGCTTTTCAGGGCTGAACATTTTTTAAACACCATGATTGAATGCTGTGGTCATCAGGTTAAGGTTAATACCTTGATAGCTTTCTACTAGAGCTTGCCGGTTATAATAATCTCCAGTCAGTGCCATCAACTCTATGTAGCTAGCCGAGTAGCTGGTATTTTTCAATCTGCTGCAGTGTCTGCATAAGTGTCCCAATGTTGAAAATCAAGAAAGTCTGCGAGACATCTCAATGTTTCAGAGATGTTTTGCGAATCAGCAGGGACTATTGACAATCCACTGACAATGATTAAAGCCTTTTTTGTCAGTTTGATTCTTTGCATTTGCGTAGTTACTGCACTTTGGCTTTGCAGGGCAGTATAGATGCCTGGGGTACCCAGGTTAACTAAGTATACGGTTTAAGGGGTCAAACCATCCTAACTACTGCATTAGGAGCAGCTGGCAGCCCAGGGACCAGCTCCAGTTCTAAAGCCAGTGCCTACTGTATGGTCAAGGGCACTGGCAGGACATTCCTAACATGCTTGTCTGTTGGTGACTTCATACAGTGACCTTGGTGTCAGCTCCAGCGGGGTTCAGACCCAGGCCCTTTTTTGCTGTGAGACACTAACCACTGATCCACTGTACCACCTACTGTGTAGTAGAAAGACTGAGTTTAAAATAAAATAAAAAGCAAATAAGCCACATTATCCTCACCGTAGCTGCCATTGGAATGGTTGTGAAAGACCTCTCCCAAAGACACCGCTGCTGTCGATCATGCCGTTGTTTATTGTCGTTGTAGCCATTAGTAGCTAATAGTTATGGGCGTATTAATTATTCTGTTGGAATTGATCATGGTCAGAGAACCACAGTTCACATAAAGGTCATGTGCTGTATAAGTGATTGCCTAAACAGGCTTCATGTCATTCCTACCTTCCCGCTGTTGCTGCTGCTGACCTGCAGTGTACATATGGATTTTTTAACAGGGGTTCCTCATACGGTACTTACACTT
Source organism: Gymnoscopelus microlampas (assembly GCF_963454915.1). Classification (NCBI taxonomy): domain Eukaryota; kingdom Metazoa; phylum Chordata; class Actinopteri; order Myctophiformes; family Myctophidae; genus Gymnoscopelus; species Gymnoscopelus microlampas. The sequence goes on from NC_139946.1 coordinate 32,346,862, forward strand.
TGTTCTTGCTTTCTTTATTCTTATTCTTTTACCTCCAGTGGTATAAATAGAACTACTAGCATACTAATAGCACTGCTCCCAGGAGACTTTAGCAGTGTTAAGGTATGAGGTACCTTAGATGCCCCTACAAACTGCCTGACTTAGAACTCCCCTCAGATGATTTTAACAGGACCCCCAGAATGACCCTCATTATCTTCCCTGACGTGCGCATACAATGACAGCTGTAAAGAGCCTAATGCCACCACCTCCACTGTCACTGACTATAGGCCGCTGGATCCCAAACGGTGTGCCACTGAGGCACACTGTTGTAAAGCTTTTCATTTGGCATTAGTAGATAAAAATGTATCAAATACTGAGTGATAAGAGTGATAACACGTCTTATAGAGACTATTTTTTTACGGATTGAGGTGTGCCTTGAAACATGCGGTTGGAAGCAGTACAGAGGCCTGGAGTAGGGTTTAACCCGAAGGTGTATTTGTTCACACCAATGACATATATGGATAAACTGTACAGCATCTTTGGCATGGTGGTGTTTGTCTCTCCACTCACAGCTCTCTACTAGTGTCAACTGGCAGCCTTTTATAGCCAGCTGAGCAAATGAGCTTGGACTGCACCATGTCAAAGGGGTGTTTTCTATCTAGCATATATACATACTGTACATAAATAACCATACAATAAATACATAACCCACATCGATTATCTTACAACTTCAATGAACAACAAATTAATATAAATTCTTCACACTAATACAACATTACACAACCACAATATCCTTAGCAACTACAAATGTATATCACAACCCCCTCTGCCATTCTGACTTGGTCCAGCCCAATTACGCTGGCCACAGAACCACTTGGTACATGTTAAGCTTTTCAATCATGACTTAGCATTACCCTCTCTATTGCACTCATACATTTCACATTGCACTTGCCCCTCATGATAATCATTCAATAATAAAATCATGTGCAAAATGCAACTGTGCAAACTGCTATAACGTGCCAAACATCAGTAACAGAGGTCCTCTCTGTTACAGGCACAAAAAGTTTGAAAACCACTGCTACTGTATAGGCTTGTCAGATATTTGTACCACAGCTTGTCATCCTCCAACAGAACACCAAAACACTGGTCCCACAGAATAAAACGCTGCAATGGAAGCAAGCGGTGCATCACACGTTTGTTTTCCCTCTGCTCCTCATGTGTATTTCTACAAATCCGTCTAGTCATGGGCTTATTTCTCGTAGCGGGAGTAGGGGGTGAACGCCAGGTCGCGGTGTCTAGCATTTTTCACACTTCTTTTAATATGATCTCAGCATAGCCATAATCAGCGTCTGGGCCTTTAGGGTGCGTGTGTGCGTGTGTGTGTGTGTGTGTGTGTGTGTGTGGTCGTGGGGTTGGATCTAAGAGGGGTTGTTGCGAGGTTAGCCAGTGGGACGGTGACAGCCACCCCCGTGATTTCCAACAGAGCTCGCAGTACGTAGTCCCTGGTCATCTGTCTGTGAGTGGTTTCTTATCAAAGGAGCGCGGCCCTTCATGTCTCAATCCGTCCATCCAGTCGTCCGCCTGGCAGCGGCCTCGCACGCTCCTCCTTTAATTATCTCCTGCGAGACCACAGAAGCCGTGCAGCCGGCTCATTATGTACAGCAGCAGGGCCTTGCAGCAACCCAGAGCAGACCTCACTTTCTCCTCTCCTCTCCTGTCAGTGGTTTCCTTCTCTCTCTCTCTCTCTCTCTCTCTCTCTCTCTCTCTGTGTGTAATGTGTTTTCGGTTTCTCTCCTCCCTCCTCTTCTCTCCACTTCTTCCTCTTTTCATTCTTTGTTCACTCTTCTCACTCTGATTTGCCTTGTTCATTTATTTCTTTGCTTGCTGTTATCGCATCCCCTCTCTCCCTCCATTGTTATCTCAATCTCTTACCCCCCCCCCCCCCCACCCCACCACCAGCATCACCAGCAGCAGCACCACCTCATCCCCTCTCTCTCTCTCTCTCTCTCCTCCCACCACCTCTCATCATTCCTCTCCATCTTTGTGTAAAAATCTGTTATTTTCGCAATTTGACAAACTCAGGAGTCAAACTCCGGTCACCCGTTCCGCCGTTCGCCTTTGGTTGTGGTGGAGGCCCAGGAGCGCCTGCGCGAAAGAATCCGATCCGCCACGTTTCATTTCATCTCTTGTGCACACACACAGAGAAAATTCTGACAAGAGGCAAAAAGAAAAAAGAAAAAAAGGCATGTTTCTTGGTGGATGCTGTGAACGCGGGTTCATATTCAGGCCACCGAGATAACGAGAGAGAGAGAGAGAGAGAGTGTGTGAGAGAGAGAGGGAAAGGGGAGGGAAACTTGTAGTATCACTCTCTCTCTCTCTCTCTCTCTCTCTCTCTCTCTCTCTTCTCTCTGTCAGTCTTGCTCTTTTTCTCTGATCCCATGTGCTCTCTGAAGTCTGGGCAGAGTCCAATGGTGAAATGCAGCAATTACCGGGGAATGATTGCTACCTGTTGTTGTCAATGATTCACCATAAAAATACAATTTCTGAGGTTATTAAATAGGCCTTCCCCATCCGAGGTGCGGTTTATTGTTAAATCTGGTCGAGCCAATCAATGCAGCGCGCCCCAGGCGCTCTCTCCATCATTTAATTACTCCACTGTCAATCAATGGAAAACGCATTTTTAGGAAAG
>NC_139946.1:32352029-32354529 GCF_963454915.1 Gymnoscopelus microlampas
GGGACAGTGTGCTGTCACACTGATACACTGCAGGCAGGCAGGCAGGCACGCACGCACGCAGGCAGGCAGGCAGGCAGGCAGGCAGGCAGGCAGGCAGGCAGGCAGGCAGGCAGGCAGGCGCACACACACACACACACACACACACACACACACACACACACACACACACACACACACACACACACACACACACACACACACACACACGGGATGGTCGTATATTTAGGCTCCAGTTGAGAAGAACAGGCAAACGCTGCTCTAAACGCTGCGATTTGGGTCTGGCAACACTCCGTTGTGAATCCAGTTCCTGCCCCCGAAGACTGGGGTGACCAATCAGGGCCCAGTATTCAAATATGGGAGACTGTAATTGGTAGTTGGTTGTAGGTCTAACCAATTGCATCCGGAGCCATTCTTTTGATCCCACCCCTTGGAAAAAAATCCTCCTCATAGAAGCACCAGACTCATATCCACGCAGTGATATTGTCTGGCCACGCGAGGCTATGTCACCTTCACTGGATTAGGACTTCTTGCTAAAACAGATAAACTACTCAATAGGAATTAAAAAAGTGAACCACTAGGACAGCATGCTGTGATGCAGAGGTAAGTCCAACAAGGAGCTACACAGAATGGAGGTTTGTGATTAAAGGATCAGTCTGTATTTAGTGAAGTTCAGTTATTGCAAGTACATTTACATATTTCTAAATTTGTCCTCTGGCCAGCGCGTTGTTGTGACTTATCCCTAACATGCATGTTCTGTTAGTGTTTTAGTGGGAAGAAACCGGAACACAGGAGGAAATGTATCTGAACACAGGGAGAACATGAAAACGCAGAAAGACCCCAGTCAGCCCCGAGTGGGATTTGAACATGTGTGCACGTGTGTGTGTGTGCCCGTCCGTCCACATTTTCTGCTACTTCATTCTTGGTTTCATCTGAGAGAGAGTGAGAAACACTTTCCCATCAATTCTCAGGCTTGTTTAAGTCCCTGACGAAAATCTAATCTGTAGTCAGCTTCACCAAACTGCTCCCCGGCTGCTACATTATCTAACCTTGACAGATTGACTGTTGTCTGTCCCACTCTCTTTATGCTTCACAGAGAGCACAGACAGACGCCAATTCACTTTCTCGGTAAGAAAGCAACAGACGATTCACCCCCCCAAGGCCCAGCTTTACCTCGTGTCAACTTGCTCACCCGGCTCTGTTCTGTCCTATACATAAAACATTCACACTCGTTTTCACAGCCTGGCAAGCCCCGGAGCTTGTCACATGAAACATCTCCCGAATATTTAATCGATGCACAGAAATAATCACTGTCGTTTCCTCTAGTTAGGGGTATGCTGCCAGTTGGCCTATCACAATTATTTAAAAAAATCGGATTATTTTTAGATATTAAATCACAATTATTTTGCATAATTGTCGAAGTGTAAAAAAATGCAGAAATGGCAGATCTACAAGCTTACAACTGCTTTGAGCTGCATTAAGCATTTTCTAACTACTAGAGGGTGATAGAAACTGCAGCAGTTTGTAAAATACTCCAAAGTAAAAATATTGCCCTATGGAATCCATTTAGGACAAACACAAAGTAGCATGTTCGATTTGTTATGCATTTTCAACGTTTTAAAGCAACATGACTATGATGAGCCCACAGTGACAGTTTAGGATGGCATAGAACATGAGCAATTCTTAGAAGAGAAGCCACCATCCTCCTTCTTCCTCCGCAAAATGCCCAGCCCGACCCGTTGTTGTGCAGCAGCTATACTTTTTAGTATGCAGTGTACTTTACAACCAAAGTTGTAGTTATTGGGGAGGTTGATTCATTTTTGATGACCCTCATGTAAAAAATAAAATCTGAAAAGCTCCTCACAAGAACCAATTACTCTGAATTTCTTATGGAGAGAGGTAATTATGTAAAATTATGATTAGCCCCGGGAACTGGTTAGTCTCTTAGACACATTATTCAGCATGTTCACATTATTCAGCATGTTCCTCAGAAAGGGAAATATTACTCTGAATGACTTTTTTATCATTGTGTGTAGGGACATGGATTGTGGGCATGACAAGTGTAATAATATGTTTTAATGAGCCTGGGTCCCGAGGTGAGGCTAAAAATCTAATTAGGGTCCCAGGGCGTAAAAGTTCTGGCTCTCCAACGGTACCTCCAACTTCAATGTTTTCACTGGGAGCAGTAGCTACACTGCAAACTTTTGCACAATGATGGATATTAGCAAAGAAAATGATTTATTCTTTGAAGGTCTCCGCATAAATATGCTAAATTCACTCGACAGGTGCTCCTTGGAGGAGCCAATTAACTGAATTAATTTATAGAGAGAGTGAAGGGGAGTGAAAAAGAGAAAGAAAGAGAAAGAAAGAGAGAGAGAGAGAGAGAGAGAGAGAGAGAGAGAGAGAGAGAGAGAGAGAGAGAGAGAGAGAGAGAGAGAGAGAGAGAGAGAAACTTCTCCAGAACATGTCATCACAGCTGAAGAGTGGCTGTGAGTGACGCAAC